>NC_087071.1:39801406-40106453 GCF_963678635.1 Symsagittifera roscoffensis
AAATGGCAACATCCCATTCTCCTTTCAAATGTATTTGCTCGAGTAGAAAGTTTCTAGAAGAACTACGATTTATATTCAATTAACAATTAAAAGAAGCGTTCGAAACTAACTCAATACTAAAAGAGTCAATGACAACTGATCGAAGGAAAACAAAATCTAGAAATGATTTACCTTTAGTCTGATCATTTTCTCAGCAATTTTTCATAAAATTTTCCGAGAAATTCTTCTTTGTCGAGATCTTTGATAATGTATGTTTCAAAAACTTCATCTGGAAATTGTGGTTTGTATCCCTTTCGAAAAAGAATTTCGTTTTTTGAACTCTCACTATATCTCCAACTTTGAAAGTTAGTGTCTCATACCTCCTTAGAGGTTTATTGCACAGAATTGAGAGGAAATCAGTATTCTTGACATTAGTAGGATATTTCATAATAGATCTATTGATCCGACTTCCGACAATTTATTGTAGACACAAATTGGGGTAACTTGTCGTTAAAGTTTTCACCTTGACCTGCTATGTAGCCGTAAATTATTTGTTTTAATGATTGGATAGCTCTCTCTGCATATGCAGCTTTTGTTTCACTCAATGTTTATTAAGCTACAATGTCTTTCTCTTTGCAAAAATTTTTGAAAGATCCCCAATATTCTGTTCCTTTATCAACCCAGAGGGTTTTTTTTAGAAATTTTTTTTGAAAGCTTGAAAATTGTCTTTGGCATATTTTGTTTTCATTGTATGAACTCTGACAAATCGTGGAAAAAAAATAACAGCAATAGTTATTTGACACCATTGTTTTGTTCCGCTAGTTGGTCCACATAAACCAATCCAAACATTAAAATTCGTTGATATATTCTGAAAAACTCGAAGTCTTCGAAAACGTCTGATTGGAGGATCAAAACTTGTATGCGACGTTTTGGCTTTTAAAAATTGTTCTAATTTCTTTTTTGACAAACCGCTTGCTTAACTCACGTTTCGCACAGATCCGTACGCAGCTCTAACCCTTGAATACAATCTGTTCGGTTTTAATTTTTCAGGTTTTGAAGGGTATCCAAGTTCCTCTGTGTTTCGCTTTGGTTTCCTTGTAGAGGGTAATTTTAGGTAGAAAATGAGTTGCTTCCAAGATGGTAAGATATTTATCTAGAAAGTCGGGATTTTGTCGTTTTACTGCATACACAAAGTCTACAATAAACAATTTTGTGTTTCGATTAAGTAATATGAATTTTTCCGGCTGACTTAATTTACTTCTAGGAGAATAAAAAATTAAAGAAAATAAGATGCTTATTGTTACTCGTTCTCAACCTCGCCTTTACAACACTGTAAATAGAATCAAAATCTTACGGTACAACCTCTTCTTTTTCTTGCTTTTCTTCCAAATTTTTTTTGGAACTGATTATATATTTTTTATCGTGATTTTCTCATTTTTGATAACCATTAATATTCAAATTTCAAAAACACAAAATAACACATAGTCAATCATTTTTACAATTGTTCTTTTTTACAACCATAATTTACAATTGGTTCAAAAAACATTGAGTCCATGTTCCATATGAAAATGCTTTTTTTTCTGCTCACTGAAGAAGCTTTGTTTGACGTATTGTAAAGTAACTACAACTCCAATCATGTTCTCTATCTTTGAAAGTCAAATTCTGAACTTTCGGGCATGCGTAGTCATCCAACCTTGTACTATGGGTTTCCAAAACTTCCGACAGAAATTTACTTTTTCCATAACCCTTTGGAAGAAACTCGGCTTCTGGAGCTTTTATCTGTTTCAAAATATTTTTTAACTCTTACTTTTTTACTATATTGTTTTCAATACACTCAATATCCAAAACAACCAGACTCATGATGTTAACTGTTTTCACTGAAGTTCTTGGTTAAATTGACCAACAATCGAACAATGCATATACTGTTGAAAAAAAAGTTAACATATAAGCAGAAAAACAATCCAGTCACGTGGCCAAGAAAGCTAGAAATAGGAAATCTAGGTGGAACATAACAACAACTAGGTCCTTTATGCGTAGTAGACTTCACAAGTCCAGCTGCATTATGTAAAATTGCTTGACTTTTTAATTTGCAAAACAATTTGCATACAGGAATTTTCGTATTACAAAAGATAAGCTCGGTCCATTTCTTTCAAATTTATGTTTGGGTTCAAAAGAATAGAGGTGCAAAGAAAGTAAATTTTTCTTTTTGTATTTGATGAAAAAACATGCTTAAACAAATCAAAATTTCTGATAATTTCTTCAATTTTCTGAACGTTCATTTTCTGCAGTGCTTTCAACCGAGGGGATAAAACCTCCCAGCTATTCATACTCCTCTTTTTCTAACTGAAATGTCTTATTGTTTTTCCAAGTGTTTCCATTTCTACGATATTCTATAAGATCTTTTTTTTATTAACTGAATACTAATTTGAAAAACTTTACGTCTTCTTTTTTGCTAATTAGGACATTTACGTAAAACATAACAATAACCAGGTCTTTTATGAGTAGTCCACTTCACAAATCTAGCTGCATTATGTAAATTTGCATGAAGCCTGAAGATTTTTTAATTTGCAAAAAAATATTCAGTCAGGGGTTCCCGTATTCAATAATATCCCCAAAAGGAAGTTTTTGGTCCGAAAAAAAACAGGTACAAAGAAAATAATATTTTCTCTTTGTTTTTGATGAAAAAACATGCCTAATTAAATCAAAATTTATGTGTTAATTTCTTTCATTTTTTGCACTGAGGGACAAAACCGAGGGGATAAAATCTACCGGTTTATCATACTGTTCCTTTTCTAACTGAAACTTCTAAATGTTTTTCCAATTGTTTTCTTTTCTGCAATTTTCACTAAGATCCACTTTTTCTAATATCTGAACATTAACTTAGTAAAATTTCTTCCATTAAGCAAAATCCATTCAATTTGAGAAATTTGTGATTCTGTATCCAAATCTTGCAACTTTGGTAAACTTTCAGATTCCAAAACTGTTAGTGAAAAAGTCCAACCCATACTTCTCAGCCCTAATAAATTTAAAAAAAAACGATTCAAGAAGGTGAGTAAATGAATTACATGACTATAATAACATAACTCAACAAAATTTTTGAACATTAGAAGTCTCAACAAACATAAAATGTCCCAAAACTTGGGCGACATCTTTGAATTCGTTCAAAGTCTGGTTGACATAGGCAACTTGCTTCAAGAATTGGTTCTCCTCTGCAGCGAAGAGTCGAACCTGAATGTAGGTTTACTTGTTAACACTGTACTTCTTGATTCTTGATTGTGACACTTTCTTCTCTTTTTGTATCTTGATGCGTCATACATCGCATGACAGTTTGCATGTTCATGCTCCATGGTTGAGTCTTTGTCAGAGTAGGGTTCCAAAAGAGAAACGAGTCCAAGATTTTCAGCTTCGTGAATAACAGCTTCCGTATTTCTAATATCCTTCCTCCTTTTTCCGCTAAATAAGTTTTTCTGGGATTTTTCGATTTGTCCCCATTCAATTTTCTTTAGCAATTGGTGGCAAAGTTCCAGGTTAATTTTTCCGTTGTAGGGTTTCTTGGGACAAGATAAACTCCCATTTTTTAGTTTTTTAGCAAACTCAAAATAGTTGAAAAGGATATCTTTTTGTGAATGAATTTTTGATGTGAGCCTCAGAGCCAATTGATCAGTAAGAGATATTTCAAAACAAAGATGCTTGTAAATATGTACAAAAATTAGGAAATTTAGATGACTCACTGTAAATTGAAGTTAAGGTATACTGAACTTATTTGGATTAGTGAGTAGGTGATGAACCAAATATGGTCATTAAATAGGTGCTAGAACTACTTCATCGACTCATCGACAATTCAATGTAGATAAAAATCTTTTTCAACAAAATGTTGGTGATGGTGTATGTTATGTGTCAAGCATTTCCCACTTTTTTCGGATTACAATGCAAATTGTCTTTTTATCTCTGTCTCAGAAAAATTTTATGAAAAGTTCATTGTCACCCAAGACTACTCTGTATCTAACCATTCATCAACCTGCCCAGTGAAAAATTGCAAGTTTCACTTAGTATTAATCGGATCATTGCTCGATCAAAGTTTGCAAAGATTAGATAATTATCATTTCACTTACTAAATTGTTGACTGTATTATATTTTGTACAAATCTAGATTTTATTCTAATGATATTTCATAAACAGGTGAATTTTTATATAGAAAGGAACGTGCAATCGAACACAACTTGAATTGTAGAATACCGGAAAATTTATCCAGAGCTGCAAAGAAACGTCTGCTCAAAAGACATCATCTCAGTTCAGCCCAGAAGCTTGCGTCTACACAAATTCTTGGATCAGCTTTTGGAAAGGATTCGAAAAGTTCAAAAGTCACAGTGTTCGTCTTATTTGTTCTGTTCAAAAGTTGTTGATTGTTTCCTTCGTGGTTGTGGTTCGGTAAATAGAGAGCGTGTCAATTTTTCCATTAAAATTTATACAATAGTTTATGAAAAGCTTGTCAAAATTAATTTAAACTCAAATCGAATAATTTTGGAAACACTAAATTTGTAATTGTAATTTTTAACACGAGTTTTTTTGCAAGATGCAAATTTTCAATTGATTTTTTCGACATAGTTATCCCACGACCATATGACAGATGCATATTAGCAGTTCCCCACAGAGTTAATGAATTGTGAATTACTTTCTTGAGAGATTAAAATCCAAAATTTTCATAAAAAATGGAATAACCTCAAATAAAATTGCATGAAGTTTTCATTGGAACTAAGATAAAAATCATGCAAAAACTTTTAAGTTTCAACCAACCAGTTTTTTTTTAATCAAATTCTTATTTTCACCTCAACTATTTTAATTATACTGTTATAATTCTTGCTACGATTCATTTCATTTCTCTTTTATCATTTTGCCTTTAATCTTTAAAAAACTCTTTGAAATTTCCGAACTTTACAAAATTATCATCCAATTTTGTCAGTTGCTCTGCCACGGTAAAAATTTACACTGCAAAAAATATAGTATCATATTTTTCTGTGTCTGATATTTGTGTACAGTAATTTTTCTATCTTTCTCAGAGTAAATTTTCAGAAGATTGTACAATTTACTAGAAGTTGGTTACAATTTTCGTAAAATTATCTATTCTATTGAAGGACTACAACATCCATATTCCATCATCACTCTCCGTGTTTCTGACTAAAAAGTTAGTTGCTAAGATGCTTTTCGTAAACGTTTTTGGAAGTTTAAAGAGTTAAATTACAATAAATAAACAATTCACTACATCGTATAGTAAATTCACTGCAAAAATTTACACTTAAAAATGAAAACTGTACTTTTTTATAAAAATCAAAACATGCACATCATGAACATTATTCAAAATCTTTTGGAAGAATTTAAAAAGAAGAGATGCGGAATAAATTGCGTGAAAACGACTCAACTTATCAGTATTTGTAGCTTTCGAGGAACCGTTCGTTGATACTTTTTTGTCAAAAAAGGGTAAGTTTCTACCCGACGAATCAGCAAAATAGTAACTCTTATCCAGTCGAGCAATGATGGTCCATTGTTATCATCTATCGTTGCTTAGGGCTGATTTAAAAATTGCAAAGGAGTATTTTGTTAGTTGAGCTACTGTATCAGAAGGGTATGATCTCATGTAATTGAACCTCAGAAGTGAAAGTTTATCCATTTTCGCAATTTTAGGCTAATTTGTATTTAAAAAAAGAAATTGATAGTTTTTTAGTGTACTTTAGGATAAAAAAAGAGAAAGATTAATGACTTACACACATTTAGGAATTGAATCAGCAAAATTCCATGCACAAGCCTTATAAAGTCGGCGAAGTTTAATGATCACAGTTTTACAGTCTAGGTTGGAGAAGTGTCTCGTGTTTCCAACTAAACAGCATTCCTTATCTATTTTTTCTGGAGCTTTAGGTCTGAAAAAAAAAACAGAATAGATAGTACAGAGACAATAACAAAGAAAAGTCCCAAAAAATTTTTTGCAGTGCAAATGTAAGCGAGAGTATAAATGCATATAAACGCAAATATAAAAGAAGAGTTTAAATGCATAAAAAATAAGCACAGTTGGCCGTGTGGCCTAAGCTAACGTACCAAAAGTTGATGTAGGTTCAAGTTTCTCACCTGTTCATGTATTAAAATACTAAAAAAAGGGGGTGATATCCTGTTTTAACTGAGTTTTGATTCTAATTCGGTTCAGCCTTGATTAAGGCTGACCGCTGAAAAAGAGCAATTTGTCTCAAGGACATTACCGACCGGTTCCTGTGGCTTGCGCCAATTTGTTATAGAAGCTGTGAATTGGTGATGAATATTTTTGAAGTTATGATGTTATACTCGTTCGAAATGACTATAAAAACTTGCCGATAAATTATCTCGTTTAATTCAAACATTCGACTTCATATTTTGATTAACGGAGGTTAGGCGCACATTTTGGCGCCCCAACAGGGACAATTTTTTTTCTATCCCTCGAATTATCGTTCTTCGCTCCTTTTAATTTTCCGGCTCTGTTTTTTTCCAATTCTTTCTTTAACAAAATGTTAAATGATCGAAGTTGTTGCTTGCAGCAGTTTCCACTGAACTGCTACCATTTTATCACTTCGCAAGCTCTAAAATCTGCTTCCCGTCACCCAGCAGAAAGTAAATCGGATACCAGGGCCTATAAGATGCAATACTGATGTCTGAATCGAAACTCCAAGTCATCATCAGGGAAAGATACACGATAGTTGAAGCATGCTGATAACAGACGGAATGACAAATGACAACTCCTGAAGTGATGTCACTTTCAAAATAGTTCCACAGAAGTTTTCAACACACAATCGTTTTGTTGTGACCCATTAACTTTGTGGAGAGCCAACTCCTTAATTTTGAGAAGACGACATGATGTCACTGCTCTGCTGATGGAACGAGCAATAGATGGTATCTATGATAACAGGCTCTTGCTTCGAACCAGCTATCAAGATCTTCGGACAGTGGGTCAACTATTGACTTTTTGTTTGAGTGTGCTGCACAAATTCTCTGCGACAGACCGAAGGCACCCGGTAGATTTTCCGCAAGCTAGCACCCGGTAGTTTTTCTCTAGCCGAATTTTTTGGAAAGTTCCGTTGAACTGAAAAATCTTACAATCGGTATTTAGACTATTTACTTGACATTTTTTTTTCGTTACCAAATTTTTTTGAATATTTGTGAAATGAATTTTAATCCATGAAATCGGAACATAGATGAGAGGTACTAAGACTAGTTTTTTGGATTGGCTTATGACTCGAAACATTTTGGGAAAAAAGTAAAAAAAAAATGCCAAAAAACTCTTAAAATGTCCCCAGAATTCTGCGAAACTGTGCAGTAAGATGACACCAACCTTATTTTAAGTCGTCTGAAATCGAAATATCAGGCAAATTAACTTTCTTATCGCGTGTGTTGATTCCTAAATTTCTTTCGCGTGTGTTGTTGGAACTTAACCAATTTGCCTGATCCCCCACCCACCTTTGGTGAAACTGTAAGCCAATTCGCTTCAAGTTAATCTAAGCCGTTTCAGCCCGTCCGGTTATTGACTTCGTTGCGCGACACTAACGTTTAGTGGTCAGGTACGGTAATATCAAGTGAATTAAGTTGAATTCTTTCATCCTCAGGTTTACTCCATGTGTGTTGTTGGAGTTCAACCGACCTACTTAATTCGCATCCCCATTGGTAAGTACCGCCGCGAATAAGGGCTCTTAGCGTATGGTGTTCAAACTAGGGGCCAGTTCTCTAGACCACGCGCTCCGTAAACTATCGCGTGAAAGAGACGAGACTTGTTTCACAAAGCCCGGTTTAAGCTTTAACTTTAACACCAGGGACTCGCAGAAAACTATCCAATACTATCTGCACCATTTTTTGTCGAATTGAAAGATCTAGTTATTTGGCACGACACCATAAATAACTCCACTAGTAAGCACCGCAGTAACAACAACCGTAGTTTGAGTACTGACCAACTTATGGGCCTTCTTTTGAGATACAAGGAGAATATTACCGCTTTTGTATACTGTCGCCGCAACGGTACGGACAATATAGAAAAAGAGTTGAAAAAGACAGGTATTCACGTGCTTAACATAGTTAAGGATTTTATCTCAAAGCGAAAGGCCAAAGGCCGAATACGAAAAGTATAAAGAGCTGCACCAGCCCCCTTTACCTTGAGTTGAAGACTCTGTTGTTAGTTAGACGATACAGTGCTGACCTAAATACACTGAAAGCTAAGAAGAAGCGGATCCGTTTGTTGCCTAAGAATCGTAGAGCGATTCACAATATAATTAAAACGTTAAAACTTCGAGTTACTCCCCCTTGTAAGTTATTGATGTTGGAAATATTTTGTGGGTTTACTTGAGTGAAACTAAAATATTTTGTGAGAGCCGTTTATTTCTGAAATTATTAAGCTTGGAAATCAAGTTTCAGACGAAAAATAAGAAGTTGTTTGAGAAACGTAGCAATCTCGAAAACGAACTCTATAAATGCCATGATTTATTTTTAGAATAAATAGAGAGTCAGAGTCGTTGCTCAGAATTCGATACGTGTACTAAAAATCTTAGGAACTATATAGAGCAAGCGGTCGAGGTAAATAATGAGTTGATTGATACGGCTGCAAATAGTTCCAACCCCGACGAATTGATACCGGCACAGGATATGTGGCTTCATAAGTTGACTCAAAGCAACTATAAAGTTTTACAGGAAGCTATCACATATACAACACATTTTAAGGCAGTAACAGAGCCGGACAACATAGATAGCAGCTCAAAAGTTTCTCATCATTCTGAAAAAAGTGAAAAACCCCAGTCGCTTAAAACGGATACTCGCTCTAAGGTGTCACACCGGAGGAACCGGCATCAGCAATCAGGTTCTCGGACATCTAGTCGTTTTATCGCCGCTCCGTCGAGAACACTTTCTCAGAAAAAGCGCGATTTAAATACTTTAAAGAAACAACAAGAGGAACTTGAGAGGCAGGCGGAGGTGTCATTAAGACTGACAGAGCAGCAAAACAAGATGAAACAATGAGTTTTAGAACAACAAAGCAGCTTAGAGTTGGAAGAATTGGCTGAAGGACACAGGAAAAAAGTGGCAGAAATTGAGTTGAAAGGGTTTGAGTTAGAAGATGAGTTGTCGGAAATCAGCGAGAACTCTGAGGAAAGTGGTTTAACTCGAATCTCTCCAAAACTAACAATAGACGAAAGGGATCGTACGCGTCACTGGGCCGAATCTGTCGACAACAATCAACCTGACGCTGTTGTAGTTCCCAATCAAGAGCAGCACGTTCGTTCGACAGCTCCTGAGGAAACTAATCCTGCATCAACAAATTACATGGTCTCATCAAGTTTTACAAAAGCGAATAATGGCCAGGCAGCTTTTTGTGATCCGGGATTGTATTTCAGTAGCCACATTCACGGACAACGACATAATTTGTCGAATTTGGTCCAATCGCAGATTTCCGTTAACAATCCAGTAGGGTTACAGCAGGTCATTCAAACTGTTTCTAATACTTTGCCTCAGCAATTTTTTGTCCACTCATCCAGTGCTAGGCAATCCAAACACAGGGTCAGTAGTCCCGGTAACTTCTGAAAATTATTTTGCTCCGACAACATCTGCAGAAGTTCCATCTGTTGTAGCACCGTTCGTTCCTGCATCAACAGCAGTTAATCAAGTTCCTTTAAGTCATCACACTACAGGATCAGTAGTAGCTGGCTACCAAGCACCTGTAATCCCATCACAACAACTTATGGGTGTTCCCGTTAGTAGTTATAACTTTTCAAATGACCACTATAATACTTATAGTAATTTGTGGAGACCAGCTGTTGCTGCCCTTTTAATGTTTTTTCAACTGTTTTTTCCGCAGTAAACTCGAGTGTTCCTCCGAATAATTTTGATTCCTTACAAATGGAGGGACTATGTTCTTTGCACAGCCTGAAAATTCATCACATGCTAATCAACCGTTCGTTCCTGATTGTCAATCCACAGAGCCAACTCCCGGTAGTTCACCTGGTAGACACGTCGAGCGTCCACTTTCGACACGAGAGTTGGTTAATATCTATCTTTTAACGATGACCTGAAAAGTGTAAACTTACTGAATCAGGCTGTGAGTAAGCTTCCCCCAAACCTTGAGGAGGCTTGGTCAATGCGAACCTTTAAAACACCAATGGCATCGACCAACTCTGCTAGATTTCAACGAATGGCTTAAAGAAAAAGCGGAGGCTCATGAGAGGCTAAAAACGATTAATCTTAAGGGTAAGTCTGAAGAACGAGTTAAGCAAAAAGTCGGTATGAAAGTGTTTGCTAGTAACGCAAAGGTAAGTGATAAGACTAAAGAAAAACTAAAGTACCCTCCATCCATGTTCCGTATGTAAAGGTATAATTTAAAAAAAGACCTGGAGAGGCTCACTGAGTAAACATAGCATGGTTTGGAGGTTGAGTAGAACTCGAGGGCTGAAGTCACTGAGCTCAGTAATTAGCTGATCAGAATTGTATGACATTTGTTTGCTTGGTCAAATTGTGACAACTACCGCGTACAGGTATCTAATAAGGGTGAAACGATTGATAAAAGAAACCGAAATTGGCACGTGGCAGAGTTGACAGGGGGAGGGATATAGTCTTAAAACATGCCACCAAATTAACTCTTCCGGGACTTAGATAGTAGTGAATCTTGGTCGCCCCAATGAGCTCACTGCCCAAGGGACGACTTTGCAATGTCGTTAGGAAAGAGAGAACGAACTTAGATTAGCAATCCCCTAAATCTTCATTGGCGCTCCTGGGTGGGCCAAGTTCTGGATTGCAGTTGCAAAGTGGTGTTGCCAATTGATGACTCGGATGTAATACGACATGGAAGAGCAAGTCAGGCGGCTGATTGCTGAAGCGGAATTTGCAGCAGCAAACGCGCTGGACAGGCAACCGGGCGTATTTGGATTCGTGGCAATACGGCCAGATCGATTTCCTTCATGTAACTACCAGGGTTGAGCGGACTGGAGGGAGCAATTCACTTGGGTCGCAGACGCTAACCGCTGGGAGCGCGAGCAGACCAGAAATGCCCAGCCAACCTGTTTGACGAGTTGGGTTCTGGACGAATTTATCAGCTTATCTTCCCACTTTCGAGAAGAGATTGAGGGCTACCACGAGCCAACGTTTGCTAAGATGCTCCTCGAGCTCGATCACATGATGATGCCGTTTCAGACGCAGAAGGCGCCTGAGCGGAGTTTAAGAATTTGATTCAAGGCGAAAAATAGGGTCTTTCGGAGTTCTCCAGACGAGTCCGGTCCCTTGGGGTTGTAGCCAATGCGAATATCGGAGCCCAGGCTAGAGATGACACCAACCTTGAGCTGTTCACCGACGGGGTGTTTGATGTGGAGCTCGAAAACCAGCTTTTGCGGGAAAAATTGAGGAGCCTGACTCTGGCCGTTGCTCGGGCCCAAGCCCTGGAGCTAGTCAGTAAGACGTCACGGGTCAGGAACAGAAAGATGCTGCATTTCGCGAGAATTGCCGAGAATGTACCAGAGCAGGGAGCAGATGCGAGTCGCAGTGCTGGTGGACAGAGGAGTCGGCTGCCACAAGTTGGGCCAATTCGGGACGATAGCAGGCGGGCACTGACCCCCGAATCGAACAATTGATGGTTGATTGTACTCTGAGAGGGGGCTCGTGGCTAGTCGCTTTGGTCTTTCTCCGCTTGTGCAGGAAACACCCCTCATCGTCGCGAGTGCGTTGGAGACGACCTGGGTTTCAGTGCCGTTTCCCGTAGTACCAGAAATCAACAGAACTCTCCTTGACCTAGCTTTTCAAGATCATCAGTACATGTTGGCCAAGACATGGGAGGAACACGAGGGGAAGATTTGTGGGGACCTTTGCACTACGGAGTCTTTAATCAACATTAAACGCCTCGCATTCAAGGGAATTGAGTATGAGATAGAAGAAATTGAGTCAACAGGGGAGGAGACGAGAAATCGGATTACAATTTTTGTGGACAAATATGAGGACGGTACTTCACGCGACAATAGGTGGATCAAGCCGGCGCTCGAATAAGTCGCCGCTGCGATTATACTCGCCCCTATGCTGAAGGATAGATTCTGTCATTGCTTCGCCTTCTTTGGTTTATGCGGCGACAGATCGGGATTAAATCGATTGGGAGAAGAGGCCTCTTTTTGGACGGCACTCTTCGGACAATCGCGCTATTAGGCGAGAAGCTGCAATTTTTGAGCCATTCCCTAAAAAAGACCCAAGCCCAGTTGAAATTGATTTCATATGATTCCAACACAATTTTTGAGCTATTCCGCGGGATACTCCTGAACCTGGTCAACAAGACCGACAATCAACGAAATCGGAAGACCGCGTGTAACCAATATCATTGGGCTTCCATTTATAGCCATGCGGTGAATATCTCCAATGTTGTTGCGAATCATTCGCAGACCCTGGGCAACATACGTGCAGAGCTGATTGCTAACAAAATGGCGGTCCACAACTACGGCTACCCCTGGATGGCGCGTTGAGTGCATTTGTCCGCGGATTCGTACCGGCAACTTTGGTACCCCCAGAGGTCCTGACCGACATTCTAGATGGAGAGCACCCAGACAAGATTCAAGAGGTCATACTCAGGACTGAGCTGATGACTTACTGTGGATTCAATCTCGTACAGTTGACAGTAATTACAGGAATGGGGATCAACGTGCTTCTCAGCATCCTCGATCATCACACGATGGGACTACTTGAAGTGTATCTGCTGAGCCATCTTCCTCAGCCGGTAGATGGAGCATTCACAGCTTTTCACGCACGCACGTTTTAGTATCGGAGCGTCGCGACAATTTTAGGGGATGTTATTTCGGCAGACTGCAGTGGGAGCAACCGCCTCAAATTTTGCCAGTGACCATTTGCTATGTCCCGTAGTAGCGAATATTCGTGTTTGGCTAGTCTTTTCTTCGACTTGCCAACGACTGCGTTGAGATTGTTCCCTCAGAATGTAATTGTTTGAACCGAGACTCCCACGGCCACGTGCCTGGAAGATTCTACCTACTTGGTTACTTCACAGGACGACGACTTCAGGTTGTTCAACTAGAGCAGGGGCTAAAGAAAGCGGCGAGCCAACAGCGGGCTGTCAGAGCTGCTTTCTCCGACCGAGTTGCGACGGTCGAATCGAGACACTTGCTTTGGTGCTAGTACTCGACCCGAGAGCTTGCTAATACGATACGGTTATAACCATTACCATTAGGCAATATCCCCTCATCCAGACCCCGTTTGCAACCCTGGAAGAAGCGGAGAGAAATCTTTCCGGCGTGGTGATACCGGCAGCTCTACGTGAACAAGCACGGAGTGAGATGGTCGAAGCATTCCGTCTCAATTTCATCCAATCACCGGAAGGATCTGTTTTTGAGGTTGTTTTTGCCCAAAATTGCCAATCTTTTCGCGGAAGTTTTGCAAAAGCATACGCCCCTCCATTGGCAGATTCTACTTAACATATTCGTGCGCTACTGGGTCGTGATATGGCTTCTGGTGAACACCCTGGCAATCTTGGCATGCGTCTACTAGCAATGCTTCTCAAAGAACAGTCGACATGCACATGTAACTAACAGGGGGGACGAGAGGATGATCCCGAGCATTCGAATTGCTGCAGATTAATGATGCGCGAGGCACGACGGGAGCTGTCAGCTAAATACGACCCTCCCTGTGACAGAGGATCACCGATGCCAAGCAGCTAACCCCAGGGTCCGCTGAGAGGGAATTCATTTAGCGGGCAGATCTATCTACCAACCAGAGACCCAGAGAACTTATCAATTGACAGGGCAAATGCTTCGAGAACTACCGGGACGAGTGATACGACCAGCACATATTTGATGGGGAGATGAATCAACAGATGAGTCCGAGGGAAGTTGAGGGGTGTTTCTGGACGCGGGCCGAGAGTCGAGTTCAGCGTTATGATGGATACTACGCTGTGACGAGGGAGATGGAGAGAGAGGGGAGAGCGGTCGTGACTTGATAACTTTTAGAAAAACTAAACCCAATTAATCGTGTATTTGTTGCTAATCATTTTAGGGTGTGACTCCACCTCAAAATTGAATAATAGTTGTTTCATATCAGCAAACCTAGCACCGTAAGAGGTTTGCTCAAAACCAGATAGGAAAATTGTTTATCGTTTGAGTCCCAAAGTCAAGCTAACCTGATCTATGTAACATAGCGCTTAGCTTTGTATTTAAATAGTGGGTACCGACCGACGGGTCTGCGATTAATGGGCTTAAATTAGTAACTAGATTAAGGCGTCAAGAAAAGACATTAAGTAGAATGAACCGAGTATAGTAGGTTAAGGGTTAAGATAGGGTTATCTAATTTGACAGAAAGAAGGTAACTTAAAACTTGTCATTAGCATTATTCGGGAAAATAAAAGACTAGAAGTGTGCTATTCTGCCGGATTGGCACAGTGCAACCTTCCGGCGACACAGAAAACGAGGACTAAAGGCCTTAGCAACAAAAAAGTGCTGCAAAGGAGGGTCTAGATATTCTGAAAATTTGAATTTTTAAAATTTCGATTGACGATTCTGAGAAATACAAAAAGACGGCCATTTTTAACTGAAAAGGACGAAAAAACACAACAACGACAGATATCGCAGAAAACAGTCGCACGAGAGAACGAGAAAAACGAAGCCTCTTATCGTGGCAATAACACACGATAAGAGCCTTAGCAGTGGAATTTAGTGGAGAAGGAAGCTTCTGTGGGGAAGGGATATTCCACGGAACCCTCACGTGCCACAATTTGGGAGAGAGATCAGCGTTATCTCGAGAAGAACACGGGAGCGGAGGCTTGGCCCCCCAGAGACTGTCGTATGTGAAAGGACTATATTAAACTAACTTTGTAGCTACTTGAATGTCATAGAACTCTGAATTAACACCGGTATAATTTGAGATTTTAGAATATGAGTAGCTAGAAAGAGGAAAGGGTCAATCCATCTCTAATGGATTTAAAATAGAATTGTCACACAAAAACATAATAAAATAAAGTGTTCGAGCCGTGTTTTTAATAGCAATCACGTAGTCTGAGGATCCGAGACTCAGCTATGTGGTTGTGTTCGCATGTAAAACAAAAGCTGATCAAAAGTCGTTTGACTGATGGCCTAAAAGTAGTAACTTTTTACTTAGCCCTAGACAGACCAGAAAATCAACTGTCAAGGTCGAGACGGTGAAAAACGAGTAGGATTAAGGTAACTGACGCCTGCCAGTCGTTAATAAATACTTTTTCGCTCCGTCGCGGTGTAGTAATTGGGCGATTGTTTCAAAGGGAAGACTGTAGAATTGATGACTCTACTGTATTACATGCTATGTTAACCTGAGCGTAAGATTGATTTTATGAAGTTAAGTATTACAGCAAACAAATGGACGTGTTCAAAGTAGTTCATTCTTAGAACATATTGTCCATCCTATGTCAGAAAATAAAACTTGACGAAATCGGCAAACCCAACCCCCCAAAATCGGAGCTAAGAAGGCTGCTGTTATACAAAGAGGAAAGATAATGGGGATAATTTGACCAGGGCATACGAACAACGGGACTCCTCAGCCCCCTGGGGGGGGGCAAGTGATAACGGTCCCCGGAAGTATAAATGGCCCTATCAGAACTCGGAAACTAGAGGCGGTATTGGGCTCAAGTTGTGGTTTGTGTAGGTCTAGTTGAGGGAAGCTTTTATTCGGAACCCTAGACCTACAGGAACCCTACTTCCGGTTTTATGCCATAAGTAAGCAAACCAACCCCTAGAATCCGGAAGTCGTTTCTAGGCCTCCAATGATCACGGGGAGCTGAAACTTGGATTGATGATAGGTAATGGCAAGATACATCTTGTATTACAATTTGAACCATATCCAGTGGGTGGATCGGAAGCTATGAGCACTTGAAAAAACGCCCCTTAGACCGGAAGATTACGCAAAACAATTTTTTTGCCATATGATTTTTTTGCGTCAATCGACATATGATACAAACTTCGAAAAATGACCACTTCTGAGTGAAACCTCTCCGGTGACTCCTTCCGGTGTTTATAGTTTTTTTTTTCGTAGGAAGTGATAATGCACATTAGAAATGGGGCAATTTGTGAAGAATTTATGGAAACTGGATGGATTTGGTACTTAGAACCCCCATGGGTTTCTGAGCCTAAAAATGTAAGTTTGACCTCGGTTGACCACTGGTTGAATTCAAGTTGACCCCTGGGCGTCTTGACCCCAAAGTTGTATAGAAGTCCCCGAGACTAACACCGGAAACTGGCGTATTCCCCGGCCCTAACCATGGAAAAGAGATTGGGTCACCTTGCTAAAAGTTAGGATGAAAACTCATATATTGGGAGGTAGAGCAGAATGAAAGAGATATAGTTTTATAAAGCAACCTTGAGGTAGTAGAGTTAATCCAAAGTGGACTTGGTAAACATTGGGGTTATTTTAGCTTGGCCGTTGGTCTATTAACAGCAATTCAACTACACCAAAGAAAAGCAGTCCCAGTGTATATTGATACCGCAGCATGAGAATCAGGTCTCCTAAATAGTGTGAACTGACGGGGTTTTACTTAGCTAACCCGGAGGTGACTTTTTGGTTTGATTTGAACCCTAATAGACGAATTACGTTACCCTGATAGCTAGAAGTTCAGACTGGAAAAAAGTATAGATCAATGTTTTAGATGCTTGGAATGAAATTGCTACTTGGAATGAAAAATGGTATCTTCCTACTCTTGTGATAAATAAAATAAAGCACTTGGGAGTGTCACTGAGAAAAAATAGAGATAGCATGGTTTGGAAGTTGAGTTGAACTCGATAGCTGAAGTCACTGAGGTCAGGAATTAGCTGATTAGTAACATATGAAATTTGTTTGCTCGGTCAAATTGTTACCCATAACGCAAACCGGGTATCTAATAAGCGTGAAAAGATTGATAAAAGAAAGCGAAGTTGGCACGTGGCAGAGTTGAAAGGGGGAGAGATAAAGTCTTAAAACATATGCGGACGCCTGATTTAAGCGGATGTCACGACTGATAGGGAAGGGCGTGACTTAACTAAAACTAAGTGTACAGAAAGATAAGTACCGGAAAGCCTTTAGAAGTCAGAACAATTGTTAGTTAGTATTAGGAGTAGTTGGTTCCCATCAGAGGTTCTCTAGAGAAAGAGAACAGTTTAGTGTTAGTTGCGTTAGTTGGACATTATTTGCAAGTAGGAAATTGTGCTAAAAAAATTAGAGTTTTATTTTATGATTTGATATTTAGATTATAGTTGCCACCAAAAGAACCTTTTTGAGATTGTAGATAGCAGTGAAATTCGCTCGCCCCACTGATTTTACTGCCCAGGTGACATCTTTGCGGTGTCGTTAGGAAAGAGAGAACGAACTTAGAAAAGCAACCCCCTAAATCTACAAACTCTTATAAGCAATGAAGCCCTGCCGATCCTGACTTACAGTCAATTTGCTCCTAGTGGTTTTACTAAGCGACCATTGATGATTGATTGCTTAGTATTCCAGCCTAAATTATAAGTATCAACTAAGAACGTCCAAATTCATGAAAATAGCTCTAGTTTAAATTTTATTTGGAAAAGGGTGTGATTTATAGAATGGATAGTTAAATAAAAATGTTTTAGGCAATTTTTGAACACTTTTCTTTGTACCTATAGGGTTGGAGTCATTATTGGGGTCTTTATTGTCGATTGATTTGTCCACCTATTCCTCATCAGAGTATTGCATCATCAGTTCGTTTGGATCCAGGTTGCTCCTTTTTTTTCAAAAATTTATAAAAATTCTAAGATCGTATATTAATAAAATTCTTGAATAAAAAGAAACATAAGAAAGACAGAAAAACTATTGCGGAAAAGATTAACTCAATTGAGCTTTGAAATTGGAGTGCAACAAAACTATGAAGGGTTTTTGACAGGTCCAATCTTAAACAAATATGCTTCAAAGGACATTTGTCTAATTTTTAAAAATCATAGCCTTTGTTCATCGGATATCTGTTTCAGCTTCCGGTCTTTTAAAAATTTTCAGTAGTCTCATTTTTGAATTTTTCAATTATAAAAAACATTTATCATTCCGTCTTTCAGTAGCAGGTCTTCTACTTTTTTGTCTCTTTTTTAGGATCCAAAAAGACCGGAATCTTATCGCTTTAATGTCTGTTTTTTAATGCCGACACAAATTTTCTGATACCCGACCAAAATTTTTTGAAAAATTATTGAATATTTTAAAAAGAATGCAATTTGAAACAATGAAAAAAATTGGACAAGCATTTAATTGTTTGACAATTATGTGGCGAGTTGATTTATTGGGATTTGCTTTTCAAAATTGCAGTGACAGCATGCTGGCTTCTTCTTGTCTGATTGACATTTTGAGTTTTTAACTGAGATTTACAGCTCAAAACCTGTTCAAACTACGTTGTCAAATATCCTGACACAGTTTTATTTTTCGTTTATCATACAACATGATGATGTGGAACTTTTGTTTCGTACACAAGCTAAATTTTGTGCCCTTTTCAAATCAAACACTAGTCTTCTTTGTGTTGTACGCAAACACGCCACGAGTAAAAGTAGAGAAATAGATTAAACTTCTCAGTTTCATCCTGACCGTAACATAACTACCAAATCAAGCTGCTATACTGTTTTGGTTGGGATTCATTAGATGCAACCGTGAACGAATATAAAATTGAAACGGCTGTAAAGCTAGAATGAACAAAATATGAAATTAATTTTACAGTTTTTCTTGTCATAATTAGCAAATTTTGTATCACTCTTGATTAGGAATAGAAAAAAGTTGAATTCGAATCAATTCAAAATGAATAATTGCAGTAAAAGGAAAAATTAAATAAAAAAAGTATCAATCTCAAAGAGATAAATGGATTTTTTTCTCTTCGTTTGTAAACCCCTCAGTTTTAGCAACCAAAATTTCGTCCTGATTTTAATGATTTGAAAGTTTAGGTGAACAATCAAAATAATATGCCGTCCAGTTTTCAAAAAGTTGATTCTGAAAGTCTGATGTATTTAAGGATTCAAATGCCGATTTCATAGTTTCTCCAAAATTTTGAAGTGCGAGTCATAAAATTCTCAAAAACTACATAGAGCCACCAATAAATGTTTTTTTTTTGGTCAAAAAACACAATACCTTGCGTTTCAAAAGGCTACAAAAGCTAGCATAAATCTGCGGCGACTCGGGTCGAAATTTGTTTTCGCCCATTTTACTATACTGAAGTTTGGTGAAAATAGTAAATACTGAATATTGGTGAAAAGTTAAAGATCACTATCTACCATGTATGAGTATTATAACCTCACTTTATGCCATATTCTCTAAATACACATGATAAAATAAATTACAGAAATTCAAATAATTACCTTAAGACCACGGTACAAAAATAAGCAATAAAAAAGAGAAAATTGCTTTCGACATCCATTCGAGAACCAGACATAGATTTCCGCAATGTGGTAGACAAAGTAGAACAAGCAGAAATCACAATCAAGCTAGCGGAAACAAAAAACTTAATTTTATAGCATGTCAAAATTATTTAGTCAACAACTTCACATGTTAACAAAATCCGAGAATCTGATAATTTTTTAGCTGAAAAAATTATTCAAATTCTAAATAGTAATGAAAACGACCCAAGCCTTGTAGGAAAACACTCATTTAAGGAATAGTGTACGTTTTGGACAGCATCGCCAAATGCAGAAAAAAAACAAGATGAATCAAACTGGCCACCAAAACATATAGAACCAAAAAAAATTTTCGAAAAAAAAAACAGTTCAAGAAAACCAGTTCCATCTAAATTTAGTAAGAGCAGGCCTCAACCAAATTATTCGTTTACCTCTCGTGGACGATCTCTAGATAGACGAAATTCACACCATTTATCGTAAATTAGATATAGTAGATCGATTAGTCCGAATAATCAATATAGTAAAAGTTGTTCAAGATACGATTCTGATAGAAGTCACTATTCCAATTCTTGTAGCTCGTATTCGGATACTCAAAACCGATATTATTGGAAAGATCGATCA
Source organism: Symsagittifera roscoffensis (assembly GCF_963678635.1). Classification (NCBI taxonomy): domain Eukaryota; kingdom Metazoa; phylum Xenacoelomorpha; order Acoela; family Convolutidae; genus Symsagittifera; species Symsagittifera roscoffensis. The sequence goes on from NC_087071.1 coordinate 39,821,355, forward strand.
TGAAACACTTCAAACAGCCGTAAACCTGTTATTTAAACAACCAAAATGGAAATACTCAAACAACAGATCTCGCAACTACTCCAAAAACCGACCTTTTAACAAAAACTATTAGAACAGACCACGTAAAAACTCTAGTGCAAGAATTGATAGCTATCAAAGTAGATCAAGAAATCTTTCTCAATCACCAGAACGAAAAACTTAACAATACCCAGATAGACAGAATTATAACTATAGAAGAAGTACACTTAAAGGTCAACCACAAATAAATCAAAAGCAAACTACAATTGAAAAAACTCCAGATCTACCAGGAATAGACAAGAAAACATAAGAAACGCATTGATTTCCTTACAATGTGAAATCAAAGATGTTTAAATTGAGAAAGAAAGCACAATACTTATAATAATATTAAGAAAAAAACACGGAAATGAAACTCGAATCAACTCCAACCATTACCAGATTAAACGCTTTCTCAAAAATTTTATGAATCTAGCATTTACACCAAAACAAATAAATCCAACATATCGTTGACAAAGCCCCAAACTCTGGAAAAATCATTTAATTCTTATGAAAACAAGAACGATGGAACAATTTAAACTTCTGATAAAACCATCCAAGCAAACAATCCATATAACAGACGTTAAACAAAAAGTAATAAAAATAACATTTCATACAAAACAATTAGCAGTATTTTACAAAGTAAACTAGAACTCAAAGATAAATACAGAAAGTAAAATAACAGTTTTTTGATTTTTTTCCTAAAAACTTCCCAAGCAATACCCATTAGGTTCATTAATTTATCTTATTTACAACCAATTACGTATATAGTTAAAACCATCATTTGAACATGCATCTGATTTTTCAATCAACCTAGTTCATCTATAAAATTGTTGTCAAATTACACAACAGCTATATATGTCCGACCTTGAAACCAACCTAATCACAATTTTTTAGGGTAAAATTTTCATCTATTAAATCTACAAAAAACCTAAACACACACGTAATAGCAGAATATATATACAAAAAATATCCGTATAAAATTGCACTTCCATTAGGACTATTAAAACATTGCGAAACAAACGCAACATTATACCCTACTCAAGAAAAAACATATAGAGTAAACGATATTGTAAAGCTCCTATTCAATTTTTTATATTCTACAATACTTAACGAAAAATTATCTATTGATAAAATCGCTAATGAATCGAAAAAAATTTTTTGAAACCCATAATTAATTTTTTAAAACAAGCAATTGAACAACAGTTTTTTTAAGAACGTTCAGTTTCCAACACTCCTGAATGAACTAAAAAATTTTTGAAAAATTATTAGATTATGATTAAAATGTGGTATATGCAACATCAAATTTTGATGTCGGAAAAAACTTAAGTCCGACGCAGGTTCCAAAACAAATGCCAGTAAAGCTCCAATACATTTATAAGTAAGACAAAATAAACAGATTTTAGATTTCATTGATTAATACGAAAACATTCCACAGGTTCAAAACTTTCAGTTAGAAACCCGGTAGTTATTCTCCCAAAAGCCGATTTCTTTAAAACTGTATTACACTCTGGATATCTAAACTCTCTAATCGATGAATCTAGACCACTAATCTTAGGTGAAAACATTATCATTTTATTGGCCGATAATTGCGTACAATCGCAAGCAAAAGATGAAATGTTCATATATATAAATGAAAGCATCTCCAGATAAATCACACTTCTTCTTACCCGTGTAAAAGTTCTAGGACATCTTATTGAAGGAAAAACAATAACAACTTCAAAAACAAGAGTAGATAAAATCTGATAACTTCAGCCACTATTTAACATAAAGAAAATCCAAGAATTCTTTGGAAGGTTAACTTTTTTAGGCAAATATGTTTTTGTTTCAGATGAATATAAAATTTCGACCATTTTAAATTTTACTACGTCAACAAAACGTTTTTGAGTGGACTCTAGAAAATCGAAAACGTTTTGACGAAAAAAAACACTTTTGACTGAACAGATATCGAACACTGTTACAGACTTAAATCAACCATTCGTTGCCATGTGCGACGCATCTAACGTTGGAATTATGGCAGCTTTTTCATAATCACAAGGCACAAATAAAATGTTTATTTTTGATATTACTAAATTCACGAATTTCCACTCAAGCAGAACTACGACTCTCCTTGCTTATGGGAGAATATACAGCTAAAATATACACCTTAACAAGAAATGAATTCTTAATCCTGGGATTAAAACATCCAACAGTTCGTTTTAGTTATCTTCAATCCATTATCTTTCTTGAAAAACAAAAATCTAATCCTACCCATAGGTAATGAAGATTTAATTTTTTCAAATGAACTTTCCAAACTAACTCATAATTTTATCAGCAGGCAAAGACATATTATCTGGACTACTTAAACAAAAAACAACTGTAGAATCACCATTAAACTTTAATATAAACATAGAATATGAAAATGCAGTTAAAAACTACTCTGATACTAATCAAATAAACATTTTACAACACTTTCCACTTCACTCACGTTGACAAAAAAATCATTGTGATGTTGATTTTTAGGAAAAACCCATTTAGGCCTTCACCAATATCATCACCAATAAAGAATCTACACAATCAAAATCACATAAAAAACCACAACTTAAAAAATAATTCCCGTTAATTGAAAGACAAGACTTAATTGATACAATAAATTCAGCAGGAGCATTAGACAACAACGAAAAAAAACACCATAAATAAGATATTTGATTTAAATTACCCAATAGACAAAAAACCATTGTCAGCTCAAGAATTTCAAAATATCTCCTTTACATGCACAGTCAAATTAACAAATGATAAACTCAAAAAGTATCAAAAATTGGACCCTGCAATAACCCAATTGAAATCTTGACTTAAATACAAAACTTAACGCGCAAAGCCAATATAAGCATTTTAGAAAACAAAATCTTACTCAGAGTTTTTTGAAAGTTTAACAATACCAAAAATGAAAACATTTATCTAGTCTAATATCATTACACGGATGCAAAAATACCCTCCCTACCACAAAATAAAATCTTAATAGCTCTTCATGCTTCACACTACTTAAATAAAAAATGACACAATGGATCAGAAAAAACATATCAGAACTTCACACAAAACTTTTCACTTTCTCAACGTAATAATTTGAATTAAAGTACTTTGCATTCACTGTCTCACCTCTCAATCGATGAATCCTTACCACAACAAAACCAAATCGCAGAGAAACTTGATTTGAAAGTACAAAGCTTGTATTTCAATCACAGAGTTTCATTGGTTACAAAAGGCCTTGTGTCACCACCCTCAGAAAGAAAATCATACAAAATGGTGATTGTAGACGCTATTACACGTTAGGTAGCACAAAGCCTTGTAAAATGCTGTAAGGTTTTTATGGATACACATAACTCTATGAACGTTGTATAGCAAAATTTGGCTTACCCGAAATCTTTGTTACAGATAACGGAACAGAATTTATGAACAATGAAACAATCACATTATGCCACCCTTTTAACCTAAAACTGAAGCCTATAAATTCACATGCTTCATTGACAAATGGACTAGTTGAAGGCATGAACCGTTGATTGTTACAAAACATCCCATGTATGAAAAAGCGAAGAAGATGAAAAGTACACTGAATGGTCAACAGACGTAAATTTATTTCAACTTCCGGCACCCACACAAAATGGATTTCAAACAGAGACGGAAAACACAATGAGATTTCTCAAAAGATTGCAAAGAAGTTACTACTTAGAAAAAAATCAAATCCAAATGAATTCACGCTTCACACCAGCTTCAGATCTCAAATTACTATTTATTCCAAATTTTACAAAACAGAATTAAATCTCAAAAAAATACAAATCATTAGATAAGGAAAATAGCAAATCATTGAAAAACCCTAGGATGCAACATACAAAAAAAATTATCAGAACAAAAAAAAATTATACAACACAGAAGAAATGATGCAAAAAATTACCACAGTCCCCTATTATCGCAAAAAAGCATATTCGCAAAACAAAAAGAAATCGTAAATTACAAAGGCAATTTCCAACACCAGAAAAAAAACCGAGATCAACCAAGTGAAGGTTATACGGATTTCATTCCACAATCTAAAATGTTTCGAAACGTAGAAATCCAACAAACGTATGAATAATTAGTACGCCTAAATTTTTTTCAAACACTCAAACTTTTTCGTCATATATTTAGACGAATTATTAGAGTTCAATCTTCTGTCTCGAATAATCAATTTATATAAATTTCTCAGGAATTATTATTCAAAATATACCGACTAGATCACCTGAAATAATCTCACTCTTTATTGCATTCCACTGCTATTATTAGCCGACATTACTCCAAAATCAACTAGATCTATATTTTTAATTCAGAGACCTCCATGTCAAAAAAGAAATACCCTTAAATCTGACAACTTAAATAAACATCATATAAAAGTTTTAACCCTGCTCTATCAATCAATAAAAAAGCCAACAATAATAAGTACAGTTAGAATCAGAAAAATTAAGAAAAACACTACTCTAGATTAGGGTAAAAATCAAATGATCGCTAAGCCTGAATACAATCTACCTCAGAAAAACCCCCCATCATCCCAAAACAGGAACAAGAATTGGACGCCTAAACCCTTAACCAAAACTGCAGAATTCCCTTCATCCAAACCTCTTGATACCCAAACCATTTGTAGAAAAAAAGTTAGACCCCACTCGATATAATTTGGAAAGAAATAAAAATGATTTGCAAAACAAATATCCTTTCGAATGCTCACTTCAAACTCAGTTATACAAGTTTTTAAAAAAATCGTTTACTTTTTCTATAAATTTTATCAAGTGTCATGAATTTTTGCTTTTTCTTAGCAAATTTTAGAATTCAAAATGAACATACTTAAAGTTTTTCAGACCTAAGCTTTTTTTAAAAAAAATCATTGATCACCTAACCAGGTACAAAAATAAAGGTACTTTTTTTTCATAAACGATCAAAAAATGTTAAATAAAGAAGAATTTCGGATGCTTTCATCATTTTCCTTTTTTAATTAGTTTTCCTCATTTTGACCCTTCATAAAGGTACAAGAAAACACTAATCGCTTTTGAAATCGCAGATTTTTTAATAATACTTTTTGACGAAGAGAGTTACAAAGAACACAAATTTTTCTTAACCAATTGACAAAATTTAACCAAAAAAAATTGATATAGCTGACCTAAACTCAATAAAAAGTTCCCCACCTGTCAACCCACTCAAAAATCCCTAGTCCACACCTTCATTGAGTCAACCAAATCAACCCCAATTATCTACTCGTTTATCTTACAGTATCTATCTCAGACCTCACCTCCTCTATCCTTTCCATTTTGTAGCCCCAGTTTTTATCTATCTCACCACAATTGAGATACATTTGTTGAAATTTTAGATTCCGAGAAAAGCCCCACTATTTTGCAACCACATTTACAACCTATAACTCTTCCAACCCTGTAATAAATTCCACTTAGAGCTCTTACTCACTGCTGCTACCCCCATTCTTTCTCCTCTTTTCAGTCATGCCTTCGATATCCCTAGTCCCATGCTGATGACCAACTTGAGCCTTATCTTGACAGTCTCAGTAAAAATCAACAACAAATGTACGCGCTATTCATCAAAAAACTCCATCTGGTTCGACCTTAGAATCATCTACATCATCCATCCACAATGCCGTACCAGCGCACAACGTATTCATATGAAACGAAAATGCCCCAATAACACAATAACTTTTTTCTCTTCGCCCGTCATTACCCGAACTGGTTCGAAGTAATCATCCCGTGTCGCTGACACACCAAAAATTTTATTGGAAACCGTACCTTCTCCCCTCAATTTTCATACATATAATAACGCAAACCAGTCCCAACAAGCCCAATACTTTGACGAATTTTCCTTCTCCCAACCTTTCCTTGAACTCCTTCTACAATTTTACTAACCCAACCAAAATTTGGTTAAAAAAACAACCGACGATGATGAACTCTGTGACACGAACTTTCCCCAACTCAAAAAAGCTCTAAACTTAAATCATTTTACCTACATTGGCTTATCACAAACACTCAACCGCTTCAATGTACGAAAATCAAATCGGTTTTTAGTAACACACCAAGATCACACAGTCATTCGTTACATGGACGACTCACCGTATGACACTGACCCCACAGTAAACTCGCAACTACCAGAAAAAGTTCATGGTCAAAACTGATTCTATCTTTGACAGAGATATAGTAAAAAGTTTATTCATGTAATCAACAAAGCACTTCAAAACACCATGGAAGCCATATTTTAGCAAATTCGGTTACTATTAATTAGCATTTTATTTTCTAGTCCCTAAAAAACGTGATTTTAATTGTTCACACGAAATCATGCTGAAAATTAAACTAAAAGACTTATATAAACAATGCAGACTTCTAAAACGCCATCCACCAATACTTCGTCATCAACTCTACATGTTTATTATCTCCAAATCTACGTCACCATAATTTCTTAACATCCCATTTTGCATAAAGTATACTTAATTTAGCGGCATCCTCCGCAATTATGATCCCGTTAGCTATATGGATATATTTATCCCTCTCACCAATGAATTTCCCCTTGAACACTACCGTCCCATCCTTATCCCGCCTGAAAACATCCAACTAGTTGAAATCGCCCTTTTAGAAACTATCGCACTTTGAAATTTAATCAAAAATTATATAACCTAATCCAAGACACTAGATATGAGTTTTTCGCCACACCTGAAGAAGTTAACATCATCCAACCACTTGAAATTTTATGATCATAATAACGCTCTAAAATTGTTGATCGAAGGCATGCGAAACTTTTGACACAATCACACACAAGCAACACTAATTTCCTAGATGGCCTTTTCTCTGAACCTGGCCCTCAAGATATTTGAATTTTTAATTTTAAAGATTACTAATCAATTCCCAATCATTCACTCACAATTTTTACAGTTTATAAGTGTAATTTATAAGTGGGTTTCACAGTTTCTTTTTAAATTTACCCAATAAATTCTCTGAAAATATTGAATAAAACAAAAACAAAAATGAAACATTAGGAAATTTTGTTTTAAGACTCTAACTGCTTACTTCAATTTGTATAAATGCTATAAAAGTGATATGTAGCAATGAAATTGAAATAATCATAGTGCTCTAGATAAGGTTTAAGAAATACTGAAATAGTAATGAGTAAAAAATTAGATTACCTTTCAATGTGCGCTTTGTTTTGCAAATTTTTAGTTTATTGTTTAACTCGCCCACTTTTATGCACTATTTCCATACAACCAAAAGTAATTTGCCACTGTGTGTTGGTTTTAAATTGAATTGCATGTTTTACAAACAAACTGATAACAAGTTTACTATGCTTTAACTCGTCTTAAGTTTTCCTTTATCCAGTTGGAGGGAATTAAATTCAAGCTTTAACTAACAAACGCAGCTCACTAACACCACAAAACGAATCAAACTTACAGAAAGATCGCACGATTTCTAAACAAGATTAAACACAGATTAAAATTGGTAAAACAGTCTTTTGAACCTTGATCAAAGACTTTTTAACATCACAAGAAATGTAAAAGAATAACACAAACCAAAAAAGGACACAACCAAAGAAATGACCAGCAAAAGGGAGATTAAAACTTCACGACATTCAGATTCTCGAAAGGCATATCGATTGGTTTTGCTTACCGCAGTCACAACCCTGACAGGTTATAAAGCATGAAACCAATATCGCAGCAAATGTACCCATTGAACAAATAACATCTCGATGTGGAACTGAGAAACACGGATCCTAGTCACTTGGAGCTTTACTAAAAGAATTCAAACCCTATCTCACTATTCGAGGGATAATTGGGAAGGCGCGTAGTCTCACTCTTTTTAACGAAATTGAGAAAAGACTATACCAGTCTTCAACCTTGACACGATCCCTCAACTCATCTACAACATAAGCAATCTTTTCTCTCTTCACGAACAACTCTTTTTCTCACTACAAAGATGGCTACTTCAAAATACGAGCAACTGTTTGTCTTCTCTCTTCATTCCCTCACTATTTTCAAAGAATCGACTCAAAGAAGAAATACAGAATTTACTCCCTCCATTCTTCACAAGAACAAACTCTATTCTAAATAAACCTGCAATTGATACATCCGTTGATTTTTAGATTCCAAGCCAAGCCCTACTATTTTTTGCAACCACCTTTCAATCTATAACTCACCCACCCCTGTTTTAAATCCATTTAGAGCTCTTAACACACTGCTGCTACCCCTACTTTCCGTCCTCTTTCCAGTCATGCCCCTGATGCCACAAGAACAAACTAATAACTTTAAAACTTTTCAAGCCCCGCTTGGTTGAATGCAGTTCAGATCAACCATTAATTTATTCTAATTAATTCTTGATAAAAACCTCTTTAAAATTTTTAGACCTAACCAATCATGATAGATGACAAAAACTTAAAAAAAATTGTATGGCTGAAACTAATAAAATTTGAGCCTGAGATGAATAGTTTCAATTTTGCAAACAGTCGCTCTTTCTTGATTCTAAACCTCGCAACAAAAGCAATTTATACTAGATCTTTCGAGACCAGAAAATATAAGAGTAAGATTAGGATCGGTATTAGCCTAAGAAGTTGCCTGGACCTATCCGGCCGAAAATAAGATAGCGTGACGAACAGAGGGTATACCTTATCCGAAATCACTCTATTAGAAAGCCATATTTTTTCACAAAATTTACCTCGGCAGAAAATATCGAAATGTTTACGTATATGATAATTTTTATAAGAATATTAAAAAAAGCTGACACAGTTCCAAGAATTCAAAACAATAAAGTAAATTTTAACACAGGGATTGATTGCGGCAAATTGATAATTAAAAAATTAATTTGACTCTTACTCAGAATCAATAACCAAATGAGAGAAGTGCACTTTTTTAAACGAAAAAACAGTTGATTTTATTTTTTTGCAGAGTAAAACACAATAAAATCTGAACCGGTTTTTGTCCAACAAAAAACGGTTGGCAATAATTCTGAAGTTCATTTTTTGCATCAGCTGTTGCAATCCAAACGTCAGTTTTTGAGACTTTCCCGTAACTCATTTCAGTCTATGCGTACTCTTTTTTAGATCCTATGAATTATCGAAATTTTTATGTTAGTACATTTTCACTATGTGTTCCGGAAGCAGATAAAAAAAATAGATGAGACTGGAAAATTTCTCCTCTGATTAGGACATCTGAACAAAAATATGCACTTATGCACTCACCTATAGCATATCAAATTATCGATAGAATTATCTTATTAGCCCACAAAATGTTTTCAAAAAAAGGTAGTTTTTAGGTTGTCACAAATCTCGAATTTAACAATTGGTAGAAAAAAGTGTTACACCAGTCGGCTTTAGGATATACTAGATCTTTTGGAAACATAAGAGTAAAATTGGGATCGATATTAGACTAAGAAGTTGCATGAAGTTACACGGCCGACAATAAGATAGCGTGACGAACAGAAAAAGAAGTTGCATGAACCTATCCGGCCAAAAAAGTTAGCTTGACGAACAGAGCGAATGATCACTTCAAACTCAGTTATGCATGTTTTTAAAACATTTCTTTTCAGTTTTGCTACTAAACAAACTTTTAAAAATCATTAAATTATACTCATAAATTTCAAATCTGAATTTTTTTTCTGCCAAATCATCGATCACCTTACCAGGTACGATAATTAATATCTTTCTTTTATAATTGATCAAAAAAAAATAAAAAAAGACCTATTTTTCTGAGTTTTCCTCCTTTTGATACTTTCAAAACTTACAAGAAAGCAATAATCGCATTTAAATTGGCAATTTTAGATAATATTTTTGACAAAAAAAAACACCAACCACACAAAATTTATTGAGCCAATTGACAAAATATAACTATAAAAAATCAAAATTGCTGAGCCAACACCAATAAAACATTTCCAGCCTATCAACCCACCCCAAAAACCCCAGTCAACGCCTATATTAAAACAAAAAAACCAACCCCAATAATTTACTCGTATATCTTACACTATCCATCACAGACCTTACCTTGTCTCCCCTACCCGTTTTTAGCCCAATTTTTCTTTTATGTCACCAAACTTGAACTCTGAGCACTCAATGCGAACTTTTTTTGACACCAACTGTAAATAAACCTGCAAATGATACATCCGTTGATTTTTTAGATTGCGAGGCAAGCCGTACTATTTTTTGCAACCATCTTTTCAACTTGTAACTCACTCATCCCTGTAGTAATTTCCAGTTAAAGCTCTTAACACACTGCTGCTACCCCCATTCTTTCTGCTCTTTCGAGCCATGCCCCGATGTCACAAGAACAAACTTTAAAATTTAAAACTTTTTAAGCCCCGGATGGGTGAAACCAGTTCAAAACAATCATTTATTTTATCTTAATATATTCTTTATAATTACCTCTGTAAAATGTTCAGATCTAACCAATCATGATCCACAACTAAATTTTACAAATATTAGTTTCGCTGAAAATATTCATAGTTTCAGCGTGAGAAGATTAAGTTTAATATAGCAAACAGTGGCTCTTTGTTCATTCTAAACCTCGCAACAATAGCAATTTATACTAGATCTTTCGAGACCAGAAAATATAAGAGTAAGATTAGGATCGGTATTAGCCTAAGAAGTTGCCTGGACCTATCCGGCCGAAAATAAGATAGCGTGACGAACAGAGGGTATACCTTATCCGAAATCACTCTATTAGAAAGCCATATTTTTTCACAAAATATACCTCGGCAGAAAATATCGAAATGTTTACGTATATGATAAATTTTATAAGAATATTAAAAAAAGCTGACAAAGTTCCAAGAATTCAAAACAATAAAGTAAATTTTAACACAGGGATTGATTGCGGCAAATTGATAATTAAAAAATTAATTTACCCTTACTCAGAACCAATAACGAAATGAGAGAAGTGCACTTTTTTAAACTAAAATACAGTTGATTTTATTTTTTTGCAGAGTAAAACACAATAAGATCTGAACCGGTTTTTGTCCAACAAAAAACGGTTGGCAATAATTCTGAAGTTCATTGTTTGCATCGGCTGTTGCAATCCAAACGTCAGTTTTTGAGACTTTCCCGTAACTCATTTCAATCTATGCGTACTCTTTTTTAGATCCTGTGAATTATCGAAACTTTTATGTTAGTATATTTTCACTGTGTTCCGGAAGCAGATAAAAAAAATAGATGAGACCAGAAAATTTCTCCTCTGTTTAGGAAATCTGAACAAAAATATGCGCTTATGCACTCACCTATAGCATATCAAATTATCGATAGAATTATCTTATTAGCCCACAAAATGTTTTCAAAAAAAGGTAGTTTTTAGGTTGTCACAAATCTCGAATTTAACAATTGGTAGAAAAAAGTGTTACACCAGTCGGCTAAAGACGTAAATAACGTATTTAAATTGTATAGCAAAAGTTACTTTGAAGTTTCATTGAAAAAAATAAGCTGTTGCTACTTTTTGAATGAAAGTAACATCATTTTTGGTTTAGTCATGACATCCAACAGCAGCTCCGACCAAGAACTGGAGGATACAAAGAGACGCACATTGCCCGATAAGGTGAAGGTTGATTAAGGTTTTCTTCAAATCATTCAAAATTTTTAGAACGAAATTACTTTTTTTCACGTCAGCCAACGTTTATCTTATTTTGACTTACCTTTTTTCAACACTCTGCAAAGAACAAAAGAATACTCGACGAAATCGATGAAAATTATCGTTTTCTGAAAATATCCATCTTTAAACTATGAAAGAGTAATAATAACAATTGACAATTAGTTTTTCTTTCCAAATCAAGCAAATTGGTGTGTGATGATTTATCTTACGAGTTCAATGTTGTTTCTCAGTATATTTTGTCATAGCTTTTGAGGTTGAACTCTTTCTACAGTAGGACTCTTTTCACAGGTAGACCAATTTTATACAGAAGGACATGTCTCTGTTTTTATACAGGAAGGCATGATACTAACTGGGAACTGTGACTGGGCAGCTGTGCTGAGCTCAGCCCCAACAACAGTTTGCTCACTGGGTCAATTGATCGTGTTTCTCTTGACCGAGATGTTTCCCTTTTATTCAAAAAAACGAGCAAGGCTGACTTCAAAATGACAAAGAACATTCACTCTCTCCAAGCATCAATGCTTCAGATAGCTAAAATGGGTTGGTCCAGCTTCAACAAGGCGAGTGAAAACATGGAAGAAATTCGATTGTTAACACTTCAAGTACCGACTTACGTCCAAGATACTGTCAAAGTAAGATCTTTTTGTTGTTCTTATTCAGTGAAATAATTGCTCCCGCACCGGTGGCTTGTGCTTGGTGTGATTTTCTAGCAGAAAAGTGTTCTTTATTTTAAAAGCCTCCTTCGATTGTTATAGTCTTTCGCTCAAACTTTCAAAATTCTTTATATCATGTCAATCCTCATCTGAAAAACCTGCGAAATTTGAAAATTGACAACTCGGCCTTTTGGGACAATTACACCACCCATATTTTTTTTTGAAGATCGCATGAGCGTAGAATTAATCGGGCTCAACAATCTTGCAAATTTGATTTCAGGCAGGTTATTTGCAATAGTTTTATGATACCAGACACCTAAAGTACATAAGTATTCGTGAGATTTTGTACATAGTACTCGCAATGAGTTTTTTTGTAAAAAAGATCATTAAAAAAATTATTAATAAACAATATTTTTTGGGACATGACATAATAATTGAACAGTAAAAGGTAGTCGGAACATTCAAGTCTTTGCTTCAAGTCTTTGTCGTCCTCGCCTCCGAAGAAAAGGAAGAACTTTTAATCTCGTTTTTTTTTCATTGGAAAAACTTTTTTTTTTTGATGCTCATATTTTAGGGAAAATTTTATGTCATCTGAAAACTTTTGATTTGCTGAGCTCAGATCTAACAAAAATTTTTTACCTGCAGAATTTTTGTTCTAATTTTTGAAGAAAATGCGGACTGTCTTACTGTTTTTTTTTCTATTTCAATCGTTTTTCGTCAACCGAAATAACAGTTTTTGTGATAAACATTTCTAACCCAATAGAATAACAGCTTCATGATTTGAAAACCGAAAAAAACGTTTGCATCTATTGAAGACTTAAAAAAACCAACTTATTTTTTTTTCAGACTAATTTATGCACATTTCAAGATCTACTTGAAAATGATGAAAACATAACACGAGATATGCAGCACAAAAAAACTGGACACTGAGTGCCTATACTTTTGTACAGTAGCTCGAGAAGATTTTGAGGGCGAATGTGAGCGAGCCAAAGAACCAAGACCACCTGGGCGTCGGCGTGCTTTAGTTTTAAATGGCTCTGAATTATTGTGTGAAGCATAAGCTTTAAAATACGTTAAAATTTGAAAATAAATCCAATTTTGTTGAAAAACTTAATCAATAACAAACACACCCTGCAGGTATACAGCAACTAAAGAAACTTGCAAAACTAAAGGCCTTCAATTTAAAACAACAATATAATGAAAAAAACAATGCAAAATTTAGCGGCAAACTTAAATTTTGAAATATTAAAAAGCAAAAAGAAATGTCATTAATCCCAAACTCTGAAAGTTGTTGCAATTTATTTCTCTTTAATTACTATAAAACATTTTTGGTCAAAAATGTAGCTACTCAAATCGTTTGAGAGGTTGAGAAATAATAATTTTACGCCACAACGAGTTCCTCTGAGGAGCTCCTAAATTGATGTAGTTTGTTTTCCAATTATAATTTTGTAAAAGGGTTCCAAAAGATGTTCCAAAATCAATTGAGATAAGTTAAGTGCTTGTTGATTTTTACGACTCAGTTTTTTACATTGTTTGTTTTTTTTCTTTTTTTTCCCATATTTTTTCTCTAACGATTCGGTATTAATTGTTCAGCAGTCAAAATATTCAGAATTTTTTCGTAAGTTAGGAGAGGTCTTGTTGGTAAATTTCTGGCTGTTTGAAAAATGCCTGTTTTTCGAAATGGGGCAATTGCAAGCGGAATTTTAAATCGTAAGCGACAACAAAATCCTGCTTAGAAAAGATCAATTTCAGCTAAGCTATCTGGACTATTTTCTTTTTGCTACACGCTAACTACATTATTTTGTTCTGTTGAAGCGGAGAAAGTAACACGAAAGTGTTCAGTTCAAAATTGAAAAATACGAACCTCAAAAAATTTTGACTTTCTCTAAAAAATTAGGATTAGATTTTAAAAGGTTGTCGGAAAATTAATTTCTTTGTGTTTAATTTAGATTTTATTATGCGAAAACGATAAAGATGTCACATTTCTTGCAACAAGGAATCTCAAACATCTAATTCGAATTACTGATATCTGTCGCGAAAAATGCAAAGAAACTGAAATTTTTTTTCGAGATGTCAGTGAATTGATCGCTGAGATAATGGAAGCATGTGAAGCCGTAAAAATTGACTATGAAGAGCGAAAACGTTTAGCAATCCAACAAAATGCAGCAAAAGAAAAACGAGAAGAATTATTAGAAGCTGAGAAGGAGCGAGTAGGAGAGAACTACAAACTGATGAAAGACCGACTTGATCAGTCAGTTAAGGTTTACGAGAAAGCCATGGATTCCGACAGTTCACTGGCTGCAAAATTTTTGGGCAATTCTATCGAGGGCGCAATTAAAATAGCTTCGACTATTCCCCTTATGATATCTAAGGCGTCACCTGTTGGCTGCATTGCCACTACTTCAACATCGGTTTTAACACCGATTCCAGCCATTTTTCAAACTGAGCAACAACAGGCGTCCTCTGACAGTAGCCAATCAGAAAAAACAGAAGAGAAGAACAAAAAAAATCAGGTGAAAAGATATTCTACCCATGAAGATAAAAAAATTGTCGCAGAACTACCTTGTTTGCGAAAATATGTTGACGATTTGAAAAAACAAGCCGATTTGCTGTGTAACGACAAGAAACAATCGCTTGATCATAATCTTATAGGCATATCACGAGCAGCAATAATTGAAATTGCATCACACCTGAAGGAACATAAAGGGAGGCATCAGGACCGACTGCATAAAGTAAAGGATACTTCCGTGGAGCTAGCAAATATGATAGAGTCCAATGTTAAACAAATGAGATCAGATGTTGACAAGGACAAGGTAGCTTCGTTGAAAGTTGAAATCGAGGCGTCACTCAGTGCAATAGAATCTTATTACGCATATTCAGGAGCTACATCGGCGCTGCAAAGAGCGCGCAACATGGATAGGAACGCCAAAAACAAAAGAAGCGCTCTGGAAAAGCAAAGCGAGAATTTTCAGCACAAATTAGAAATCGCTCGGCAAACTTTAGAAGGTGCCCGCTCAGAACTTAGATATGCTAATCCGAGCATACAGAAAAACAACGAAAAAATGGCACAAGTCATTGCTGAATTGGCCAAAGTTGGGATCGATGAGATAGAAATCGATCAAATCGAAGAAATTCTGAGAAAGAGCCTTAGTGCACTTCGGGAACTAAAAGAAAAATGGGGTAAACTGATTCTGTTTTTTCTATCAGTTTCGCTGAGCATAAACATCAACAGTTTTGTGGTAGACTCAACTTACTTGTTAGAAAAGGCACATGAGCAGGACTTGAAAGATTTTCATGGAGAAATTCTTCGCACAAGTGCAATCAACGCCAACCATTTGGCATTTGTTGCACACAACATGTCAGTCAATTATTTGGATATTTCAAAAAAGCATATTATGGATAGGCTCGCCTCATTGGAAAGACTGGTGGCATTGGACGCAAAAAAAGACAGCAAGGAGATCAATCGAATGCAAGAGACGCTAAGCAAAAATTCGCTGGCAGCTTGCGAGGACATCAAAAAAAGAGTACAAGGGAGAGAGGCGGGCTTAGCTGAGCACCACAACAACGAGAGCCTGAACCGTATCATTAACGAATTCAAGAAATCCCATAATCGACCATTTAAACATCCGCTGGCTGAAGCGGAAGGGAAAAAAGCCACTGAGAAAGCGAGAGAAAACAGACAAGCGCAATTGGGTGAAGATGACTACGCGTAAAACATATTCAAATCTATGAAAAGGCCAAAAAATTAAACGTCAAAACTAATCAAAGATTCCAACTTAGAACGTAACATTCTGAGAACGTAAAAAACTATCTTCTATGAATCTAATTTTTTTTATCTACCAATTCTCCAGTCAGTGATTTTCATTTACTAATAGTTTTAACCAAAAAAACTGTTTACCACCTTTCTCAACTGGTTAGAGGACTCCTTTGTTTTTCAAATGATCTTGGGCGCAAAAAAATTATTATTGGATTTCGTGCAAAGTTTTGTAATCAAAATAGGATAATGTTTTTCAAAGTATTTTCTGCGACTAAAATTTTGGTTCTAATTTTTTTTCAAGATTTAGAAAACTTAAATTGCTCAAAAGTTCATTGAACAGTGATGGTAAAGCCCTCAATCTGAAGATAGGCAAGTATGATATTTTAAATGTCGTCTTTTTCATTTTCAGCTTTAACTAACACTTACGTGCTGAAGATTTGTTTAAAAAATGTTACCGATACTGATGTATGTATGGTATTACTTCTTCAGACAGCTACAAAAACTCGGTTTTAGCTTGAACTCTATAAAATCTAGGAATAACATCAATTTGAAAGAATTGTGTTCAGTGTTTGAATGTTGAAACTAAGCAAGCTATACATGTTTCTTGGTTCTAGAAAATTGTCACAATCCTCTTAATTTTTCTTCCCGAATTATATATTTTTTAGGCAACTGTTTTGAAGTTTGCCTTGATCACTTAAGATTTTAAAAGTTTCTTACATATATAGCTGATTTTCCGACTTTATCCATTGCTTTCATAAAATGGCTGGTGTAAATTGAAAGATATCTTAATCAATCTGAATCTCTGTTAGTAATCATTTAAGTTCTAACCAAACTGTGAAGTTTTAGTACACATCTCTACAAATAAAAGGTGCAGCACAATTTAACGTTGTTCGATATTCAGTTTTTCAAATGGAACAAGCAATACTCTCACCGGTAAAAAGTGGTGCCAACGAAGATTGTTGGAAATTGCCGAAATTATTAAGTATCAAGATGGTTGTGCAGACTTTTATATAGTTCGAGCACGTTGCCTTGAGAAAAAAAAACGTTTTAGAGCTTGTTCAGAGGCAAAAGATGTTTTGAGATCTGATTGATGATATATTTGATGTTGCAAGCGGAAATGGAGCAAGAACACTACTGAATTCAGGTTTCGAAGTTGTATTGTATTTTTTTTTTAGATTTTCCTACCAATTGTTTCATTCTCTGTATCAGTTTTATCAAAAAGCGTCAATCAGAAGTTGTTCTAGACTCTAGATCTTATGGGCAAATTACTTTTTTAGATTGAGTACTGATTCTTTTTTAGAAGCACCAGAATTTTGTGCTGATTTCTTGCTTTCGATGAAAATTGCCAATTTTCTGTTGGCTAATTTTCATTTTTGATGTGAGTGCAAAAAATAACGAATGATAGAGTTTTTGTAGTCTCATTTTGCAGAAAAAAAGACATTTTTAGTAAGGAAAACCATATCTTTGATTGTCAAGCAAGGGATTGAAATTTATTCACTCAGATGCTCAAGTGTGTTTGGTTAGTGCAACTAGATAAAACTCCGCATTAAGTTTTTCTTCATATAAGCTTTTGTTTTTATTAAACAGCAAGTTTACAAGCTCTTAACAGTTCTAAATTGAACTTAAACCTTAAATAATGCAGCAAAATTTGTCTTAGCTCAAATCAATAAATGTCAAGGAACGTATTGAAAACGCTTATATACTTCGTTTGGGTTTTTGCAAAAAAAAATCAAGGTTGTTCAAGTAAAAATCAAACGTTTGATGTTTCTTTTTAAATTTTTTTTGATAAGAAAAAAATTGCTAAGGGAGTGCAAACTCAGCTATGAATCATGAAAGCAGAATTTGTTCAAAAACTTTGGGATTCGAAAAAGCATTTTAGTTTTTAGATTGAACAGCAGAATGAAAAAAAAAATTTGAACCATTTTTCTCAAGCTCTCTTAGTTATAAAAAGAGCCAGTGACAAACTGTTCTAGATCTCTTTGGTCAATGTTTTCGAAAAGATTTTTTCAGACTTTTGTTCTGATTTCTTGTACTTATTAGAACTAACCAAATGTATCCTGGCTACTTAAAATCTTTGATGTTAAAGATGCTAAAAGAGGAGGGCAGGGAGGGTAGAAACATCCTAATTGAGGATCTATGCATGGATTTGTTGTCGGTCACATTTAGCAAAAAACCTTTTCATGCAGAAGAAATTGGTCTTCTAATATTAAGCAAGGGACTGAAAATTGTTCAGTAGATGTTCTGGCGTGCTTGCTTTTCGCAATCAGATAAAAAAACGTACTCATTTCATCCTGATGTAAGTGCGTTTATTTTGTTAAACATTAGAAAAAAAGTTTTCAGCAGTTCTAAACTGAAAATAAACCTCAAAACTTGCGTAGGGTTTTTCTTAGCTTATCGTAACAATTATCAAGTAACGCAGTAAAGGCCTTTGTAAATTTCGATTGGATTTTTCAGAGGAAAAAAACCAAAGTTGCTGGGACGAAAAAGAATTTTTGAGGCTCCTGTTGTGGAACCGTGCCAGGCAAAAAATTCTAGTCAAAATGAGTAGATGTTAGCAGTGGGAAAGTATATAGAGATAAATCTAAGATATGCCGTTAAAGATAAAAAATCTTCTCAGGTTGATATTCTCAATTTTGGTAATTTTATAATTACATTTGATATATCATATCCAAACCGGTTCAGCTTAGTTGTTTGGAGATGGCCGGAGGTTGTTCTTTGATTTCATGTTGCACTGGAGTTTCATAATAGGCAGTGTCACTCGTTTCATCTGTGGTATTGATCTATTGACTGCATCTTGCAATCTGGTTTACTCTTACAAGAAACCGAAAGGATTCGAGATGTCTTGTTCAATGTGGGTTGTTGAAAGTTACAGTCTATTTTCTGTATTTGTTAGACTGAAGGAAAATTTTACATATGCATCAAACTCTATGATGGAAACTACTTTATTTTCGTGTCCAAGAACTAGATCTGCTCGTGTTTTCCTTTTGGCTTCGGAAGTGATCTGTCATCTTTAGTTTTTGTTTGAGAATAGCGAAGAAACTGTCTGAAAAGATTTTCATCGTGCCTTTCTGGCACGTATAATTGTCGGAATGCTCTGTCTGCTAATCCATGTGCTCTTGGGCGATAGATTGTTGATTCATTTTCAATTTTTTACTGAGATTAGAATATTTTTTTTAGGTTATCGCTCACAATTTTGGGTCCACTGTCAGAGACTAGAGTTTGTGGTACTCCATATCTCACAAAGACTGTTATTAGGCACTTCTTATTGGTTAGAGAGGTGGTGCTTTTGGTCGGGAATGCTTCAATCCAGTCTTTTCCCGCCTTACAATAAGCAGCATAACTTGTTGATCTTTGCTGAATGCTCAGTCAATGAAGATTAGTTCCTTTTTGCTGCAACTGTTTTCCCAAGCGATAGGCTGTTTCTTTGCACATATAGCATCTTGAGACAGGTCGTTCCACTTCTTGCGACAAGCCAGATCATCAAACAATCATTCTGCAAGCCGTTTCTCTTACCCGTCTTCCTGGACGCGTCTTATGGGCATCGTGCACAAGTTGTCTTCTGAACCTCGGCGATATGAAACGTACAAAACCTCGGTAGATCATGACTTCTCGTGCTATCTGTGTTTCAACTTCCGATTAAAGTGTGATTAAGCTTCTGGGTATCGTCTCTAATCATCGCTTTTTTCAAGTTTTAGGACATCATGAAACTCTCAAATCGTTTGATGATTGATTTTGATGTCGTTTAGCTTGATTTTCTGTGTGTCAAGGAAGAGTATGTCATTCTTAAAGAAACATACTTTCTCTCTTCTGATGTCTCGTCGGCAAAATGCAGTCAGATCAGAGCATCCGCATGTAGTATCAGCTCTCCTTGCTCATACGCCAAAAAGTAGTCAAACTCCATCAGCGCATTAGCCCATCTGGTTAATCTTCTTCTGACGCAAAGAGATACTGCAAGGGTTTTTGATCCAATTGTGGAGTAAACTTGCGCCATAAGGAGCACTGTTTCAGTCGTGTGACAAGAAACACGATTGCCAAAGCTTCTCGTTTTTCGTTGGAGCAGTTGCGCTGAGCTGATAATAGCTACCTCAGAACATAGACCGTTACAAGTCCCTCTTGAGGGTGAGCCCTGCCAACTGCTTTTTCTGAAGCACTGATAGTCATTGTAAGTTCGTTGTTCATGGAATAAGGTTGCACTAGTAGGTTCACTACTGAAGCTCTTGTTTCATGCTGTGCTTTGCGTGAATTTGTGTTTCGGTTTTTCTATTCAAAATTTTGACTTCTTAAATCATTGAGTGGGAGCTTTTATCCGATCAAGTTTGACAATCCATAAAACAATTGAATTTTTGTGCTTTGCAGATATCTTGGTTCTCCGAATTTCCCAGCTGCAATATTATCACGCTTGATACTTGAGCTGAAATTCAAAAAAACCTAAGAGCAAAAGAACACTCAGTGGTTTTTCAAAGTGGTTTGGTCTCGTTGATGGTAAAAAGTGTTTCTCTGAGCCGTCCATTGACTGCCGTCATACATGTTTTCTACTGCTCGGTAGACTAGCCTGTTGTCTCGGAATAAACCACGCCTTTGATTCCTCTGAGTAGGCTCTCGATGCAATTTTGAAAGGTTAAGGAACTCTTGAGGTAGTCGGCACATCTTGAACAAAACGACACAAATGAATTTGGTGGTAAACATCAATTTATCAATGGAACTTGACCCTATGAAAGTTGTGGAAGATTATCGCAAAGTCTCATGATGGGTTGCCTTCGTCCATTAATTTGCCGTTGAGGTGAACTTGCTATTCGGCGTGAAGCCTGAGGTCATCATTTTACTCTCTGTATGAAGAATGGTGATGCTTTGGCAACTCCTCTTGTCAAATTAGCTCGAGTATTTGACCATATCCTGTAGCTTGAATTTTACTGCTTGTTTCATCGACGACGCAGTTTTGCGTGCATTGCAGTAAAGTTATTGGGAGCCAGGCTTCACTCTGTCCTCCTTGTATTCTTTGACTTTTGGCAATGCCTCTGCAGCCCATGTATCGAGTACTGGATTGTAATTGATCGCTTCCAAGGATCACAAACTCAAGTGTCCCTTGTGAGCTTCAAGACTCCGAGCAATTCCATTTCCAGTCTTCCCAGCTTCTCCCAGATGTTCGACAATATCACTGTTGTATGGGTCAACTTTCCAATGGTTCAAATTGCATTTTCACTTCTGTATCAGTAAGAACGACATTTTCCCATACAGCAGTAAGCCATTTCTACTTTAAAGCCAATCTCAGAATTTTCTAATCCTTCTCTGAGAATTCATCTTCATTTTAAATCTATCATTCCCTTTCTTTATTGTTATTGCTTAATTTTCTTCGCCAAGTTTTTGCTCAGTGCCAATCCTACCAAAATTTTTATATTTCTTACCAAATGAAAAATAGAACTTATCCCCGTGTAGCTTTCAGTGCTGTTTGAACAATCAGATTTTTTATTATAATGTAAGCTTTATGAATTTCCTAGTTTTCTGAAAGTTGATTTCCTGCAATATTTTGTTTATTTTTACCATAAAGGTCCTGGCAAAATGCTGTGCTTGATCGCCAAAATGTAGACAAAAATTGCATACCAGTTAGACTTATGCCTGACTCACCTCTACTTACCTGAAGTTACTTGATTTTAGAGTCTGCTGACCTTAGTCCTGAGATGAACTGCGATTGTATATTTTCGTCCATCGCATCAGCGTTGATTTCATATATGAAAACTTGCAATACCAAGCAACTTAACAAAAGGTCACGCGAAAGTCGTCGTCAGGCTCTAGTTGATTTCGAACCGTCGAAAGGAACTTGAATCGTTCAGCAACGACTACATATTGTCTAGGTCTCCACTAGACTCCTACTACATGTCTCATTGAAGACCATCTCGATTCGGTTTTGTAGGGAAAAAAGACTCAGGGGTAGCTTTAAGTAGACTCAAACAATCCATGCTGTTCTACTCAGTGCAACCAATGACTCAGGGGTAGCTATAACTAGACTCAAACAATCCATCTTTCTACTCAGTGCAATCAATGACAGCAATTCCCAACGGCGACCATGGCATTGAGACTTGATGCAAAAGAAATATCATTTCTCATTTCGTTTCATTCTCTGAGATTTCTAATTCCCCCTCTGAGAATTGACCCCCACTTTATTAAAAAATTTGCCACTACTTTCTTTTCAAAGTGTCCTTGCACTTTGGACACTCCGATGTCTTCAACTTTTATAACCGTCGTTATCTTTTCCGTTTTTTCTGAGGGTTAACATAAATTTGTCTGCTTTTTCTTTTAAAATTTATCTTTAGAGACTCCAGCTAAATGTTGTGATTGATTACTGAAGTGTACAACAGTTCGCTTTTCGGTAAGACTTGTGTCTGTTTTTTTATTGTTCTCACCTCAAATAACTTGGGTTTAGTTCTTGCTGATTCTGTTCAAAGACGAACTTCATTGTTAGTTTTTTCTCTTCCCCGTAAGCAGAATTTTTAGGGGAAATACCGATCAGATTTATGCTGTCTTCCGAGAAAGTTTATTCTGAACTTTTGATAAAATTTTGGCTGGCTCATCACATCTACTCTCGGTATGCAATAGTTTCGTATCGCATTGTTGAATATATTGAACATCATCTCGTTGACTCGTTGACTTTTTTGGTAAATTGAGTCTCCTCAGCTTCACAATTAATTCCACCCCACATTGGCCGAGGAACAAATACGTCCTCTGAAGTAATTCGTTTTATCTACAGATTTGTCAGTTTTGCTTCTCTGAGCGCGGTTTTCCACGGAAAAAATACCTACATGTTAGTAACTATTTTTAGTTGGTATCAGTGGATAAGTATATAAAAAATCAAAGAGCGGTAGGTTTATTTTTTGTTCACATAGTCAACGTTTTACTAACTTTTTACCAAAATTACTTTTGTTACAAATAGCATCCAACTCATGAATTGAATAAAAGAGTTCATTAAGTACTCATAGAAATGATCACTACTTCAGAATGTATCATGGATGACACACTTTGATAGTTGTTTATTCACAACTGATAATATAGAGTCAACATAAATGAGCTAAGTTAATACGTCTCAACAGATCAGTTTCGTTCATATATTTCATATAGTGAAGTCTCATTATAAGATTTCTAACTTCGATGATTTCCAAGCCATCACGGTTTTTTTTGTGATTTGTTTTGATATCAAACAAAAATTTTCGCTAAAACGAATGGCAGTTCTGGTCTGCATTTCGAAAGCGAAAATAACGCAAAAAAACATGAAAAGTTTCGCGTTTCGATAGTGGACTTTAAGTTTTCGAATCCCGGCAGAATGAAAAATGTATCTCCTACCCTACTTGCACAAAACTTCTTTAGTCTTATCAAAACAGCTCCAATCATAATTTTGTTATCAACTTTTAGGAGGAATTTTTAGTAGTAGATGGAGGTGATCAGGGGGGACACTGAGAACCCGCATGTATTAAGCTAGGGAATAGAACATTCGGTCTTCAAGCAATGTATTGAGATAGGGTATGGAGTCTACAATCTATTCAGGCAGGGAACATCAGTTGTAAGGTTTTATGGTTTGTGTGTGGTTTTTTGGTTTGTGTGATGAAGATAATGATAAGAAAAACGAAAAAAAAATTGGTTTATGTGTCGAAATGTCTCTTTTTTCCCAAAAATTTTGGCGCGCGTCATCTAGTTAGTAATGATTACTGGTTAAGTACGTGTGGGTTGTGGCATTAAGGTTATGTATTTAGTTTTTTGGTAGATGGTAAGTCAAAAGTAACAGTTTTGTGCAAAAAATTGGAGTTTTGACACAAAACTTTTCAAAAAATTTCTAAAACACGATAACATTTGCTATGATTCGATCTATTTTATTGGATAACCTTATTTTTTATCTACCTGAATCTATGCTGAAACCTACTGAAATTTGGAAAAAAGTCAAAAACTTGAGAAAAAAAAATAAAAAACAAAGAAAGTATATAAATCACTGCATCGCATAATAAAATTACCCCAACTTTGTAATAAAACACCAAGGAAAAACTACTTCGTTCAAAAGTACGAAATAGTTGAATCTTCAAAGATATAGTCCCTCTTACAGCAGCAAACTCAGCTGAAATAGAATCGGCGCCCCCACCCCAATATGGGAACTATAGTGGCCAGGTTTACTAAAATCATAGAACGGATACTAGAGATGATTTGACCCGGGCATGCTGAAATCCATAACCCCCGGACCCCCGGCGCCAAGTGATAACGGTTCCCGGAAAAGCAAATGGCCCTATCAGAACAAGGTAACTAGCGGTTGGAATAGAACCACAAAATACTATGTTATAGACTTAGTTGAAAGAAGCTTAAGTTTAGAAACCCAGACCCCTAAGACCCCCACTTCCGGTTTTATGCCTTAAGTAAACAAACCCACCCCTAATTTCCGGAAGTCGTTTCTCGGCCTCCAATGGTTGCAGGGAGCTAAAACTTCGAGGGATGATAGGTAGTGGCAAGATACATCTTGTATTATAATTTGAACCAAATCCGGCGGTTGGACCCGAAGCTATAAGCACTTGGAAAAACACCCCCTACCCCCTTGGACCGGAAATAGGCAATTTACACAAAATATTGAAAAAGGGCATACTGATTTTATTGCGGCAATGGACATAAGATACGGACACCAAAAAAAGACCCCTTGTGATTGAAACCCATCCGGCAACTCCTTCCGATGTTTATAGCTTTTCCACGGGAAAAGTGATAATGGACCTTTGAAATGGGATAAATTTGGGAGTGTTAACGGTATATGAATGAAACTTGGTAGTTAGGATCCCTATGGAAATCTAAACTTGAACGTAGAAGATTGACCCCGGGTGACCCCGGGTGACCTCAAAATTGACATTTGGGCGTTTAGGATCAAATCTGTATAGAAAACCTTGGGATTAACACCGGAAAGTGGCGTATTCCTCAGCCCAACCCCGGGGAATGAGAATGTGCCAACTTGCTAAAAATTAGGAGGAAAACTTATATTTTGGGAACTAGAGCAGAAGCTGATAGAGATATAGCTTTTACATTGCAACCTTGGAGTAGTACATTCGATTCAAAGTGGACTTGGTAAATATTGGGGTCAGTATCGTTTGGCGAATGATCTATTAATAACAATTCAACTAGAATAAAGAAAAGTAGTACCAGAGGAGATCTCTGGAAATCTGATACCAAACTCAGATAGGCAATATGTGGATCAAATATCTAACACAGATAGGCAATATGTGGATCAAATGTAAACTCTTTGATTGAGTAAGTTTCTGGTTGGTTGAAAATTTTTCTGGAAATTTCTAGAAATTTCGAGTGAATGACATAGGCGATGACGTCATTACCATAAAAGGAATGTTGCATGGGTGGTGACGTCACTTCTAAATATAGAATGACGTCATTACCATAAGAAGAAAATTGCGTAGGCGGTGACGTCACTTCTATTCAAAGAATGACGTCATTACCGTAAAAGAATAATTGCGTAGGCTATGACGTCATTGTTAGTATAAATTTGCTGATTTTATAGGCACAAAGCATTCATTTTATTTGCCAATCAGAAACAGTTAATTAAATTTACTTCAAATTTTACAGTTTATCACTTCGCGAAAAGAAAAAGTAAGTATTTTCATTCAATTGGTATTCTAAACTTTTAAATTTGGAACATTTTATTTTGAAGCTTTAAAACAAGATTTCTGGACAAACCAATGTTCCAACTCATACTGCCCAGCTCAAAGAAACTTTAAAAAATGACTCAAGAAGACGAATATTTGAATTACATTACTAAAATAACATCACTCAACAAAATTATTGAACATTACAGTTCTCAACAAATATAAAATCTCCCAAGATTTGGGCGAGTTCTTTGAACTCGTTCAAAGTTTAGTTGACATAGGCAACTTTCTTCAAGACTTCGTTCTTCTTTGCAGTGAAGAGTCGAATCTGAATGTAGCGTGGCTTGTTCACCCTGTACTTCTTGATTGTGACACACACCCTTCTCTTCTTGTATGTTGCTACCTCATACACCGCATGACAGTTCGCAAGTTCCTGCTCCATGGTTGAGTCTTTGTCAGAATAGGGTTCCAATACAGGAACGAGTCCAAGGTTTTCAGCATCGTAAATAACAGTATTCCTTATTGCTAATATCCTTCCCCCCTCTTTTTCACCGAGATAGACTTGCTGGGTTTTTTCGATTTGTCCCGATTCATTTTTCTTTAGCAATTGGAAGCAAGGTTCAAAGTAAATTTTTCCGTTGTAAGCTTTTTGGGACCGAGAAAATCTCCCAATTCTTTTTTGGTTCTTAGCAAATTCAATATAGTTGGGAGGGATATCTTTTCGTGAATACATTTTTGATTTGAGAATCAGAGCCAACTGATTAGTTGTAGATATTTCAAAATAATGATATTTGTAAGTTTATAGAAATTAGGAAATGTAGATGACTCACTGTACATTCCAAATAAGGTATTATTACCTTATATGGAATAATGAGTAGGTGATCATCCAAATATGGACATTGCGTAGGTGATGGAACTACTATATAAGCAATTCATTGTAGATAAAAATCTTTTTCATCAAGTAATCGGTGATGGCATCTGCTATGTGTCAAGCATATCCCACTTTTTATTCGTACTACAATGCAAAATCTCTTTTTATCTCTGTCTCAGAAAACTTTTATGAAAAATTTATTGTCACCCAAGACTGCTGTGTGGTCAACCATTCATCTTTCTGCCAGTGGAAAATTGCAAATTTCTTTTAGTACTGATCGGATCATCGCTCGATCAGATTTTGCAAAGATTATATAAATATCATTTCACTTATCAATTTGTTGACTGTATATATACTTTATACAGATACAGATTTTATTTCATTTTTTTTTCATCAAGAGGTGAAGTT
Source organism: Symsagittifera roscoffensis (assembly GCF_963678635.1). Classification (NCBI taxonomy): domain Eukaryota; kingdom Metazoa; phylum Xenacoelomorpha; order Acoela; family Convolutidae; genus Symsagittifera; species Symsagittifera roscoffensis. The sequence continues at coordinate 39,848,308 of NC_087071.1, forward strand.
TTCAATCAATTGATTCGTGCAGTCGAACACAAATTGAAATGTAGAATACCGGAAAAATTACCCAGTGTTGCAAAGAAACGACTGCTGCGGAAAAAACTTCAAAAGACATTATCTCGGTTCTGCTCAGAAGCTTGAGTCCATTCAGACTCTTGGATCAGCTTTTTTGGAAAGGATTCGAAAAGTTCAAAACTCAAAGTATGAGACTGACTTGTTGAAAATTGTTGATTGTTTTATTGATGGTTTTGGTACCGTAAATAGTGAGCGTATCAATTTTTCCATCAATAATTGAAAGTTTGTTAATGAAAATCTTGTCAAAACTGTTTTTATTTAAATTCAAAAATTTTTTCAACAAAAAAATTTGTAATTTTCAACACGTGTGCAAAAGTTAACTCAGAGTTTTTTTTCGCAAGAGTTTTTTTTCGCATGATGCAAATTTTGGCTTGATTTTTTCAACACGTTTGCAAAAATTTATTTAAACTTTTTTACAAGATGCAAAAACTGTTTTGGTTTTTACAACAAGTGTGCAAAAATTTTCAAAAATTTTTTTGTGTTAGATGCAAGTTTTTTGTGGATTTTTTGAAAACAAATGCAAAATTCTAACTTCTTTTTTTCTTATGCATATGCAAAAATTGCAAAAAATTTTTGTAAAAAACTTGTTAATTTAATGCTAAAAATTTTTAATAATTGCTGACTTTGAGTGCTATTACCTGTCTTAATACATTGTTTTTCCAATGGTTTTGATCGATATGCATGTAAAAAAGAGGTTTTTTTAATGATCAAAATTAAAACAAAGGTTTTCATTTACTTTAATTATTAACAGTGCAAGAAAATCCTCTTTCTGTTTTCTTTAAAATGAGAAAAAATTTAATGAAAGTTTTCTTGATTTGCGAGATTTTCTTTGATTTTTTTAACAAGTGTGCCAAAAAATTATGAAAATTTTAGCATGGTGCAAAAATTAATGTAAAGTTTTTAACATGTTTGCCAAAAAAGGTTTAACTTTTTTGCCATCTTTCTAACAAAATTCTATAAAAGTATTTACCAGATACATAATTAGTTTCATTTATAACAAAGTTTTACCTTTGAAATTTCGTAAAAAAGCTTTTCCATGATCTCTTTGGTCCTATCTCTTTAAAATAAAATTACTAGATGCAAAAAATTAATTTACAAAAAACAAGACAATAACCAATTTATTTACAAATCAAAGAGTTGTCGACCAGCTGAGTTCTCAAAATTTTGCAAGTTCTCAATGGAGCGCAAAGCTGGTCTTGCATCCATCACTGGTGGTTCGCTGACTGGAATTTTTTGCTCAGAGAACCCCTCATCCTCTTCGATGGTAATTGGGTTGTCCACAGATACCTCTTCCCAAGGAAAAAGGAAATCGTCAAATGGTTGAGCCACATATCTAGAGTCAGGATTTTCGGGGTAGTTCATTCCCACATGCTCGGCCACTTCCTCCATCATTTGCATTTCTCCAAGTTAATTCTCAGTAGAAGGTACTTGCGTTATATGATGTGCGTTGAAATCCCTGAGCATCACTTCCACCATGTGCCAGACTTGGATTGGGATGTCCATTTGTGCCAGAAAAACTCCACAAACTGTTTGTCGCACTTGGATTTGTACTAAATCAGCTGAAAATTCTAACGAGAAAATAAGGCTGATGTTTTGTACTGAGAATATTATATTGAGTAAAAAGTTGAGTTAAAGAGTAAAAACAAGAAAGAGCTGAGAGAGGGGTAGTTGACAGTGGTTAAATTGAAATTAATGTATTTAGAGCTGAGAGAGGAGGTAGTTGACGGTACTTAAATTAAAAATATAAAATTTTTTAGTTAAGTGAGAGGGGTACCTTCAACTGGAATGTGTAGGTTCAACCAATCAGAATGGGTTTTCCTTATTTGGATTGTAGTCGTGTCCAATTAGATTTTAGTTTCCTTTTATGGTATTCTTTAAGAAAACTCGTGTCCAATTGGAAACAAAGCTCCATTTTACACATTGTCGTTTCCAATCACAAAAATGTTCATTTTTGTTCAAGTTGTTGTATCCGATCAGACATTGATTTACCTTTTAAGGACTTAAGTCATCCAATTAAGTAAAAATAAACACAAAAGCAATTGCAAAAATAAATGACCAAAAGTTGTTTGAAGTAAAAATAAGAAATATTGCCGAAATAAGTAACAAAAGAAGGAAAATTAATAAAAGTAAGATCTCTGCATATTTTTTCATCAAATTAATTGAATTTTTTGTATGTAATCAAGGAGAAATTGCTAATTTTTAAGTAGATAGCCAAGTTCTTTGGTTTTGATGTAGAATTGAGACAATAACTCGAAGTTGATGAGTTTTTCAAAGCAAATCTTTGGAAATCTGATACCAAACCTGATCATGCAAGATTTTGAACTTTTAAAATATTTAAACAAATGGAGGAATAAAGAACTTTGCTGGGGAGTTTTGACAAATTTGGGAGTTGGGTAGGGAATGAAAAGAGTTTTTGAAATATTATCGCACGACTTTTTTATTAACTTCAAGTTTTCTAAAAGAAATAAAATTTCTTTTCTAGTCAAGTGTAACTCAGCAGTAAGTTTTTAGCTTTTATATGCAATATGTGGATCAAATGTAAACTCTTTGATTGAGTAAGTTTCCGATTGGTTGAAAAATTTTCTGGAAAACTCTAGAAATTTCGAATGAATGACGTAGGCAATGACGTCATTGCCATAAAAGGAATATTGCGTGGGTGGTGACGTCACTTCTAAATATAGAACGACGTCATTAACATAAAAATAACGTCATTGATGCAAGCCAGCTTTACCCTTTCTCAATGTGTCAATTTATACCAACAGGACTGTACACGAGATGGTTTGACACTGATATGCAGAAATTCAAGGCTAGAAATTATCGAACTCGCAATTTTGAGAATATGTGCATGTCTTTTTATCAAAAATCAAGACCAGAATGTAAAATTTAGAGCCTTGTTACATCTGGAAAACAGAAAAATATCGACTGTTTTAATGTGGACGGTTATTGTGATCACTGTAAGACAGTGTTTGAAGCAATGGGATGCTACTACCACTTCTGTTCCTGTCAAGAAGCTCGTCCCTCCTTAACAGAACAGGATATTGAGCGAGGAAACAAGAAGAGAGTGATGGATGATATGCGACGAGAATACATTAAAGAGAAAGGATACAAAGTGGAAGAAATGTGGGAGTGTGACTGGTGAGAAAGTTTCAAAACCGATGACAAGATCAAAAATCACCTCAGAATCCGCTTTCCCTGCAAAATACCTCTTTCTACAGACTCCCTTTTAGCAAAAATAAAAGATGGATCTCTTTTTGGCTACGTTCAGTGCGACTTATTTGTTCCAGATGAGCAACACTCAAAATTTGCGAATTTTACTCCAATTTTCAAAAATACTGACGTTGGAAGAGATGATATTGGAGATCACATGAAAAACTATGCGATCGAGAACGAAATGTTAGAGCATCCTTAGAGATGGCTGATATCTAGTTTTAAGCTGGAAAATGGAACAGTTTCAACTCCTCTCGTCAACTTTTATATGGAACTTGGATTGCAGTGCACCAAAATTTACCGATTTGTTCAATATTCTACTCGGAAATGCTTTAATAATTTCGTTCAGTCAGTGGTTGATGCTAGAAGAGAAGGAGATGAAAACCGTTTGTCAGGAGTTGTAGCAGAAACAATGAAACTTTTGGGTAATTCTTCGTATGAATATCAGATCATGGATAGATCGAGACATACAATCACAAAATATCTGAACGATGAAAAAACCCATAAGGCAATCAATGAACCACTGTTTAAGAGACTTAACTCAAATGAGAAGGAATTTTATGAGGTGAATTTAATGAAATTAACCATTGAGCGTTGAGAACCCATCATTGTTGGTTTTTTTCATACTTCACTTTGCAAAACTGAGAACGTTGGAACTCTACCATAACTTCTTTGACAAGTTCTGTGATGTGAATAAACTTGAAGAGTTGGAGATGGACACAGACTCACTTTACTTGGCACTTGCCGAAGAAAATTTATACGACTGTATCAAACCAGATAAGACAGCTGCTTGGGAAAAAAGGAGGGAAAATGACAGTAGAGACTCTTTCAAGGCGGATTCAAAATCTAATTTCTTCCCTCGAACGTGTTGCAGTACGCATAAAAAGCATGATAAGCGGGAGCTAGGTCTTTTTAAGGAAGAATTTAGATGTACAGAAATGCTATGTTTGTGTAGCAAGACATATTGCTGCTATGACAACAAGTCCGATAAGTTCAAATTTAGCAGTAAAGGATTAGATAAACGGGTTCTAGAAAATTCAGGAGACGGTCCCATGTCAAGATACAGGAGAGTGCTTGATGAAGCAATTAATCTTAAAACTACTAACAGAGGATTCAGAACTATAAATCATATGGTTGCTACATATGAACAGACAAAAAAAGGACTAAGCTATTTTTATCCAAAAAGACAAGTACAAGATGATGGAGCTCATACAAAACCATTGAACTTATAAGAATTGATCTGCTGTAGTAAAAAAACTCATGATGTCGTATTATATTGGTTTTATGATATTAGAATGTAAAATGTTGCGGTAAACTTGTTATACAATGCAGTGATTCATATACTTTTTGTAATTTATTTTTTTTTCTCAAAAACCTTGCCTTTTTTTGAAGTCTCTGTAGGTTTCAGCATTTTTTCATTTAGATGGAAAATAAGATTATTGTTTCATTTATATAGAAAGTAGGATTTTTCTAAAAAATTAGGTCAAATAATAGCTAACCTTATCATGTTTGAAGTTTTTTGAAAATTTTTTCATAAAAACTCCAAGTTTTTACCCAAAAAAACTCTTACCATCGACTTACCATATATCAAAAAACTAATTAAAAATCCTTAATTACACAACCTACTCGTAATTAACCTTTAATCTTTAACAATTAGGTAAAGGGCGCCGAAATTTCTGGGAAAAAGTTAGAATTTTCTACTCAAAATTCAAAAAAATTTTGTTTATCTTTCTCTTACCATCACACTGAAACCTTACCATTCGTATTCCCTATCTTAATACATTGTAGGTTCTATACCCAATGTTAATACATAGCTGGCAAACCGGATGCTATAGTCCCTATCTAAAACATGAGGGTCTGACCCCACCCCCCCACCCCACTTCAGCTCCAACATCTACTACTATCTTGTCTTGAAAAAACTCAAACTTGAAGCAAAAAAAAATTGTTTTTCAGACTGCAAATTTGAATTTACTCTGAGCACAAATTAGAACAGGTTCAAAATATAAATCATGAACACAAACGCAATCTGAGATAATTTCTAATTTTATTCGAAAACTGATAAAACGTCCCCAAAATTTTATAGAATACCCAGATATCGTTTAACTGCTGTTGTCAAACAACGTTTAGCAGCTTTGTCTCCATAGTCAAAGTGCAGTTGCTCGAAAAAAACAATGTCTGTCCAGGCATTCAGGATGACTATTCTTCACCTATGCTGGAAAGTACAATTTCTACCATGTTCATATCGGCCTCGCAATTTGCAATACGTGTTCACATGGAACTCCTGGTTGGAGGCAGTACTGGTAGGCTTTGATGTTGGTGACTATATTGCGGTGATAATCCAACAACACGTACTTTTTCTTGAACGATTGCAAAGCAATCAAATCTAGTATAAAAGAAAGCCAAATCACTGATTCAAAAAAGAAGTTTTATTAAGATAAATTGTAAAGTACATCTTCCAAAGATAGGAAATTTGACATCACAGATACCGATCAAGCTCTGGGTCAATGCAAGACTCTGCTACTCTTCCTGAACCTCATATGAAAAATTCTCAATGTCGTTGGCGGTATGTTTCAGGTTTGTCATTTTCTCAAGCGTCTGAAACTTTCTCTTTGATCCATCATTGAGCACCTTCGCCACATGGTCAACCACCTTCTTCAGGTCATGGGTTGCCCACTTTGACTTTGAGTAAAAATTTGCAAATTCACATGAAAACTCACGGGAAGTCGTCATCTGCTGAATGAAGATCTGTGCGCGCTGCACCTGGCGAACGAAACATTGAGAATCTTGTCGGGATCGCACTGCCAACAGAACATTTTCGTGGTTGTATCCGTCCAAGTTCTGGTGAAATTCTGAAGCTCGCTTCTTCAGCTTCTCCATCTCGAACGTAGGGTTGGTAAACAAAGGCATAATCCTCGCAACCTTACTTGCGAGAGAGCGCTTCGGCTTTTCCAGATTTATGATGCTAACCTGGAAAAAAATTCTTACAAGTGATTCCACGTCGGTTTCTATTTTGAAAAATAAACCCCTTTAAAAGAAAGAAAAATTTTATACCGTTTGATTTTTCTGGCGTTCGTTTGAACTGATCAACTAGTGGAGCAACCCAGAGCGTCGCCTTTCCAATCGGATTGACGAAAAACAGTTGAGTCGTCATTTGATTTTTTTTTGGTGTCCTGAAAAGCCCATTGAACAACATAGTTCATATTGCTCCTGTTTAAATGGGTTCTGGCCTCCGTATAGTACGATTTTTGACCCCGTACTAGCCAGTTTGGAATTCTGTTGGAGACGCGAGAAGTTTCGCTATTAATTTGAGTTATCAAATCGAGTCACCAGTGTTTTTTTTTCATCAAGTCAGTGTTTAAGATTTAAAAAGATACTTACATGCTGCTGCATTCATCCACGTAATCGTCTTAGCTTTTTCCTCTATGTTTACAAACGTCTGGACGACATCATTTGCCGTGGGGTTGATGATCATTGCACCTGTGCACGTGAACGGAAACGTGACAATGGCCCTGAACAAGGTCAATTGTTCTTCGTGGGTCAAGGTTCCATTTCTTTTGTCGGCGCAGTCATTCGACTTCTCGACAGTCTTTAAAATGAATTCTTTGAAAGTCTCGTTCATTATCGGGCTTTCGGCACGAGAAGCTTTTCCAGGTTGCTGAAATTGAATATGATTTATTTTCGGGAGTTGCTTTACCGAAACTTTTTATGCTTGGAAAATGTGTTTGCTTTTGAAATTATTTCTTCATTTTACATTTTCGTCTAAATTATCTGGCACTGCATGATCGCTTTTGCGGTTTTCTGCGGTTTCGTTGTTCCTGTGGTCTCGTTGTTTTGTGGGATCACCAGCTCGTGGTTCCGTTGGAATGAACTTTCACCTCTCATGATCATGCGGTTGTGTTTCAACTTCTCAATAAGGAGGAAACGCCGATCGCCATTAATTTTTCCGGAACTATGATGCCGACATTTAGGAACTTAGGTAGCCTGGATTTGGCTGATACTGCTGAGGCTGACCGTAATATACCATCGAGGGGCCTGAACGGACATCTCGCAAAGGATATTTGGTTGCCCATCTGTCGGCGGTATTGGCGAGGCGAAAGGTCGCGGGGTTGTCGAAAGAACAATTGATGTCTTCTCTGGTGCTGCGAGTGTTGACGGAGGAACAGGGATGCTAGAAAGCACTGCAAATGGTGATTGAGAACTAGAAAGCACTGAACATGAGCTTTCGTCGTTCGACATTTTACTAGATTCCGTAAGTTTTTACTAGATTCGGATAAAAAATGAGAAATGCAACTAAAATTGAGCACAAGATGAGGATGAAAAACTTCCAATTTAGCGGCCAATCTCCTATCCTTTATCAGCATCAATTTAATTGAAACACCAGGATCGAGATAATAGTCCATCAAGAAAAAGTACTAGTCCTCGATGCCGTCACTTTAATCTGGGAAAGTGCTGTATTTTTAGCATTAATCAGCGATTGGTGCGTAAAGATTAAATGGCCAAGAAGTGCCATCTTTAGTGTCCCAGAAGACAGAAAAGGAAACGCAGCATTATTTAATATAAGAACATTCCACAAATACAATGATTCTTGTGTCATCAGCAGAAGGCGGAATGCGAGAAAGGAGAATCTATCGTTCAACCCCAGACGGCTGCACAGGGACTCGATGGTCTTTTTCGAACATGCTAGGAGTGTCAAAAAATAGATTGTCATCATCAGCGACCCCTTCATGTCCCAATGCACAGCTCGTTTGGTCGACAAACCTCAAGATACTTCGAGGAATGGGCCATCATGCAGTTTTTACGTTAAGCACTCCGATTTGAGAAATGAGTCACAGGGCGAATCAAGGAAACGATTCGCCCAAGAATCACTGCCTGATGATTTCAAAAATTCATGATTAAGGATGCTGACAAATCTAGACCCGAACAAAACCCTCAGAGCTCAAGGCCAAAAAAAACAAGGAGGAAAAACCGCTCGAAGATTTTTTTGAATTGCGTTGACTATTTTGAGTTGCCAGAAAATGAAATTCTTCTAAGGTTTGCTCCATGAATCAACGATGTAATGAAGGTAAAGTTATCAGGTAACTAATCAAATAAGTAACTAATCTACTATTTAATCAGATCCTACTATCCTGATAATATGTATGAGCACAATCTGATGCCAACTTATGCCGTGGAAGATATGCCGTCGAAGATAACTACCGAGAAGAATTTAGACATAAAATGGCCTAAGATTATTTTATGAATTGGAATGAACAACTTGAACTGTTAAAACTGTTTGTAGTTATGACTGTTTCGTTATGACTGTTTGTCGTTATGGACTGTTTGTTCTTATTTGAGCTCTTTAAAATAAGCGTAATTTGCCGTATTCTTTTTACTGTATGAAGTAGGTGTTATGGTTTGAAAGTTATGCCAGTCCGTCAAAGATGCTCATAAAGAATAAAATATCTAAGTGCTGTAATTTTTTCATAGGTAGTAAACTATCTATTCAGAGAAATTAATTTGACTAAACCCGGTTTAGGTAAAAAAACAACATAACTTGAACAACTACTGCTGAAATGAAAATAATTGCAAAAACCAAGCATTTCCCGAAAATTTTGCCTTATCAAGCTATATGTTCGCAAATTGAAAACACTCGAAAAAGGAAAAACTAAAATATTTTTATTTTATTTGAATTAATTATTTGAATTAATTGCCTGAAACGAACTGATGAATTTAGATGCGAGTTTACTTCATAAGTTTGTTCAATTTGTTCTCTTTTGCGGGAATTGAGATTGATGGCACGAATTGGGATCGAAGTTGGCTTACAGGAAATGGGATCAAAAGTGGGTTACAGGAAGAGTGGGATCGAAGTTGGGTTACAGGAATTGAGATCGGAGTTGGTGACATGAATTGAGACCGGTATCTAATCAACGTAGCTGGGATTGAACTTGCTGGTGAACAACTAGTAAATAAAATAAATAAATCAAAACGTTACCACATATAAACTTTTATGAAAATGGAATTTGCAAACGAAAAGCGGATTTCTCTTACAATTTACGGAATTCACTTACAGTTTGCGGATTCCACGTACATATTGCGAATTCCACTTACAGTTGCAGAATCCTCAACAACTCAATTTAACGATACAGATGTCTTATCATTTGTTTGTGGATTCCTCAAATACAGTTGCAAATTCCACAAATTCGCCTATTTGTGGAGCGATTTTAAGCGGTACAATGATTTAGGTACATGTTTGTGGAATCCAAAACAGCATAAAAGATCAAAGAAAATTAGCAATGTTGCAGATTTCGCAACAAATTTGAGAGTCTCCTGTTGCGGATTCCACTTACATTGCAGAGAATACATAGCTTAGCCTCATAATGCTGTGTCTCGTGAATTTGCTTTTTGTGGGCGACCAGAATTGAAATAGAAATGAACATATTCTCACTGTGATGGGTTGAGGTCAATTAGGAAGGGTTTGATTTTCTTATCTACAGCGCCTGAGGATGACAATGGTTACACGGAAGGGGTCATCAAGCCACCAACATTCAATAAACTGGACCGCTGATTGATTGGACATTCATAGTTCAAAATCTACGTGTATCAGGTGTGGGCAAACTTCCTTTTGGATTGTCTTTTAGAAGCTGGTGAATAATCAGCGTTGAATGATCGTAAATAAATAAATCAATGAATCAATTTCTGTTTCTGAAGTAGTTGACAGTGGTATTATTGATATCGATGTTGCATTTATGGCTGTTATTCATTTCACTCTATTATCAGAAAATTTGGTCTCTATTTTGGATTTTTTTTTCAATCTTCGAACTTTTTTTTCATTTTTCAAAAATCAAGACTTAATGTGTTTTTAATATCAAAAAACAAAAAGTAAATTGAAGCGAGAACTTTGAAGTTTCCATAGTGATCATTTTGTGATTTTTGTTTTAAAAAAACTCATTTCTTGTATGATAATAATCCTAGTTGTTTTCTGTGCCGGAATTTCTGAATGCTTGGTTAATCTTTCCAAAATACAGCGATTTTTTGTACCAGGAGAGAGAATAGATATGAGAAAAATTGAAAACTGAAAAAAGAGGAAGAGGAAATTTTTGATGGCAATGTGGCATTCCAGAGGATGCGACCAGAAAGAATCTGGATTCCATATGGACATTCAATACAAATGTTCCCAAAGCATCTCGTGGAAGTGTAACAGACTTTTGTGGTTAAGCTCGCGGTAACCCTAGTGGATCCTGAAATTTTTGCTCTGTTGTAGTAGATCACTTCCCAAAAAAAAACAATAACGCTTTGCCTACAAACTATGGGAAAAACTGTCTCCCTTGTGTTTAATTTTCTCTAGTAATCGAAAACCGGAGAACTCCAGAAGCACTTCTCAAATTTATAACAGAAACAAAACCGAAACAGCAACGACCGGCCGCAGACACGGTAATGTTTAGACAGCACCCGCGGAAGATGGGACATCGGAACTGTAGTAACTTTAAAAAAAAAGATAGAACCTATTGGGAGCAAAAAAAGCTAGGTCGACGTTTTGACGTCTTTAGATTGTGTAGTAAACGCTTGATTGGCGACCAAAAGTCTCATCTCGGTGAAAACCACGCTATTACACACGTTCTCGATCGATCCTGAGGACAAAAATCAAGTGCTCTCTCTTTCAAAAGTTTTCAAAGTGAACCAATGTGCTCTCTCAACGATCGACTGGTTGAAATAGTGCCCAATAAATGGGATTTTTAAATGAGTTATCTTTTATGGCCCCACTGACTCTAGTTTGCAAATTGTAAATAGCGGGTTGATAGCTTCCACGTTTATGTACACAGTGGGGGTTGAGTTTAATAAGGAGTTATCCCCAGCCTTAAAGTAAGATGTCACTTTTTTCTGGGTGGTTTTAATGCAAAAATCAGCGACTAGCAATATAGTGCCAATCATGAAAAAACACAAATGTGAAATTTTGTTAGATTTTTCTAAAAACCAGTTTTCAAAATCCTGAACATCGTGGATAGTGGAACTCCTAGAGGCGCAGAAGCAAAACAGGTACTGAGAGAGTTTAGCCAAGGTTGAGCTACTGGAGCGAGCCAGTTTAGCAGTGATTAATTTAAAAAATCATACAAGCTGTGCCAAGCATTTATCGAAGATCTTTCTTTTTGAATCGAATCGGGACAATGTTTTTAAGTGAGGTGTCAATACAAGTGAGTCAGCGGCTACCAAAAAATTTGCACTAAAAACAGTCTCGTTAAACACAAATCAACAAGCGAGGCTTTATTGACTACTCAGTATTTGATTTGAGGGAAAAATTAACACATAAAACAATTTCAAGCAAAATTTGAAAAAATTATACCACAATACAATGGGACTGGCTTTCTTCACAAGAAAACACTTAAATTAAAGGAGAATTAAGCTCAAACTATTTCGTTATGTAATTTTTATGATAAAAAATTTTTTGATTCTGTTTAAAAGTACGTGTTGTTCATTGCCTTGAGGGAAGTTGGCAGCCGTGAAGATTTATTCAGTATCACTGAAGTTTTCCACGCCAAGTGGTTTGCAAAACATGGACAAGATAACACTTCTGTAGAAAACTGAAGAGCGAAAGAAAGTTGCATTTTTTTTCAATCAATAATTACCCTTTTTTTGACTTCCTTCTAAAGAAGACCAAAGATGTGAACAGAAACTGCGCATATGTATTTGTATCATGTTTTTCAGAATTTTCGGAACCAACACCGTGTCATTCAAAGTACTCAAGGCACAAGTGGAAAAAAATAATAACTTCGAAAATCGCGGCATCATCCTGCATTCCGATGTTTGCCCTGGCAAGACTATCAGCCATCGCATTAGTAAGGAAGGATGTCAATGCGACTTCCCGTTGGCGAGTTTTTTCTAACGGCATAAAGACCGCACTCGTTTTAGTTATTTGATTTTGGTAGACTGAAAGCCGTTAGAAACCGTGTTAGAAAAAGTTTTTGAGGCTAGAAAGGTGATCAGATTTGAAACTTAAGAAATAAACGGAAAGTTTTGAAAAATTACAGTCACTCGAAAACTATTCAAAAGAATGGTTCAGTTGTACGCTTCCTTTGAAAAGAGTAATTGAAAGTGCCAAAACTTGACAAAGTGATTGGATGAGATAGCTAAAGGCAGATTCTGAAATAAAACGTGCTCCAAAAAACTGGGGCCTGAAAACTGGCTATCAAATCAAAACTGAAGCTCACATTTAGTGGGAAAGATAAAACGAATGCAATCCGCAAAAGTTCACAAACAAATCAAAGTTCCAGTAAGAACTATGGCACAAGGTTTCACTGTTTATACTCTCTGTCATTTATAATTGAGGGGAGATTTTTGATATACCGAAATAAAGTCCGAGCAGACATTGCTATAAACTATAAACTTCATCCAAAACTCAAAATTTTACATGAAAGAAATTCTCTAGTTAAAACGGGCCATAAGATGTATCATGCGAAAACAAACAAAAAACTTGCAGAACGACTGCAAACTGTACGTTTTGTGATTTGTAAGCTGATTCCGCAACAGTTGAAAACCAGATTTGCTGCAGAATCCGCAACAATTTTAATTTAACCTGATCTAAAAGAATCTTTTTTGAAATCCTTTCCGATTAAAAAAACTCGCGAATGAAAATGAATCTAGGTAAAATATTTTTTGGGTTATAAGACCAAACTAATTATATATTTCAAAATATTCTATATACTAAAGGGTATATTTACGATTTCAGAACAATGACTTAAGACTTGTTACTGAATTCCATTAATAGTAGTTAAAAATTTGCCTTTAAATTCTGCATTTGCTAGATAATAACTCAACATATAGCTCTTAATTGTTTACACCAGGACCGGTTCAGTTCAGTATAGATATCAAAACACCGATCCACCGATATTTGTGGAGTCCGCTTACATTTTGCAGAATCTAATTATATGATGGACAACAACAAAAATTATAGACAACAAATGGGATTGCATTTTTTTAAAGATACTTGTAATTAAACGATATTTTAGGATATGAAAACTAGGAAATTGGCACATCGGGAAATCTAAGCTCAGGCATGATCAATAGTTCATAGTTTGCACAAGCACAACTGCATTTTCTCAAAACTAAAAGTGAATAGATAAGATGACACAATCCATTTTTGATTGACCACTGTAAAAAATTTAAGTTCATTGCTATGGATAGTATTTGAGGGGTTATTTTGAGGGTAAAGAAACGCTATTTTTTTCTATCAAAATTGTTCAACCTCGTTTATGCTGTTTTTTCTTCAATTTTTTCCCAGAAAATTTTGTATTTCTCCGTAGTGTATTAGGAGAGCTTGCAAAGTCACTTTAGTTGTGCTAATTTTTTCTAAGATTCAACCAACACCCACCCTCCTATTTACTTATCTCGAGATATCTAAAACTGCATATTCGAAAAAAATTGATTTCAATACAGCATCTGAGGTTCCAGTTACGTTGCTTGTTGTCAAAACAATCTACGCGGCGAAAATGGCCTGCACTGGTTTGATCATTTGTTGTGCTCATACAATGTCCATTAACAAAAAATTTTTTAGCTTTACACGTCCATACGGTTCCACATGTCTAAAAAAAGCTATTACCTCTAGGCCAAACGTTTTCTTATAAATGAAAGCTGTTTGAACGATATTTCTCCATAAAGGAAAATAGAATTTCTAGTAAATGAAATATGGGTTAGTTTTAATAATTAATTTTTGAAAAAATTTTCTTTTTCAAAATTTGGTAAGATTTGCGTTATAACCTATCTCTTAAGTTCGTTCAAAAAATGGGAAATTTAAAAGGATTCAAGAGGTTGGCACCTCATTTTGATTTTCCTTGTAAAAAATTTGTTCAATTTTTGACAGAGCTTCCCAAATTCCAAATTCCGCACGACCCAAATTCCAGATTTTCCTTGAGCAGCATCCTGCAGGTGCAGCCAGCACTATCGTCTTCATCAATGCTAATTGAAAACTAATAAAAAAACTGTTTACTAGTACAAGAAATGTGGTGATGGCGATGTTACTGGTGATGTTACATCACCATCAGACTTCCATCTGCGCCGCTTTTAGTTATTGTTGTACCAGCTGAGACTAAGTCCGGGTTCGTTTTCTCAAAGGGTAATTTCGGATAGGGTATACCGTCTGTTCATCACGCTATCTTATTTTCAGCCGGATAGATTCGTGCAACTTCTTAGTCTATTACTGATCCTTCTGTTGTATTTCCTAGTCTCAATAGATCTAGTAATACTAGTCTTACTCTTTTATCTCAATAGATCTAGTTTATACTGGTATTCTTGTGCGGTTAGCAGAGAGGTAGAGGAAATGTTTTCTAAATCGAAATTGTTCTTCTCTGGACAAAATACGACTAATTTCAGCCTTAAAAATAATTGAATTACAGTGACACTTATCAAGAATATGAAAGGAGATATAAAACAATTGTTTTGAATGGTTCCACAGCTGATTGGCTAAAGATTTTCCATGTTATGTTTTCAAAAACCTACACTCCGAAAGTTGTTCTCTTCATTTAAGCTATTACTTCATTTAAGCTTTCAACCTTTCCATGAAAAAACACGAAGGTTTTGTCTTCTAAGGAAACAATGTTTATCATCCAGTTTTCACACATGAAAATTGCATGCGACGCAATTTTTTCTTTATTGAAGTACTATGACTGATGAACAAAGTACTCTCAATTGATGGAAAAGAGCTTTGAAGTCATTTAGTCTGAACGAGAACAATTATAAATGATGTTTGAAGATGATAACTTCTCTGGAGAAACGCTTGTCATACAACTGATTGACAAGAAAAATGTTTGATCGGCCTTTTCAGCTCCAAATTGATTTTTTGGGGGTCCAAAGTGTTCTCAACGCAGCAAAAAGCGCTATTAAAAGTTTTCAATCTTAATCATAAACCAATTCAAAAAAAATTAAACACTTGTCCTATGAAAACATGGCTTATTATACAATTTTTATAAAAACAACCTGTTTGATGAAACTTTTTTCCAAAATAACAAAAAATTATCTGATAATGATTTTTTTTTCATTATCAGTGGAACCAGTTCTAAACTAAAATCTATAATTGGTTTTTAATATGATACTATATTTCTAAAAAAATATTCCTAACTAACCAATCATATTCCATAATTGTAGTTTCAGCACCAGAGCAATTTGAATTAAACTTAGAATAAAGTTGATCTCTCCTTCAAAAAACTGACTCACATAAACTAGTATAAACTAGATCCATTTATAGGAGATTTAGAAGTAAGATTAAGATTGGTACTAGACCAAGAAGTTGCACGATTCTATCCGGCCGAAAATAAGATAGCGTGACGAACAGACGGTGTACCTTATCTGAAATTACTCTATGAGTATAGCCTACAAGACTTATCTCATCTGGTGCGACCAAAAGTCTCGAACAAGGACCTTAAAAACTAACTAAGATTTAGAAAAATTAGATTTAGAATTAGATCATGGCAATATTGCAAAAAATTCACATGACAAAGACAATATAATAGAAATGTCTCCACGACTCAATAAATCTCCGCGATTTTTCCAAACAATACGAGAAAGACCAGGTAAGGCGAGAAGACCCCGGACAGGGCACGATCTACGATTAGGAAGAAATCTGCCGATTAGCTTCATCGGAAACCGGAACAAACATATGTATTTTCTATCATTTTCAGAATCCTTTCAGCAGTAGATTTAAATTTCCATTTATTGACATGAAATTTTAAAATATCTCTCAGTAACCTTAATGGTGCTAAACCTACTATCTAAACAATAACGACTGATAAAAACAACTCAAGTCGTTCTCCCTCAAAATCTGCAGAAAATAAAATCTTTTCGATAAAAGTTTTTATTGAATACAAAATTACAGAAATTTGATAATGTAAAGCATAATTGTTAGTTTTTTTTTAATCTATAAAAATTGTTTCTTCATCCCAGCTTCATCACCTAAAACATAACAGCAAATCTCAAAAAAACGCTCTAACATCATCTAACTTTTAACCTTAACCCTTTTCCAACTTAAACTTTATCTCTAAAGTTGTTTTCACTTTCCTTGTTTTCACATAAACTATCTTATTTTAAATAACAGATCATCAAAACTTCTGTTGGATCTTTAAAATAAATTGATTCAAATTTTTTAATTTCTGATCAAGGCTTTCCTTGGATCAAATAGAACAACTTTGTTCTCCAATCCCAAACTTATTCAATGTCTAACGACCTCAAACATCGATTCACCATCCAACCTTTATGAACGACCCCGGGTAAATAGGAATTTTTCAAAAAACTAACAATTTTAATTAAGATAAACATTGAAGAACTTCGGTTACTCATACTTCACTTGAGCCCATCCTCTTGATTGACCCAGGCTAAATCACTTACACTTAGAAAGTCGTAAGATAGTATCTAACGATCTACTTGCGTTCTAAGTATACCTGAACCTTGTGGATTGATTTATTGTTCTCCAATCCTTTATCGCAAATCACAACCCCTGAGTAAGATTAAGTAAGTCTATCTTAAATCGGAACTTAGTCACGAGAAAGTAAAAATCTTTCTCACGATTCGATATACTTTTCTCTCCCAACCCGTCAACTATCATCAAAATATGCCCAAGTTAAGATAACCACCCAAAACGCGTAAGAACTAACAGTTTATGAGTTAAAAATTTCAATCCAAATTTTGCATCCATCATCCTAAACCTTATGTCAAGAGATAACCTAGGTTAGAAACAAACAATCGTATTACATAGTTATACAATTAACAACGGAAGATATGACCTTGTAATCACACCACACAGAAAAAACTAGAATATATAAGAACGAAAAGACGATAACTAAGAAAAAAAATCATAAATAAAAAACAAATTATTAGAAAACGATTTTCAAAACGAAGAAACGCAGTCTCAGAATCAGAAGCAAACACAATACAAAAAAGCCAATATTTAAAAGACTCAATAAACAAAAATCACAAAACAGACGATCAAATATATCTTTGATAGAAGAAACAACATCACCAGAAAAGGCCGAAGAAAAACCTCATACATGAACAAACCAATACGTCTATATATTATTGGAATCAACCAATAAGACTTATAGGAAGCTACACGCTAACAGTTTTATGATACAAACATGGTTGAATCTAACGAAATCTTCGAGAAAGTTCCATATTCCCAGATATCATACATCTACAAGCTGATCCGGCCCGGGGACAAGTAGAACTTTGTCACAACTTTATGGTAAAAAAAATTGAAAATGGAAATAGTCCATGTACACAAAAATCTTCTGAAGTAAGAAAAAAACGACAAAAACCTGACCACTATCTCAAGGATATATCCAAAATCACATCATGTTATGGAATATTCACAATCGAAAAAACATCACCAAACCCAAATCACGAAAAATATCAAACAGACGATATAGATATAGAAATTTCAAAAGTTTTCACAGAAAACATAAAAAAAATTACAATACCAAAACTCACAAAGAGAAAATTCACAAACGATATATCCTCAATTATTTAAAGCTATCTATCTATATTAGAATTGAACGAACCACAAAGCGATTCAGCAATTCCATTTTTTTGACATACATTTGTAAGACAGGAAATAATATCTTTCTCGGAAATTTTAAATGCAATACGTGAAACTTTAACCAGTAATGATGTATCACAAAATCTTAAACACGACCTACAAAAAAATATAACAAATGGTTCATAATTGACTATTTTTCCCACAGCATTGACCTCATATCACTAGCAAGAAAAAGTTTTCGACCACAGAATACAGATGACTAAACTATAATAGCGGAACAAACTGATTATGTTTGGAACCCTGAAAGGTCTGACCAATCATTTATCAAAATACCAACTGATATATTAATTCAAACAATTACCACATTATCTATCCATAAAGATTATATTACAGTATACCCCCTTACTGTTAATGCAACATCCCTAATTATAACTCATTGTTCACGGATAGAACAGAAAACAAAATTTTAAACTCAATACTCATTAATCAAGAAAATTTAAATAGAACAAGATATTCAAACTCCATCACATTTTGTAAATGAAGAAATAGTTGAAACAATGATAACAACTACACAACAAAGTAATTCACCTATTCACCCTAAACTTATGACTTCAAGAAATAAGAAAACAGCGTTACCACAAACAACCATACAATCCACAGTAAAACCCTCCCTTGCTCCCAAATACTCTCAAATGGACAAACAAACATTTAGACCAATAACGACATCGAGACAGTCTCATCAACAAAAAACGTCAGAAAGAAGTAATTTCTCAGAACATAGTTATAATTTTGCAGCAAAATCAAAAACAACAAAACCTCTTATGTAAATAACAAGAAACACTCACATTCAAAAAATGAAAATATACAGCAACCAACTTGACAGTCAGTATTTTTCAATGATCAACCACGAACTACACAAGATCATAGTGAAACTTATCGATTGTTTCAACGAAATAAAAATCATGTTAATAAATACTATAAAAAAATCAACCAAATTATTCAGAAGATGAGGAATACTAATCAAAATCATCAACGGTTCAATACAAACCAAGATAATAATCATTGGAACATCGATCAACCGGATCCTACCTATCAGCTAGGCCTTTTCGAACCATACACACGAAACGAACAAGATTGACAAAACAGACACAACTTAATGTCATAAAAAAGAATTTCCGACCACATACCTCAGTCAACACATTGTCTTACCAACAAACTCAAATGCACAATGAAATCCCATTGCCATATGACCTGCAACAACACGAAATAACTAAAAGTCAACGTACAAATTTTTCTCAAATACCAAACGCCGCAGAATCGCTGCAAATGACCATGAGTCCATACCTAATGGATTGATCCTCAATATCTTCAAATAAATCACTATAAATCACTACTGAGTAGAAGGTTATTAAAACGCAGTCACATCAAATTTGATTTCAAAAATAGGACCTAAACCAATAAGTACGCCACTTCATCAAAATTGGATACATAGACGCACAGCTCTAATCCAAACTGTAATTGATGGCGCAGCCCAAAAAAAATTTTCAGTTGTACTTATAGATATTAAATCAGATTGGAAAAGATTTACACAAGAACTTTCAAAAATGTTCAGTTCTGAAAGAAACAAACCACATCAAAGAGTCTTATGCAATGAAAATCGCATACCAAATGAAACAGTAAAACAATAAGTAAGAAACACTATTCAGAAAAGCATATTCACTTAAAACACATGATTACAAAAATGACAGAAATTTTTATGATGACTCTTAAACCTCAATAATAAAAGAATAGCAATAAAAAGAGAGCATCACATTCTTCCTCAATTCGAGAACCTGATTTCAATTTTAGAAAGCTCGTAGATAAATTAGAAGAAGCCGAAATAACAATGAAATTTGAAGAAACTGAAAAACTAAAGTTATAATATGTAAGCAACATCCGAACCAAAACTTCACAAATAAATCATAATCATAACTTCGATACAGAATTAGCTGAAAAAAATAATCAAATTTTAAATATTTTCGAGAAAACCTCAAACTTCAAAGGTAAATCATCATTCAAAAAATGATGTAAATATTGCCGTAGATACGGACACAGCAATACATGAGAAAAGATCAAAATTTACCAAACAAAAACGTTCACAGTAAAAACAGTTCAGGAAAAGCACTCCCTGATAATTATAAAACCTCCAGGCAACATACACCTTATAGAACTAATTATCGAGGACGATCTCCAAATAAAAGAAATTCACAAAATTTCTCAAAAAATAGATACACTCGATCAAATAGTCAAAATAATCAGTATCGAAAAAATTATTGAAGATCAATTTCAAACAGAACAAACTTTTCGAACTTCGTTAGAAACAGTTGCCATTCAAATCCTCAAAAAAGATACTATTCAAAAGATCGATCCAGAAAAACCTCATACGATAGGAATAGAAATTACTCCAACAATAGAAACAGACAGTATCAAAAGAACAGATCACGAGATTATTCAACATTAGATCGAACTGTCATAGATCAAGTTCAATAATTATCACAATAGATCACGTGTTTAGTCACAGACCAGAAATTCAAACTACCAAAACAGACAAAGAAATTATTCCCCGTCACCACACAGGATTAAAACACGTTACCAAAATTCAAAACAAAACTATAGAAGCAATACACCTAAGCATCAAAGAAAATTTAACCATTTACAATCAACTGAACAAACTCAATCAGACCCTCCCGGTATTGATTACACAGAAAGCAGAGAATTAAACTTAAACCACGTAAATTGCGAATCCACAGTCGATGGAAGCGAAACAGAAAACACAACTTCAATCAACATGTTTCAAATCAAAATGAATACGAAAATATAAGAGAATCGAATTTTTACCAAAACAATAATTATTTCCTACTAAGTTTCTTCGACAAA
Source organism: Symsagittifera roscoffensis (assembly GCF_963678635.1). NCBI lineage: Eukaryota > Metazoa > Xenacoelomorpha > Acoela > Convolutidae > Symsagittifera > Symsagittifera roscoffensis. The sequence goes on from NC_087071.1 coordinate 39,868,994, forward strand.
CGTAATCATCATAGACCAATAAAAAATAACACTGAAGAAGAAATTCCAGAAAGTTCAAGAACAAATCATATCTATCAAAATACATCAAATAAAACGCAGTTACCCAAAGAAAAAATTTCGAAAATCCCATTTCTTTTAGAAAGTCCAAAAAACAAAGGCTTTCAAACACCAGACCTTGAAATTGATTTTTTATTAGATTCCGGAGCAGAATCAAACATAATAAACATTCCGAAATGGAATGAAATACAAATATTACATCCGAAACTGAAATTTTTCAGAAAACCAAACAATTTAGCAACAGCACAAGGATCAAGTTTAACAATTTATGGAAAAATCCCACTCCTACTTGTTCCTACTAGAACTATGGAACAAAATAAACTTTTAAGCAAACTATTTAAACAAAAATTTCATATCACAGATATAAAACATAATATCGTTGGAATACCATTGATTACTAAATAAATTCCCACTATGAATTTTTTAAACAGCAGAAAACCTTTATAAGACAAATATACGTGAAAGAAAATTACATCACTAACTTTTTTCAAAGATCAAACAAACAACCATCATTTTTCTCCAAATTCTACATTATATACAATCAAGAGGGGAAACACAAGCAGGTTATGTATACAACTATTCAAAAAAAATAATTTAACTAATACAATCAAGAACATACAATTATACATGTCTGACCTTGAATTCAAAACAATTCATAATTGTTTCCGAGTAACAATCTCATCCATCAAATTTATGAAAAAAACAAACTCAGATAAAATTTTTTAGGTGTATAAAACAATTCTCCTTATAAAATAAACTTATGTCAAGGACACTTGGGTTATTGTAAAACTAAGGCAACAGTTTTTTCCAGAATAGAAGTAGCATATAGAGTGATCAAAATTTTTGAACTACTAGATAAATGTCAATCAACAATTCTTAATGAAGAATTATCAATCAATAATATAATAAGCAATGAAAAGCGCAACACAGACTATTTACGCGACTCCTAAATTTGATGTTGGAAAAGTAATTTCTCCACCACATTTACCTCTAAAACCCGATGCAAATTCAAAAAACAACGATCAAGAAAAGTTCCAATTCACTTACAAGATAAAGTGACTAGATCACTAGACATATTAGAACAATACGAAATCATTTCCCCAGTAAATAAAGAAGAACAACCAAAAGGCAACACATTTATGAATCACGTTATTATTTTAGCAAAAGATGAATCACTGAAAGTAGTTCTAGACACAAGGTATCCCGATTCCCTCATTGGTGATTCTAAATTTTATTGGCCCATAGCACCAATTCAAGTAATTCTCACAAAAATTAACGCGTAAAATACTTCACAACGACAGACGTGAACAGCCCATATAGTCAATTGCCACCAGATTAAAACCTATGGCGATGAACACATTTCGTTATTGGAAACCAACAATATGAATTTAATAGACTATTCTATGCAATTTATTTAGGACCAGCAGCATTCTCAGCATTTATGAGTAAAAGTTTTCGACCACTCATAGTTAACAAAAATGCAATAACAGATTTAGACGATGTTTTCATGCAATCACAAACAAAGGACGAATTGTTCATTATCTTAGAAAAAAATCACCAGATATTACTTCTAACCCGCGTAAAATTTTTTCTAACCCGCGTAAAATTCCTTGGACACATTAAAGAAAAAAACACTATAACACCAGTAAAATCACGCATAGACACAAATCAAAAAATCCAACCTCCCTCTAATAAAAAGAAGATACAAGAGTTCCTTGAAATGATAAATTTCTTATGTAGAAACGTACATGAAATGCAATTAAACTTAAGACCATTCTAAAACATTCTCAGGAAACAATACTTTTAAATTTTTCATCGAAGAATATTACATTTAACAAAAAATTTCTTCATGAGTAAAAAATTTTTCAAAATCTTTCAAAATTGCTAATCAACAACCCACAAAACAGTCTTCGACGACTACAACATCTCAAGAATCTCCATCAACACCAACAAATAGTCAAAAATACCGTCCTTCATCATCAACAATTTTTTTTTCAGGAAAATCCATACAAATTTGAAGAAAGACACTAACTTTTATCAGAACCTTTAGAACCTGTAGTTCGTCAAGAGCCTCTAAGCAAACTACAGTACAAATTCATATATAAAAAATACCCCCCTCTCCAACAAGACTTTAACAGAATTGGGTTTTATTGTTTATTGGGGTTTTTTCAATTTTTTTAGATTTATATAGTCCGGTTGAGCTTTTCTTTTTGAGCATCTAAAGTATCTAATTTCTCTCCGTCTTGTTTTTTCTTTTGTCTCGATTGTTTCTTTGTTTTCAGTTTTTTATTTGATTTCAGTATGTCTTTTTTGTGGCCGCCTCCAGAATTAGTTCGTAGTTTGCGTGGTTTCCAATCGGTGACGCGAGGTCGTTAATGTCAAAAAAATTTTGATCGTTCCTGGTTTGATTCATTTCATGGCCTCGAGGAATTCGCTGCAAGGTCATTTCCTTGAGCCCATAAAATTTTTGCAAATTTTTTTGTTATCAAAAATCATGACGACTTTCTTTCTTATTTCCCTTGGTTTCCTCTGTTGACGAATTCATTGCGAATTTTGGTCTTTCTTTATCTTTTATAACATAGAGTTCGTAGGTACTTGGGTCCTTGACGCCTTTAAACGTGTCGACGTTTTTACAAGTGTCGGGCTTAGTGTGGTTTTTTCTCTACTTTGCAATGGCCCTTTTTTCGTCCCTCAAGCTATCCTAGCCAAAATCAAAATACACCCGCAATAACAAGACAAACTATGCACCCAAGACGAAATAGAAATTTTCAAACTCCCAGAGATCATTTCAACATACCCTCGTCACCAATAGCAAACCCCCATCAAATTTGAAATCACACTAAAATAAAAGAACTTAATTCATCATCCTTTACGTCTAGTTCCACCAAATATAACAGCGCATACATTACTTCCCCAATTCATCACGACAGAAACTATCTATAATTATTATAGCTATACAAAAAGACATTTGGATATATAACATTCTTTGATCTATATTTAGGCCTATCTTACAAATATGCTTTTTGAAAATATTTTCTTTCAAACCCTACAACTTTTTTTTTCGGAACCCAAAAAGTCACAACAACTCTTCGCTCCGCACAGGACCCCAAAATCTACTAGTCTACAAAAAAAAACACTGCACAAATACGCAATAAAGCAAGTAACTCAATGTGAATCCGAACCACAAGAGTTTGAAACAACCAACATCATAGCCACATTTTACTCAAAAGTCCGAGCAACAACATAAACAGGATATAAATTCACAGCAACCTTTTCCGAGAAAAAGTCTATTGTTCTCAAGTTTCAAATGGAAATGAAATTAGACTCGATCACGAATTAGCCTCCGGTAGCCTCCGGTACACAAACGTTTACATTCGGTGTGTGTACCGGAGGCTAATTTAAGAATTTGTGGGTGATGAAAATGATCTTCATCGTGTGTATGTAAAGGTAGGTTATAACAGATTGAGTCTTTATTTGGTTGACAATAACCTTGTGCGTTTTTATGAGAGTTTGCTGTAAACATTATTGGTTTGCGTGGCTTTTGGTTAAAAACCATTTCATTGATTGAAGAAGATTGTAAAAACGAACTTAGCCGATTAAAACTAACAACAAACAAAAGCACAAACAGAAAATTGGTAAATTTTGAAGTTTTCCTAGACTCTGCACATCAATCTGAGCTTGAAAAATACCAAGACCCTATATATTTAGACGACAAATATCTATTTCACGGCGCACCTGGACAATTAACGATTAACTCATGATCTCCATGATAAAAATTGGATACCACACATTGGTATCAATAACCCCTCAAATTGTAAAGCGGACACTAAAAATAAGGGATACTAAAAAAATTTTCGATTGGAAAATACAACTAGAAAAAGGACAAATAACACGAGATTTAAAAGATGACACAATACTTCATAAAGCAATACGACTTCCCTGTGAAAACTTCCAAGGATATTGTGATCCCACTACACGAACACAATTAACTAATGTTTGGTTCCCCGAAGACTCATGTACCAAATTTCAAGCGGCAAGAATACACGCTAGATTGACAAATTATCATCACAAATACTTCATTTAATCTATTCCCTTTGAAAAGTAAACCCTGAAAAAGTTAGACAAAACGACTATGAATTCAAAAATACCCTCAATATAGAAAACAAGTTGTTACGTTTTCAAATCTACTCAGAAACAGAACTCGCTTGCAAATATAGCACACCACTTTATAAAACACAATACTGAGAAAATCTTGTCGAATACGAACAAGGTTTCGATATGAACACCGGAAAACTAGTAATTATCGATTACTTAACACATCACCCTTCAAATCAAGACGAACACTCATACGTACCAGTCACACTTCTCAAAAACACAGGAATAACTGGTGGAAAAGTTAAATCACAAGACAAAAGTAGTAAACGTTTACAAGAACTATCACTCATGAACAACACCTATTTTGGTACAATTCACTACTACATTCACTTAGACATGAAATTAGACTACACAATAAGTAGAATTTTTCTTGAAATGTCTTTTTCAGAACTAGAAACACTTTATCATGTATGTGAACTTGAACGTACACAAATCTTACAGCCACCTGCACTTGTAGTACTAAAAATAAATCATGCAGGATACTTATTATCATGAAATAGATCCAATTATGAAGGATTAAAAAAAGTATTATGAAGGAAATATACTATGGTATTACACCTGTACAAAAAAAGCATCATTATACGTTTTTGAAGAAAAAAGATGTTACAAAAGAATCCCCACGTTCTACAAAATTAAAGTACATCTTGTTGACACACTCTCATGAAGAATTTATTGTTGGGATAAAGCTTTCCCATGTGGATCACAAAACAGTCACAATGATGAACCATTCAACCCTGATGAAGATAAATATTACCTCCTTACACCATACCCTACACTTTTGCAACCATTAAAGAAATTCTCACCGGAAAGTATTAGAGCTTTTGCCCGAAACCCTAATATCGACTTACAATCAATAGAAATAATACTCGAAATCAGGCGTTCGTTTAACAATTTGAATCAACTTCACTCTATCAATTTGAACTGGATAACTTTGAAACACTTCAACGACAAATTTAGCACTCTCAATCACTAAGTATTCACCAACTCTCAAAGGCTATCACATCATCAGACTCCTGAAATCATTTTGAACTGAAAAACGATCTCACAGAGTCTTTAAACGAAAATTTCCTTACAGCCCCTTTCCTACTAACGAGCCAGCTCAATCATTCACAACTCATCCACTCCACACTAACACCAAAGATTTTCTTCAAGTTTGTCTACCATTCTCCCACACCAAACTTATTTTCACTCAAATCCTAACAATGATCAACCTAATTATGTAAACGAACATGTATTATACCCCACGCTTTCATGGACTACAATCTATCACTTTAGTTACCCACTATCACTACCACTATATAGCACTCCCGACGATAACGAATTGTGCCATACTCGACTCTAACATCTAACAACAGCCCTGACTGAAAAACAATTCACTATCATCGGATACAATCAAACGCTCAACAGATTCAACGCACCAAAAGCCAACAGATTTTCCATCGACCACTATGATCAATCTTTAACACGAGCAAGCGAAGATACCTTCCTAGATGACGACCCAAATACTAACCTTCAGTTCACCGAAAAATTTTTCAATAAACCACGATTTGTTTTTGCTCTAAATAGCATGAATAAAAAAATTCGACCACGTCATTTCAGCCGTACTTCGCGATACACAAGCCTACGACTCATACTTTAACAAAGTCAACCATTTTTCACTAACCGTTCATTTCCTAACACCAAAAGACCTTGATTTACACTGTTCACACGACATCATGTTACGCACTCAAACACTTACTATTAATTTATCCAACCCCACTATACGACTAACACATCATCATGAAACTTACATCACCGATTTCAATTTAATAACTCAAAATAGACTTCACCATTCTTTCTAAACTGCACATCATTTATCAAAATACCAACTGATATATTAATTCAAACAATTACCACATTATCTATCCATAAAGATTATATTACAGTATACCCCCTTACTGTTAATGCAACATCCCTAATTATAACTCATTGTTCACGGATAGAACAGAAAACAAAATTTTAAACTCAATACTCATTAATCAAGAAAATTTAAATAGAACAAGATATTCAAACTCCATCACATTTTGTAAATGAAGAAATAGTTGAAACAATGATAACAACTACACAACAAAGTAATTCACCTATTCACCCTAAACTTATGACTTCAAGAAATAAGAAAACAGCGTTACCACAAACAACCATACAATCCACAGTAAAACCCTCCCTTGCTCCCAAATACTCTCAAATGGACAAACAAACATTTAGACCAATAACGACATCGAGACAGTCTCATCAACAAAAAACGTCAGAAAGAAGTAATTTCTCAGAACATAGTTATAATTTTGCAGCAAAATCAAAAACAACAAAACCTCTTATGTAAATAACAAGAAACACTCACATTCAAAAAATGAAAATATACAGCAACCAACTTGACAGTCAGTATTTTTCAATGATCAACCACGAACTACACAAGATCATAGTGAAACTTATCGATTGTTTCAACGAAATAAAAATCATGTTAATAAATACTATAAAAAAATCAACCAAATTATTCAGAAGATGAGGAATACTAATCAAAATCATCAACGGTTCAATACAAACCAAGATAATAATCATTGGAACATCGATCAACCGGATCCTACCTATCAGCTAGGCCTTTTCGAACCATACACACGAAACGAACAAGATTGACAAAACAGACACAACTTAATGTCATAAAAAATAATTTCCGACCACATACCTCAGTCAACACATTGTCTTACCAACAAACTCAAATGCACAATGAAATCCCATTGCCATATGACCTGCAACAACACGAAATAACTAAAAGTCAACGTACAAATTTTTCTCAAATACCAAACGCCGCAGAATCGCTGCAAATGACCATGAGTCCATACCTAATGGATTGATCCTCAATATCTTCAAATAAATCAGTATAAATCACTACTGAGTAGAAGGTTATTAAAACGCAGTCACATCAAATTTGATTTCAAAAATAGGACCTAAACCAATAAGTACGCCACTTCATCAAAATTGGATACATAGACGCACAGCTCTAATCCAAACTGTAATTGATGGCGCAGCCCAAAAAAAATTTTCAGTTGTACTTATAGATATTAAATCAGATTGGAAAAGATTTACACAAGAACTTTCAAAAATGTTCAGTTCTGAAAGAAACAAACCACATCAAAGAGTCTTATGCAATGAAAATCGCATACCAAATGAAACAGTAAAACAATAAGTAAGAAACACTATTCAGAAAAGCATATTCACTTAAAACACATGATTACAAAAATGACAGAAATTTTTATGATGACTCTTAAACCTCAATAACAAAAGAATAGCAATAAAAAGAGAGCATCACATTCTTCCTCAATTCGAGAACCTGATTTCAATTTTAGAAAGCTCGTAGATAAATTAGAAGAAGCCGAAATAACAATGAAATTTGAAGAAACTGAAAAACTAAAGTTATAATATGTAAGCAACATCCGAACCAAAACTTCACAAATAAATCATAATCATAACTTCGATACAGAATTAGCTGAAAAAAATAATCAAATTTTAAATATTTTCGAGAAAACCTCAAACTTCAAAGGTAAATCATCATTCAAAAAATGATGTAAATATTGCCGTAGATACGGACACATCAATACATGAGAAAAGATCAAAATTTACCAAACAAAAACGTTCGCAGTAATAACAGTTCAGGAAAAGCACTCCCTGATAATTATAAAACCTCCAGGCAACATACACCTTATAGAACTAATTATCGAGGACGATCTCCAAATAAAAGAAATTCACAAAATTTCTCAAAAAATAGATACACTCGATCAAATAGTCAAAATAATCAGTATCGAAAAAATTATTGAAGATCAATTTCAAACAGAACAAACTTTTCGAACTTCGTTAGAAACAGTTGCCATTCAAATCCTCAAAAAAGATACTATTCAAAAGATCGATCCAGAAAAACCTCATACGATAGGAATAGAAATTACTCCAACAATAGAAACAGACAGTATCAAAAGAACAGATCACGAGATTATTCAACATTAGATCGAACTGTCATAGATCAAGTTCAATAATTATCACAATAGATCACGTGTTTAGTCACAGACCAGAAATTCAAACTACCAAAACAGACAAAGAAATTATTCCCCGTCACCACACAGGATTAAAACACGTTACCAAAATTCAAAACAAAACTATAGAAGCAATACACCTAAGCATCAAAGAAAATTTAACCATTTACAATCAACTGAACAAACTCAATCAGACCCTCCCGGTATTGATTACACAGAAAGCAGAGAATTAAACTTAAACCACGTAAATTGCGAATCCACAGTCGATGGAAGCGAAACAGAAAACACAACTTCAATCAACATGTTTCAAATCAAAATGAATACGAAAATATAAGAGAATCGAATTTTTACCAAAACAATAATTATTTCCTACTAAGTTTCTTCGACAAACGTAATCATCATAGACCAATAAAAAATAACACTGAAGAAGAAATTCCAGAAAGTTCAAGAACAAATCATATCTATCAAAATACATCAAATAAAACGCAGTTACCCAAAGAAAAAATTTCGAAAATCCCATTTCTTTTAGAAAGTCCAAAAAACAAAGGCTTTCAAACACCAGACCTTGAAATTGATTTTTTATTAGATTCCGGAGCAGAATCAAACATAATAAACATTCCGAAATGGAATGAAATACAAATATTACATCCGAAACTGAAATTTTTCAGAAAACCAAACAATTTAGCAACAGCACAAGGATCAAGTTTAACAATTTATGGAAAAATCCCACTCCTACTTGTTCCTACTAGAACTATGGAACAAAATAAACTTTTAAGCAAACTATTTAAACAAAAATTTCATATCACAGATATAAAACATAATATCGTTGTAATACCATTGATTACTAAATAAATTCCCACTATGAATTTTTTAAACAGCAGAAAACCTTTATAAGACAAATATACGTGAAAGAAAATTACATCACTAACTTTTTTCAAAGATTAAACAAACAACCATCATTTTTCTCCAAATTCTACATTATATACAATCAAGAGGGGAAACACAAGCAGGTTATGTATACAACTATTCAAAAAAATAATTTAACTAATACAATCAAGAACATACAATTATACATGTCTGACCTTGAATTCAAAACAATTCATAATTGTTTCCGAGTAACAATCTCATCCATCAAATTTATGAAAAAAACAAACTCAGATAAAATTTTTTAGGTGTATAAAACAACTCTCCTTATAAAATAAACTTATGTCAAGGACACTTGGGTTATTGTAAAACTAAGGCAACAGTTTTTTCCACAATAGAAGTAGCATATAGAGTGATCAAAATTTTCGAACTACTAGATAAATGTCAATCAACAATTCTTAATGAAGAATTATCAATCAATAATATAATAAGCAATGAAAAGCGCAACACAGACTATTTACGCGACTCCTAAATTTGATGTTGGAAAAGTAATTTCTCCACCACATTTACCTCTAAAACCCGATGCAAATTCAAAAAACAACGATCAAGAAAAGTTCCAATTCACTTACAAGATAAAGTGACTAGATCACTAGACATATTAGAACAATACGAAATCATTTCCCCAGTAAATAAAGAAGAACAACCAAAAGGCAACACATTTATGAATCACGTTATTATTTTAGCAAAAGATGAATCACTGAAAGTAGTTCTAGACACAAGGTATCCCGATTCCCTCATTGGTGATTCTAAATTTTATTGGCCCATAGCACCAATTCAAGTAATTCTCACAAAAATTAACGCGTAAAATACTTCACAACGACAGACGTGAACAGCCCATATAGTCAATTGCCACCAGATGAAAACCTATGGCGATGAACACATTTCGTTATTGGAAACCAACAATATGAATTTAATAGACTATTCTATGCAATTTATTTAGGACCAGCAGCATTCTCAGCATTTATGAGTAAAAGTTTTCGACCACTCATAGTTAACAAAAATGCAATAACAGATTTAGACGATGTTTTCATGCAATCACAAACAAAGGACGAATTGTTCATTATCTTAGAAAAAAATCACCAGATATTACTTCTAACCCGCGTAAAATTTTTTCTAACCCGCGTAAAATTCCTTGGACACATTAAAGAAAAAAACACTATAACACCAGTAAAATCACGCATAGACACAAATCAAAAAATCCAACCTCCCTCTAATAAAAAGAAGATACAAGAGTTCCTTGAAATGATAAATTTCTTATGTAGAAACGTACATGAAATGCAATTAAACTTAAGACCATTCTAAAACATTCTCAGGAAACAATACTTTTAAATTTTTCATCGAAGAATATTACATTTAACAAAAAATTTCTTCATGAGTAAAAAATTTTTCAAAATCTTTCAAAATTGCTAATCAACAACCCACAAAACAGTCTTCGACGACTACAACATCTCAAGAATCTCCATCAACACCAACAAATAGTCAAAAATACCGTCCTTCATCATCAACAATTTTTTTTTCAGGAAAATCCATACAAATTTGAAGAAAGACACTAACTTTTATCAGAACCTTTAGAACCTGTAGTTCGTCAAGAGCCTCTAAGCAAACTACAGTACAAATTCATATATAAAAAATACCCCCCTCTCCAACAAGACTTTAACAGAATTGGGTTTTATTGTTTATTGGGGTTTTTTCAATTTTTTTTAGATTTATATAGTCCGGTTGAGCTTTTCTTTTTGAGCATCTAAAGTATCTAATTTCTCTCCGTCTTGTTTTTTCTTTTGTCTCGATTGTTTCTTTGTTTTCAGTTTTTTATTTGATTTCAGTATGTCTTTTTTGTGGCCGCCTCCAGAATTAGTTCGTAGTTTGCGTGGTTTCCAATCGGTGACGCGAGGTCGTTAATGTCAAAAAAATTTTGATCGTTCCTGGTTTGATTCATTTCATGGCCTCGAGGAATTCGCTGCAAGGTCATTTCCTTGAGCCCATAAAATTTTTGCAAATTTTTTTGTTATCAAAAATCATGACGACTTTCTTTCTTATTTCCCTTGGTTTCCTCTGTTGACGAATTCATTGCGAATTTTGGTCTTTCTTTATCTTTTATAACATAGAGTTCGTAGGTACTTGGGTCCTTGACGCCTTTAAACGTGTCGACGTTTTTACAAGTGTCGGGCTTAGTGTGGTTTTTTCTCTACTTTGCAATGGCCCTTTTTTCGTCCCTCAAGCTATCCTAGCCAAAATCAAAATACACCCGCAATAACAAGACAAACTATACACCCAAGACGAAATAGAAATTTTCAAACTCCCAGAGATCATTTCAACATACCCTCGTCACCAATAGCAAACCCCCATCAAATTTGAAATCACACTAAAATAAAAGAACTTAATTCATCATCCTTTACGTCTAGTTCCACCAAATATAACAGCGCATACATTACTTCCCCAATTCATCACGACAGAAACTATCTATAATTATTATAGCTATACAAAAAGACATTTGGATATATAACATTCTTTGATCTATATTTAGGCCTATCTTACAAATGTGCTTTTTGAAAATATTTTCTTTCAAACCCTACAACTTTTTTTTCGGAACCCAAAAAGTCACAACAACTCTTCGCTCCGCACAGGACCCCAAAATCTACTAGTCTACAAAAGAAAACACTGCACAAATACGCAATAAAGCAAGTAACTCAATGTGAATCCGAACCACAAGAGTTTGAAACAACCAACATCATAGCCACATTTTACTCAAAAGTCCGAGCAACAACATAAACAGGATATAAATTCACAGCAACCTTTTCCGAGAAAAAGTCTATTGTTCTCAAGTTTCAAATGGAAATGAAATTAGACTCGATCACGAATTAGCCTCCGGTAGCCTCCGGTACACAAACGTTTACATTCGGTGTGTGTACCGGAGGCTAATTTAAGAATTTGTGGGTGATGAAAATGATCTTCATCGTGTGTATGTAAAGGTAGGTTATAACAGATTGAGTCTTTATTTGGTTGACAATAACCTTGTGCGTTTTTATGAGAGTTTGCTGTAAACATTATTGGTTTGCGTGGCTTTTGGTTAAAAACCATTTCATTGATTGAAGAAGATTGTAAAAACGAACTTAGCCGATTAAAACTAACAACAAACAAAAGCACAAACAGAAAATTGGTAAATTTTGAAGTTTTCCTAGACTCTGCACATCAATCTGAGCTTGAAAAATACCAAGACCCTATATATTTAGACGACAAATATCTATTTCACGGCGCACCTGGACAATTAACGATTAACTCATGATCTCCATGATAAAAATTGGATACCACACATTGGTATCAATAACCCCTCAAATTGTAAAGCGGACACTAAAAATAAGGGATACTAAAAAAATTTTCGATTGGAAAATACAACTAGAAAAAGGACAAATAGCACGAGATTTAAAAGATGACACAATACTTCATAAAGCAATACGACTTCCCTGTGAAAACTTCCAAGGATATTGTGATCCCACTACACGAACACAATTAACTAATGTTTGGTTCCCCGAAGACTCATGTACCAAATTTCAAGCGGCAAGAATACACGCTAGATTGACAAATTATCATCACAAATACTTCATTTAATCTATTCCCTTTGAAAAGTAAACCCTGAAAAAGTTAGACAAAACGACTATGAATTCAAAAATACCCTCAATATAGAAAACAAGTTGTTACGTTTTCAAATCTACTCAGAAACAGAACTCGCTTGCAAATATAGCACACCACTTTATAAAACACAATACTGAGAAAATCTTGTCGAATACGAACAAGGTTTCGATATGAACACCGGAAAACTAGTAATTATCGATTACTTAACACATCACCCTTCAAATCAAGACGAACACTCATACGTACCAGTCACACTTCTCAAAAACACAGGAATAACTGGTGGAAAAGTTAAATCACAAGACAAAAGTAGTAAACGTTTACAAGAACTATCACTCATGAACAACACCTATTTTGGTACAATTCACTACTACATTCACTTAGACATGAAATTAGACTACACAAAAAGTAGAATTTTTCTTGAAATGTCTTTTTCAGAACTAGAAACACTTTATCATGTATGTGAACTTGAACGTACACAAATCTTACAGCCACCTGCACTTGTAGTACTAAAAATAAATCATGCAGGATACTTATTATCATGAAATAGATCCAATTATGAAGGATTAAAAAAAGTATTATGAAGGAAATATACTATGGTATTACACCTGTACAAAAAAAGCATCATTATACGTTTTTGAAGAAAAAAGATGTTACAAAAGAATCCCCACGTTCTACAAAATTAAAGTACATCTTGTTGACACACTCTCATGAAGAATTTATTGTTGGGATAAAGCTTTCCCATGTGGATCACAAAACAGTCACAATGATGAACCATTCAACCCTGATGAAGATAAATATTACCTCCTTACACCATACCCTACACTTTTGCAACCATTAAAGAAATTCTCACCGGAAAGTATTAGAGCTTTTGCCCGAAACCCTAATATCGACTTACAATCAATAGAAATAATACTCGAAATCAGGCGTTCGTTTAACAATTTGAATCAACTTCACTCTATCAATTTGAACTGGATAACTTTGAAACACTTCAACGACAAATTTAGCACTCTCAATCACTAAGTATTCACCAACTCTCAAAGGCTATCACATCATCAGACTCCTGAAATCATTTTGAACTGAAAAACGATCTCACAGAGTCTTTAAACGAAAATTTCCTTACAGCCCCTTTCCTACTAACGAGCCAGCTCAATCATTCACAACTCATCCACTCCACACTAACACCAAAGATTTTCTTCAAGTTTGTCTACCATTCTCCCACACCAAACTTATTTTCACTCAAATCCTAACAATGATCAACCTAATTATGTAAACGAACATGTATTATACCCCACGCTTTCATGGACTACAATCTATCACTTTAGTTACCCACTATCACTACCACTATATAGCACTCCCGACGATAACGAATTGTGCCATACTCGACTCTAACATCTAACAACAGCCCTGACTGAAAAACAATTCACTATCATCGGATACAATCAAACGCTCAACAGATTCAACGCACTAAAAGCCAACAGATTTTCCATCGACCACTATGATCAATCTTTAACACGAGCAAGCGAAGATACCTTCCTAGATGACGACCCAAATACTAACCTTCAGTTCACCGAAAAAATTTTCAATAAACCACGATTTGTTTTTGCTCTAAATAGCATGAATAAAAAATTCGACCACGTCATTTCAGCCGTACTTCGCGATACACAAGCCTACGACTCATACTTTAACAAAGTCAACCATTTTTCACTAACCGTTAATTTCCTAACACCAAAAGACCTTGATTTACACTGTTCACACGACATCATGTTACGCACTCAAACACTTACTATTAATTTATCCAACCCCACTATACGACTAACACATCATCATGAAACTTACATCACCGATTTCAATTTAATAACTCAAAATAGACTTCACCATTCTTTCTAAACTGCACATATTGCATCAAAAAACTAACATGCAAGGAATCATCCGTAACTAAGATCCCATCAGACAAGTGAATATATTCTGCCCACTAACCAAAACCTTCAACGTTGACGAATCCCGACCACTAATTGTCCCACACTAATATATACAGCCCGTCGGAAATCCCGATCCGAGAATATACCCATAATAGTAAAAATAATCACTTTATAACCACATTCAAAACACACCGTATGAATTCTCACCAAGCACTGAAGAGCACAAGATCATTAAAGCACTCGAATTGCTTTGGCCCCTTCTTCAAACTAAATACATCACTCGCCTACTAGCTAAACCTCTAACATCATCAGACATCATCCACGACGTCTTTCCCATGCATTTTTCGCTGATGAGTACGTAAGAAGGAATTAAATTTTTTATACTAATAACTTAGAACAAAAACTAACCAATTTTTATAAGGGTTTCTTTTTTCTTTAGCCTTCATTGCACAATCATCTAAAACAAGAAAAATAATTAAAAAAATGAAAACTCCCTTCTAAAAATATAGGATTCGTATTAACAAATCGCAAATATAATTAATATGAAGAATTGAAACTTACCCAAAACAGCAAAAATTTGATAAATTTTCCTCAATGCAGTGAAATAATTTTCAACAAGCAGTAAATTTATCAATTTAACTCCCCAAAAGCCGTAAAATTGATATTTCAGTTAGTAAATTCATTTAAAAAAGCAGATAATATCAAAGTAATACTAACCTTTTCAAAGACGCTTCTTTAAGATTTAAAATCATTCACTCGCCCATAATTTTATCCACAATCGCACAGCTCGTCCACGAAGAATTGTTTAAAATAATGAATTCTAGTTGAAAATTTAACTGATAACAACTCTAACCAGTTTTCACACGTTTCAAACTTTACTTTAACCCAGTTGAAAGGAATTATATAGTAAGCTAAACCAACCAACGCAGCTTAATAACGCCACAAACCACAACCTATTAGCATGACTAAGAAAAGAAAACCCACAGAACACAAACCAGATTGAAGCCAGCTCAAAACTGGATAAATTATTTTTTTGAAAATTTAACACAAACAAACAAAACACAAAAAAATGTAGGAGAAGCCCAAACCAAACGATTTGATTTTTGAGAAAAGGACACAACCGAAACAAAAGGGCGACAACAACTAATAAAAAAACAGGAACAAAAGGTTGACACAAAAAGAGACTCTGTAAAAAAAGACCATAAAAATTAACCCACTTCTGGCCTAACCCACCAGAACGAAGACGCCTGGAAGTACATGCCAACCCTGTGCACTACAGCATTCCGTCAATTTTTGATAAGAGAGGCTCTAGGGTGAGCAACTCTTAAAAAAACTGATCTAAACTAAGAACGCTTTTGCGATAACCATTAAAAAAAATCATGACTAAAAAAAACTAACAAAGAAATTTATATCTGTAAACAATAAAATGCAGTATAGATAGATTTCTTAAGGCCCAAAGACAAGCAGCAAAGAAGTTGACGACCAATCACACTCCAACTACGAAATGGCAACTATACCCAATTTGCTTCAAACAGTCACTACCCTTTAAGGATTTAAAGTACGAATCAGCATCGCAGCATAGGAAACCCATTGAACCAGACCAATGGCCATCTCGATGTTGAATACACGTATAAATCCTAGTCTCTTGGCACTTCATGCGAAAAAGTCAAACTTCAAGTCAAACTTCTAACTTAACGAAATCAATACTTCATTGCAACCGATCAGAATTCTTGACACAATCTCTCAAGACTACCACGATCAACGAGACCCACTAAGAAAAAAGAATATGACAAACTTCACTCGTCAGAGACCATCAAAAACACTTCTTCCTTTTTCAAAAATCCAATGCTCTTGCCTATGCCAAAATTTAAAAGAGAGAACAACATCGTTCATCCTTCACTACATTAATCAATTAAAATCTAAAACTCTCTAAACCCCGGATGTGTGCAATCAGTTCTAAACTAGTAATTTATAATTGTTTATAAATATGATACTCTTTTTCTATAAGACATTCCTAACTAAAAAATCATATTCCATCACTAACAATCACACTTATTTGTAAGTGCTGAAACTACTTGTAGTTGCAGCACCAGAGCAATTTGAATTAAACTTAGAAAACAGTTGTTCTCTCCTTCGAGAAACTGACTCGCAAATACCAGTATGCACTAGATCTATTGAGACAGGAGATGTAAGAGTAAGATTAAGATTGGTTTTAGACTAAGAAGTTGCACGAATCTATCCGGCCGAAAATAAGACAAACAGACGGTGTACCTTATCTGAAATTACTCTCTGAGTATAGCCTAAAAGACTTAACTCATCAGGTTGCTTCAAATCGCCGCAGAAATTTCTGAATTCCCTCCTGAGAGTTTTTTCTTTTTTTAAAAATTACCCCTTGTTAACTATTCTGAAGATTGAATTGTTTCAGATGTTCATAGAAGGCGATAAACTGTCATTTTGTTTCGGCGGTTGCTTAGACAATTTTTAGTCTGTTCGCTTTGTAAATATTAGGTCTACACTTTATCACAAAGATCACATAATCGCCAAGCACTCTGAAAGAGCCAATAGGCTTTGTTGGGCTTACAATTTAAAAATTGGATTTTTTTATCCGAACACTGTTTTCGTCTGATTTTTTGAATCAAAATCTGATTGTTAAGTAACCACACTGCGTGCTCACTTAGAGCTTAGTTTTTTATTATGAATCTCTCAACACAAAAGCAAACTGTGTGTAACAAGCTCTTAAACGCAATAACAATAGTTTTATATCGAAGATTGGTATACATGTAAGTATCAAACGGAAAATAGAACACATGAGCTTAACCATAAAAGTAATTTTTTGCTTAAACAACTAATAACAATATTGTTGACTATAACATTGTTTTCTCGCAAAAAAGAGCACATTGATTTACAAATTTTATCTATATATCTGTTTTGATGTAAGCTTGATGTAAAATTGTTAGAAAAGTTAAAAACATGGACAAATCAATTGATAACTTGAGCAACGCTGAAAGCGAAATGACTTCGGCTACAGATGACGAATTGCAAATTATCAGCTCACGAGCGGCCGAAATTCAACGACAGTTCAGAAGCGAACTCAAATCACTAGACGAGAAACGAAAACACTCGCGGCGAAAGCCGAAACAAACCGATGAGTTAAATTCGTCAACTTCTTCAATTTCAGAAAGCTCGTCTCGGCTGTTTCCTAAAATGGATATCATCCAATCAGATCTGAATAGTTTGAACCAACTTCTAGCCAATCGGATTCAAGAAACAACGGCTGAAAGAGTATCATTCGCACGACCAAAGTCAGCTCTAAGCCAATCATATCATAGCAAATACGATCAAGTCATAGAAAATGAGGACAACGAGACAATGACTGCTTTAGACGACGCGATTCAGAAATCTCTAGAACGAATTAAGCGAAACATGCGAATCAAAGGTGACGATGATTTCACTGAAAGTTCGTCTACAATTCTGGACAGAACAAAAACTCCAGTAAATGAAATTCTAAAACAACCAGCTGCTAACCAAGGTCAAGTGTCCAATAATATAGGAGATCAAAATACTCAAAATTTGACTTCGGATCAATTTGTGAGCGCTATCAGAAAGGAAAAAGCTGAATTTACTGATAATTTGGAACACGAAAACTTCAAACGAAGAGTGAATTTGCTGAAATATGAATTGGAAGCTGAACAAAAGTCTTCAAGTGCTAAAATAACAGTTCTAAGCGAAGAGCTTAAAACCAACAAAGGTCTTCTTGATCAGTCTTCACGAAAGATATATGAGCTCGAGCAAGAATTATCGGCTCTTAATGAGCGTTTGGAAGTCGAAATTGGGAAAAATTTTGAGCTGAATCAAACTCTCAAAAACAAAGTAGGGTACTTAGTCAACGAAATTGATAACTTCAAAGTATTCGAACGAGATGTCGAGAAAAAGTTGGAAGAAAAATCAAAGAAAATTGACGAATTGAACGAGGAAAATCGTCAAAAACACGAAGAAAACGAAAGCTTGAAGGAAGCGTATGCTAAACAACTTTCGAGTTTGAAAGACGACTTAGCTGCTGCGAGGTCGAAATTTGAACGAAACGTGAACAATTTATCCGAACAAAACCGAGTCGAGCGGGAAAATTTAATTGCAAACCTGAACAAGCGACACGACACGACTATCAAACTTTTACGTAACAAAATGGAAGACGAGAAAGAAATTCTCGATGACGAGATTAAAAATCTAAAAATGAAATTGAAAGAACGAGACCAAGAACACGACAGTGAGTTACGTAAGCAGAAAAACGACTTCGACGACAAAATTGAAGCTCGGTTAACTCACGAGCGATCTTTAACCGACTCGGAAAAAGAAGAAGCCTTGCGCCGACAGCAAATGAAATACGAAGCCGAGTTGGATTCGCTTCGCAAACGACTGAATGACGACATAGACGCCGAAAAACGACGAGGCATGGAGTCGGATCGGATCGCGGAGTCGTTGAGAGCCGAGTTGGCTTCGGCTAAGGAGGACATCGCCAACCTGCAACGGGAGTCTGTGGAAGCCATTAAGGTAAGAATAATCTAGAAGCTTTATAAGTTCATTTTAATGAAGTTTCTTGAAACTTTTTCAAGTAACCGTCTGTATAATAAAAAAAAGGTAGTTGAAGAATAATTTATATCCCAGCTGTTTTGACTACCTTTTTTTCTTAAAACTTAGATTTTTTTGCATAATCAAGATACTTTAATACGGAAAAGGATCTACTTAACAATTGCCCTCCCTTTGGTACCTACTTAAGAATTGCCACCCCTATTAATAAAAGCAGTAAATTAGCGCTAGAGGTTTCTATTGAGACTTCTAATTTTGCTGCAATCTGATTGGTCAAAAATGCGTTATTTTAACCTACTTAACAATTGCCCCCCTTTCTTTAAAAGGGGGGGGGGGGGGGTAATTGTTAAGTAGATCTCGGAAAAAATCAAAAATTGAGGTCGTGTTGCGACAAGCTTCACTGAAACAAAAAAATCGGCTTGTTTTATTCGATTGTTTTGCAAAGTAAAAAAGAGACAGGTCTGAATCAGGGGCACCATATCAATTCGCGATGAAGAGCTGATAGAAGCTCAATCACTGACCTGTTTCCCACTTCGGTTTAAATTTTCACAAAAGTTCAACAGCTTTTCGGTTGAAGCAGCATTGATCGAGCTAGCTTTATATCCTTTTTTAGAAAAAAAATTGTTCGCTTGTTGTTGGAAAAAATGAAAATAATTAATTAATGATACTAAAGATTGAAGGGGCAGAGTCATATTGGTTCAATATAATAATTGAACAAGATCATATGTAGGATCTTAAAACAAGAAAAGAAAACAAAAATGACTTCGATTTATTCTCTTTAGGAAACGCAGCGTGCGTGTGAGGCTGCGAGTGACATGAAGATATCCCAGCTGAAGGAGGAGTGGGACGAGGAGAGGGTGGGGGAGGGGGAGAGAGTGAGGGGGGAGATGCAGGGGGTGATCAAGGACAAACAGACAGCCGATCTGGATGTGGAAAGACTCACTAATAAGGTTGGAGGGTGAATCTTCTCAAACTACTAAAAAGATCGTGTTTTGGCCGAAATTTCTGCGCCACAGGCATAAATTTGCAAAACAGGCCAAAAGAGACGTTTCAAAGTACTTTTTGAAACATTTTGACCAAACAATCACATTTTTTTAGCGCTTCGACCTCAAAATTATTAAATACTAGCGCCAAAGGCGCCTATAGAAAAATTGTAGTGTCGGTCAGCCAAAAATATATATCTCAAAATAGTACAAAATAGGTTTTTCAGAGAGTATTTTGTTTTTTAATTAAAAAGTTCAATGAAGAAAAAAATCTTGTCTTGGAAAAATATTAATAAGACCAGATAGCTCCATATCGAGCGGTTTTAACATAACAATCAATTACGCTGATTCAGTCTTTGTAGAAAGAACTAGTAATTCTTTTCTTGCGAAATGTGGTTTTATATCCGCAAACTTCTAAAAATATAGTAGCACAAAATCATGAAAAAGCATATTTCATGATGCCGGTAAAGTTAAGTGAAATCAAGATAATTTTTTGTGTCAAAATTTTCGATAAAGTGTTTATAGCCAAACTGACAGACTATTTTTTTACTATTTTTTTTGAGATATTTAAAAAAAAACTCGAAGCATATAAAGTACAAAGTGACATATTTAGCTCCTACTAGCATGGCAATTATAGCAAATACCCTGCTTCAACCAAATTGGAACGTTTTCTAATAGGGAACAAGATTTTGAAGATTAAATTTAACAAAATAAACTTAAAACTTGAATTTTTTTTTCTGAAAATCCTCATTTTATGTTGTTACACTTATGAGTTAAGACCTAGTAGGTAATACTCATAGAGTAATTTCTGATAAGGTATACCGTCTGCTTGCCACGCTATCTTATTTTTGACCGGATAGATTCGTGCAACTTCTTAGTCTAATACCAATCCTAATCTTCCTCTTACATCTCTTAGTTTCAATAGATCTAGAGTATACTGGTTTGTTACGAGTCGGTCTCTTGGAAAAGGCAACTAAGTTGTAAGTTAAATTCGAAATGCTCTGGTTCTGAATATACAAGTAATTTCAGCACTTAAAAATAAATGTGTTGTTAGTTAGCTGGAGTGTGATTGGTTAGTCTTCAATATTTTATAGGGATAAAATACCTAATTGATAACCAAAAATAATATATAGTTTGGATCAGGTTCCAATAAGCTAAATGCTTTTCCGAAGAAGAAATCGAATGTATCATTTTGAAAACGAAAACGATCAACGAAATAAGAAAAGTACCAACTATAATTAAGAAAACAGCAAGGTTGACCAATGGCTCAGGACGCTCTCCGACCGGATATAAACGCAAGATCTCACTTGCTTAAAGATTTAAAAAGTCCAAAAGAGATTCCAAAGAGAAGTTCTTCAGTGCAGAGCAAAAAAGTGCTATACAGAAAACAAAGAGAAGACAAAGAGGCCTTGCTCTACGATGGAATCAACGCTGACGGAAATTTGAAAAATGAAGAGAATTAGATAAAACATAAACACGTGTAGACAAGTAACCAGAAACCAAAATTGAAAGGTGGATAGCCTTCAAATATGCTGATTCCTCCAAACCACAAATATTTAATCTATCTCTCTTATCGGAATTAGTCGCGGGAGAAAATTTTACATAAAACATGTGAAGTGTTGTCAACTTGTGAACAAATTTATATGTGAATTCAGTATACCACACTGACTATATTGTGAACAAAATGCTGCTTGCTGGTAACAAAGTGTTCGTACAAAGTAGAAATTAGACACAAGAAGGCATTTCAACTTTTGCAATAAAACATGGGGCACTCAATTATTGGCCACTTGCGCAGTTTTATGGAAAATAATGCTCAAATACTCATGTTTTTGTTTATTTGTTTGTTTAATACTTAAACAGTGGAACATTAGAGTGATTCGACAATGAAAAAGAAAAACAAACTGGCTTTTGTAAAAAATACTAAAGACCGTAGCTAAGCTTAATAGATTACGAAAACAGTTCTTTTTCGTTCAACTAAAGCGTAGAAAAACATGTGGAAAACTAACCATAGCTTCTGATACAAAACTTGTGAAAACTTGTTCATAGCGCGAAACAAATTGCACGTTAGCTGTCCCAAATTGGCAAAAATGGCACTCTTCATACCCCCATAATTGTACAAAAAATAATCACAGAAGAAATATATTTTGAACTTAACCTCAGGACAACACTAATTTTTATATGATATAAACAATTTCGATACCACCCCGTAAAAAAGAAAATACCAACCCGAGCACAAATATTCCGTCACTTTCTTCGAAAGTCGGAACAAAAACAGAAACTAAATCCGTTACATCAGAGAAACTCTCACATCTCCCGACATGTCTTTCTAAGTTTTGCCGATAGAAGAAAAAGAAATATAGTTTAAAAAATCCAAAACCATAATAATATTAATGATGATCATGATAATATTTTTTGAGAATGACCAAATAACATTTTTTTGTATAAATTTTTATTACAATTTCTCTGCCTCAAATTAATTATGCTTTAAAAAATCTCCTGTGACAAAAAAGAACTTATAACAAATACAGTTTTTGTGCCTTTAGTAATTTTGTCCACATTTTAGATTAAGATTAGATTAAGATCATTTATCCACGAGGGAAAGGACCAACATACGAGCTGTACAGCTCATCACGGCGAACCGCTGTTGTGCCCCTGTTTAAGAACTACATGCAATTTTTTTGGTTATTTTTCTGGGCTGGGTAATGTTGCCTCACCCTCAAGCAACGAGCACGGATCATGGTGGGCCTCGAACATCCGACCTTTCGATTGAGAGACGGAGACGTAACCACTTCACCACCGCTCCCCCGTAACGACTTCACCACCGCTCCCCCAATTTAAAACAATTGTTGGCATGCGAGTGTATTATTTAGGCAAAAAAACGCATATTCACTGATTACACTTAAAAATCACTTAACGACATGTATTACCTTGTGGAATACACGCTTAACCATGAAAGTGAAGAGCTCTTGTAGGGGATAAAAGAGGGTTGAAAACACGGCTAAGATTGTTTTAGAATTCTTAAAGTAATAACTGCCTGTTCAGGTGGCCGAGTTGGAGTCGAACAAGATGCGTGAACAGAAGAGAGTGTTGGGCCGGATCAACAAAGCCATCTTCGACATCTCAGCCAGCATCGGCATCCAGCCCAGACAAGTATTCCTAGGTATTAAAAAACAACCAAAAAGTAACAAGGAGAGACCCTACAGAAAAATGGTTAAAATTTTTGTTGATAAAAATTTTAAACATTTTTTAAAATTAAATGATTAAAAAATCAATAAAAAAAGGAAAAGTCATAATTAAGCTAGCACGGCAATATGTCTATTTAAACTTGCATTCACGGTGTGTCAAAAGTTTTCGAAAAATGTGTAATAGTAGTTTTTTCAATAGAAAATCGAAGCGTTGAATGTTTTTTTTTTGTGGAGTTAACAAGTTTTTTTGAACAAGTTAAAACACCTTAATAATGTACGAATGAGGGTCTAAACAGTTACTGTAAATTAGCTGTATACCTAAAAGTGATTTGATTATTAGGAGTAAAAAATCAGTTTTTTATTCATTTTTTTTTATTTTTTGAAAACCATTCTTTAATTTGATATCTTTTTTGTATTCAAACATCAGGAGCAGGAGTTGGGGGAGACATGAGTACCAGTCAACAGGGCAATGACAGCACCAGTATCCTCGGGGGAGGGGGAGCAATGAGTTATGATCTGCTCGTAAAGAGCGGACTTGGTATGTTGAGTCTGTTTTTTTTAAGAGTCATCTCAATAATATATATATTATAAATTATTATTTTGAAAATAATTTTAGATGTACAAGAAATCTCCTATCAACAAGCAATCTCCTTTTTTGTCATTTTGATTTCGAAAATTGATTGACAGTTTTGATTGAAGTTCAACTTGGTTGTTTGTTTTTTTTAGACAACTTGAGCGCGACTGCGGTCGAGGTGGTGAAACACAGTAAGGACCACGAGTACAAATTGCAGCAGATCAGAGAACAACTAGCCAGTTATCAGGCACAGAGAGACATGGAGGTGGCAGACACTAAGAACCACCTGGAAAAGGTATGTGTATTAAGATAGCCGATGAACGTCAATTTGGCCTCTATCAAGTTGGACTAATTTTTATATCAGTCGTTTTAACCAAGGACCGATTTAGGATTTAATAAAAATGGAAAAAGTATGGGTATTAAGATAGCCGAATTAAGTTTTAGCCGATTAAGATAGCAATCGTTTTAACCAAGGCTGGACTAGGCTTGTTTTTCAGTCTTTTGTCTACAAAAAATAGTCGTTTTAATCATTGGCGGACTTAAGTTTTTATAATTATTAACTAAAGCAACATCCAGGAAATAAAAAGCCTCAAACATTTTTATAATATTATAAAAATTTAGAATAAAATATGGTGTCAATTGAAGCTAGCAGCTCTACATAAGATTGGCCGCCATCGTTCGCCTTGATAGCACTGGCCCTAAAGTCTTGAAACTTGAAAAAACATGCTTCTTTAAGAAATTAAAAAGTTAGCGAATTTTAATGTTTTTTTCCCCGAACCTAATCAACTCTCTTAAGGAGAAGGGATAAAATTGACTATAGTCACTGAACGTTTTGTCGATTTTTCTTATTGATCTCGACAAATACGATCACTTGGAATTTTTTGTAAAAATATATGTTTTCTTCTTTTATTTACACTTGCAAAAAATAACAAAACAGTTTTAATTTGTCTTTTTCGTATGCTATCTTTTTAAATGTTGATTTAAATACTAGCTGGCAAAACCATTTTTTTCAATGCGTTTGGACTGTTAAGGCGAATGCGACTTGAAAATCAACTTGACTAAAATTAATGGTCTCTTTTGGTGCGCTTCATAGTCTTTGTCTCGATTCATGAATTAAACATGTCCAATTGCCTGTAATCTCAAAACTACGCATTCTTGATAAATAGTTATTGTTACAAATTTGACGAAACTAATAAAATATTCATGCACGAAGTTTCGTTAGTTAAACCAATTTCGGCGACAAAAAACATAGATCGCAACATCAATTTTCTACACCCAGAAAATAACTCCAGTTCAAACATAAAAGAAAAATTCAGTTGTGACACGTTTTTTTTTCTAGAGCTGTGGGGGTTTAACTGAATCTTGTCGTTATCAGGGGCGGATTTAGTGGGGTCGTCAAAATCCGCCCCCATCGAGGAAATTCTAGATCCGCCGCTGACCATTATAAAAAGTTCTGACAGAAAACTCATTTTTCATTAATTTAGCTGACTTGCAATTATCTAACTTGAGAACAGACAGAAAACTGAGTTTAATCTGCACAAGCAGACTCAATTAAATCGGTTTTTTTTTCTTACGCTGAAAGAGTGATTTTCCTGACTGTGCGCGTCAATCTCCACGATTATATGAAAAACGTTTTTTAAACACTTTAATTGATGAGTATTTTCTCGGCAAAATAACTCCGGAAGTTTGAAATAATAACGATAATTTATAATTTTTAACAAGCTCTATCATCGGTAACATCGGCCACCAACAAACTGCACAACTCAAAGCAAGCTGCAAAAATGGCCAGTATTTGTCCTTGAGACAAATTGCTCTTTTTAAAGGTCAGCCTTAATCAAGGCTGAACCAAATTAGAGCGAAAAAACGGTTAAAAAAGGTTTTGGGGGGATCAAACCTGGTTACGGAGCATCCCATCAAGTTCGGTGCATATTTGAGTGCTAGAAAGGAAATGACCTAGTCGGGATTCGAACCGGCGCCGAACCCGCCGGGACGCACCCTGTATACGCTTGGCTACTGTCCCTATATGCAATTTACATTTTGGTTCAGTTTTATGCATTTATACTCTCATGCATTTGCGCTGCAACATCCTCCACCCCTAAACAAGGAAGAACGGGAGCGAGCTTTACGGTCGGGCGGGTCAGTTCGCTCGTAACGGTCTTTATGTCAGCGGATCTCGCGCATCCGTCCTTGCCATAGTGCAGTTTTAGGATACGTGCGAGTGGATAATGTCCACGTGGAGTGTCAGGCTCTATGACCCAAACCAAGTCACCGGCTTTCAACTTAACGTCTGACTGGTTGTGCCACTTTGCCCTCCTATTGAGGGAAGGAACGTATTCCCGCATCCAAACCGTATCCATATTGCGTTAGCGTATGATTGCGCTCTGGCGAACCGCTTCTTATGGTCGAAGTTTTCTTCGAAACTTAGCGACGGAAAACTCGCTGCGTGTTGGCCAAGGATAAAATGATTCGGGGTCAACGCCTCTAAATCTAGCGGATCGGAACTAACGGCTGTTATCGGTCTAGCGTTGAGTGATTGCTCAACAAGGCACAGCGTGGTTCTTAGAACCTCCTCAGTTACTCTTCTGTTGCTTAAGATGTCATACAAAACGCGCTTAACACTCCGAACTAATCGCTCCCAGGAGCCACCATGGTGCGGTGCGCTGGGTGGATTGAATTTCCACTTGATCCCTTTCTGAACAAAAACAGCGGGTGCTAGCTTGTTCCAACTCTCAATGCAAGCTAAGAGCTCTTTCTGAGCGCCAACGAAGTTCGTGCCGTTGCCGGACATGATGGTAGTCGGAGTACCGCGACGTGCAATAAACCTCTCCACGCCCATCACACAAGAGCTTGTGTCGAGTGAGGGGACCACTTCAATGTGCACCGCTCTAGTGGTGAGACAGGTGAACAAAAAACCCCACCTCTTTTCCGTACTTCTCCGGATTGGAACTAGGAACGGCCCAAAGTAGTCGACACCTGTGTTAGAGAAAGGAGGTTGCTTGTAACCCAGCCTTTCAATGGGCAGATAAGCCATCATATGAGTTACGGTTTGCGCTTTGCGTTTTCGGCACACACCATCGCAAATTTAACACAACGTAATTCAAATTAACCACCGCACGCATGTAATCCAAGCCTTGATGGAAATTCCTAACGTGCAAGTGTTTAACCAATAACCGAACAACCGCTTGACGTGCATCAAGTATAATCGGATGCTTGCTATCGAAATCGGAGTTTACCAAGCGGCTGATGCGCCCAGTCGAGCGCAGGATGCCAGCTGGTCCAATGAACGGCGAATACTTGGCGATCCGACTATTCTTCGTGATGACTTTACCGGATCTTAGTAGTTTAAGCTCACTAGGGAATGTCTCACCCTGGGACAGGTAAATGAGCTTCTGTTCAGCAATATCCATTTCAGACGAGTCTGTAATTTCTAAAATACTCGACCGGAAATGTTTATGGGATGGCAGCCATCTTAACAAAAATGCTACTGTACGTTTGTATTTCACAAGTGAATTGAATCTCACCCATTTTCCGAATGGAAGACCTTTTTCTATCAAAACATCGACGGCGAAGTTTGATGATTTTTCTAGACAAATGTCGATATCACATGATGGTCCTTTGAGTCTTATTTTATCAATAACCCTTGTATCGGGCTTGAACGGCCAATCAGTTGCTCTCAATATAATAGGGCCATTAACCCAGCTGCTTTCCTCGAGGGCTTCTGAAGAAATCCCTCGTGTACCGGTATCAGCTGGGTTATCACCGCTAAGTATGTGATGCCACTGATCAGTGGTGGTAGACTCCAGAATCTCACCAGTGCGATTACCAACAAAAACGGGTAGTTTACTACAAGAGTGAAGCCACTGAAGAACAGTGGTACTATCTGTCCACATGAAAATATCCGTAACTTTGAAAGTGAGACCTTTCAAAATTTCTTCTTTTAAGCTGGTTGCAAGAAGAGCCGCTTGAAGCTCTAACTTTGGAATAGAAAGCGCTTTCATAGGCGCGACGCGGGCTTTGCCAAACACAAAGGCTAATTCGGTCTGATGGGAGCTAACAAGTCGCGCACGAAGGAAAGCGACGGCACAGAAAACATCCTGCGAACTATCACCGAACATGTGAAGTTCTATTCGGTTGAAAGAATCAGTGAAATAGCTGCGAGGTATTGTCAGAGAACCTAACAAAAGAAGACCTGAGTGCCACTCAAGGAATTGCTTTTTGATTTCCTCTGGCAGATCATCGTCCCATTTTTGACCGCTGATTCGCCAGATATCTTTTAATAGAAGGCGAGCCTTCACGGTATACGGAGCCACTAACCCAATCGGATCAAAAACAGAGGAAACAAAACTCAACACGGTACGCTGAGTGATTGCTTTGTCTAGTGGACGATCAACCCCTCTACTAACGACTAAGGTATCTTTTACGTGATCCCACTTAAGACCGAGAACATGCGACGACTGGTCTGGACTCGCACAAATATCTTTAACAGAGGAATTGGACTCACGGTTGTCCGGATCAAGAGCGGTTGTTACGTCGGGCACGTTGCTGACAAACTTTGTCAGACAAAACCCACCTATTTAAGCAACGAGACTAAATCCCTACTTAATTTCAAGGCGTCATCCCTGTTTTGAAAAGAATCCAGATAATCATACATATAGAACTTCTGGACAACAGCCGAAGCAGCTTCGGGGTACTCAGCTTGATTATCCGTTGCAGTCTTCTGCAAAGCAAAATTCGCACAAGTCGGCGAGTCACGAGCACCAAAAATGTGACGCGTATATTGGTGAACTACCACACTTGATGTGGGGTCCTCCCGCCACAAAAAACGAAGAGAAGGTTGATCTTCTTCACGGACTCCAACCTGTAAAAACATCCCTTCAATGTCAGCTGAAACGGCGTATTTATGCTGACGGAATCTTATAAGTACAAAAATGAGGTTTTGAAGGAGATCCGGGCCAACCAACAAAGATTTGTTCAAGGAAGCGCCATGACACTTCGATGCCCCATTGAGGACTCGGCGCACCTTACCGGGTTTATTCGGGTTCAACACCGGGTGATGCGGGAGATACCACTCACGATCGGCTCGTGATTTGGGTATGTGTGCCTTAACGGTTATGACATATCCTTTTTTGTATATCTTCTCTAATTGTTTCGGCGTATTTTTCACGGAGCGACGGATCCTTATCTAGCCTCTTTTCCAAAGACTTTAATTGAGCTAAGGAGGAAAAATAGTTATTCGGTAAACTACTTTCCTTATCGTTCCAAAGCATTGGTACAATGTACCTCTCACCATCGTGAAAGGTGTCATTTTTCAAAACGGACAAAGCGCGTTTGTCGGCGGCGGAACGGGCATCTACCTGCTTGAAGGCTCCATATGACTCCAACTCATACCAAGTTTTACTTTGGTCCGCAAGAGACATGTCTTCGACAACACACTTAAAGCAAGACGAGTTCGACTTAAAGGACGGCGGTAACGGACCACTTAAAACCCAACCTATCGGAAGGCGTACGGCGCACGGTGAAATAGAGTCCTCCCCCAGAAGGTACTCAACGGGTCTTATGGCATGGTAGAAATCCTGTCCAATAATTATTTTGACGTCCTCATACTTATAATGTATAGGTTTGATCGGAGCCAACTGCGGGTATTTTTACTGTAATTCAGGAATGCTTATGCTATCCGATCCAATACGAATATGATCCTTAACATAAGCTCGAAAAGAAAACGAAAATTCACAATTATTCGTTTCGGCGGAAACTTGAAAACTTACTTGATGAGTTTTCATCAAGCTCGTGGAATTAAATCCATTTATGGTGAGGTTAACGGGAATGCCAACCAAATGGAGGCGTTTTACGAGATCGGCGGATAACCATGAGTGCGTGGAAGCACTATCGCAAAGAGCTAGGGCATTAGTAATCGTCGCCTCCGAATAGAGGGCGAGTGATGCAACTGGCAGAAGGCCTTTAGTTGACTCCTGGCTATGAATATCGCCGACGGCAGCGTTAGTCGATACATGTTTAGTGTTTGCGTTACCTGACGCCGGGGAACTTTTAGTATCCTTAGGAGGAAACATTTTCTCCGCTCCATGTAAGAGTACGTTGTGTGTGCTTTCACAATTTGGCTTGGGGCACTTTCTGGCCTTGCTACAATTACGAAAACTGTGATTGCTCTTTAAACACGCAAAGCAAAGTTTTGGTTCGGCTACATGTTTCGCTCGTTGCGTAGCGTTTTTCTCTTTGAATACGGTGCAATTCCAAAGAGCGTATTGACCTTTACATACAGAACATGGAGTGTACTTTGGTTTTTCCTTAGTCTTATTACTTACATTTGCGTTACTAGCAAACACTTTCGTACCTACTTTTTGCTTAACTGGTTCTTCAGACTTACCCTTAGAATTGATCGTTTTTAGCCTCTCATGACCCTCCGCTTTTTCTTTAAGCCATTCGTTGAAATCTAGCAGAGTTGGTCGATGCCACTGGCGTCTTACGGTTTGCATTGACCATGCTTCCTTAAGGTTTGGGGGAAGCTTACTCACAGCTTGATTCAGTAAGTTAACACTTTTCAGGTCGTCGTTAAAAGACAGCGACTTGAATACGGCAACAAGTCCAGAAATTGCAGAGGAAAATCCAATTACATTTTCCGAGTTATGCATTTTCAGCGGCGGAAAATTACTCAATTTATCTAGATGAGCCCCTACTACAGCATGCGGCTGCCCGAACTTTCTTTGAAGAGTTGCTAATGCGTCTTTATATAGTACTCCGCTATAGCTATACTCAGCGATTGCGGATTTTGCTTTACCCACTACGAGCGTTTTCAGATAGGTAAGCTTTTCATCGTCACTGAGTATGGCTGAATCGACCGCCGATATGAACTGCCCAAACCACTCATGCCAATTAAGTGGGTTGCCATCGAACTGGGTCAGCTTCCACTCAGGGAGATGATCTTTTCGGCCGTGCATGAGTATATTAACCAACTCTCGTGTCGAAAGTGGACGCTCGACGTCTGCACCAGGTGAATTACCGGGAGTCGGCTCTGTGTAACTCGAAGAGTTACCGTGACAATCAGGAACGAACGGTTGATTAGCATGTGAAGAAATTTCAGGCTGTGCAAAGAACACAGTCCCTCCACTTGTATAAGGAACAAAATTATTCGTAGGAACAATCGGAGTTACTGCGGAAAAAACAGTTGTCGAAGGAACGTAGTGTTGTTGAGCTGACATTAAAGGGGCAGCAACAGCTGGTCTCCACAAATTACCATAAGGATTATAGTGGTCGCGTGAAAAGTTGTAACTACTAACGGGAACACCCATATGTTGTTGTGATGGGATTACAGGTGCTTGGTAGCCAGCTACTACTGATCCTGTAGTTTGATGACTCAAAGAAACCCTAATAATTGCTGTTGATGCAGGAACAAACGGTGCTACACCAGAAGGAACTTCTGCAGATGTTGGTGGAGCAAAATAATTTTCAGAAGTTACCGGGACTACTGAACCTGTGTTTGGATTGCCTAGCACCGGATGAGTGGACAGAAAAGTTTGCTGAGGCAAATTATTAGAAACAGGTTGAATGACCTGCTGTAACCCTACTGGATTGTTAACGGAAACCTGGGATCGAACCAAATTCGACAAATTATGTTGTTGTCCGTGAGTGTGGTTACTGTAATACAATCCCGGATCACTAGAAGCTGCCTGTCCATTATTCACTCCTGTAAAACTTGATGAGACCAAGTAAATTGTTGATGCAGGATAAGTTGCCTCAGGAGCTGTTGAACGAACGTGCTGCTCTTGATTGGGAACTACAGCAGCATCAGGCTGATTGTGGTCGACAGATTCGACCCAGTGACGCGTACGATCCTTTTCGTCTATTGTTAGTTGTGGAGAGATTCGAGTTAAACCACTTTCCTCAGCATTCGCGCTAATTTCCGACAACTCATCTTCTAACTCAAGCCCTTTCAACTCAATTTCTGCCAGTTTTTTTCCTGTGTTCTTCAGCCAATTCTTCCAACTCTAAACTGCTTTGTTGTTCTAAAACATATTGTTTCATCTTGTTTTGCTGCTCTTTCAGTCTTAATGATACCTTTGCCTGCCTCTCAAGTTCCTCTTGTTGTTTCTTTAAAATCATTAAGTCGCGCTTTTTCTCAGAAAAAGTTTTCGACGGAGCGGCGGTATAACGACTAGATTTCTGAGAACCCGATTGATGATGTCGGCTGCTTCGGTGTAACACCTTAGAGCGGGTATCTGTTTTATGCGACTGGGGTTTTTCACTTTTTTCAGAATGATGAGAATTTTTTGAGCTGCTATCTATGTTGTCCGGCTCTGTTACTGCCTCAAAACTTGTTTTATATGTGATAGCTTCCTGTAAAACTTTATCGTTGCTTTGAGTCAACCTATGAAGCCACATATCCTGTGCAGGTATCAATTCGTCGGGATTGGCACTTTTTGCAGCCATATCAATCAGCTCAGTATTTATTTCGACCGCTTGTTCTATATAGTTCCTACATTTTTCAATATAAGTATCAATTTTTGAGCAACGACTTTGACTCTCTATGTATTCTAAAATTATCTCGTGGCATTTATAAAGTTCGTTTTCGAGATTGCTACGTTTCTCAAACAACTTCTTAATTTTCTTCTGAAACTTAACTTCCATGCTTAATAATTTCAGAAATAAACGACTCTCAGAAAAAACTGTATTTTCACTCAAGTAAATCCACAAATACTTTTACCTGGCGTTAAAGTCAAAGCTTAAACCGGGCTTTGTGAAACAAGTCTCTTTCACGCGCTTTTGAGACGGCGCGGATAGTGTACGGAGCGCGTGATCTAGAGAACTAGCTCCTAGAATGAATACCATACACTCAAGAGACCTATGCGACGGCCACGTTACGCTAAAGTACCAATGGGGTGGGGAAATTAAGTAGGTAGGTTGAACTCCAACAACGCACACGGAGTAAACCTGAGGATGAAAGAATTCAACTTAACTCACTTAATATCACCGTACCTGACCACTGAACATTAGTGTCGCGGAACGAAGTCAATAGTTGGAGGAGCTGAAACGGCTTAGATTTACTTAAACCAATGGGGTGGGGAAATTAAGTAGGTCGGTTGAACTCCAACAACGCACAGGGAGTAAACCTGAGGATGAAAGAATTCAACTTAACTCACTTAATATCACCGTACTTGACCACTTAAATTTAGTGTCGCGCAACGAAGTCAATAATCAGACGGGCTGAAACGGCTTAGAATTACTTGAAGCATACTGGCTTTCAGTTTCACCAATGTGGGTGGGGGATCAGGCAAATTGGTTAAGTTCCAACAACACACGCGGAAAAAACCTGAGGATGAAAAAACTCAACTTAATTCGCCTGATATTTCGCTACCAGACCACTTACCATAAGGTTGGTGTCATGTTACAGCACAGTTTCACAGAATGATGGGGACATTTTGAGGACTTTTTGGCAATTTTTTACTTTTTTCCCAAAATTTTTCGGAAAATTTTGGTCAGCAGGTTCGAGTCATAAACCAATCCAAAAAAAACTAGACTAGTACCCCTTGTCTATGATCCGATTTCACGGATTAACATTCCGTTCACAAATATCCAAAAAATTTTGGTATCGAGAAAATTACCACTCGTAGCTTGCTTTGAGTTGGGATACACAATAAGACATCGTATGTAATTTTATTGCAAAGAAAGTTTATGAGAAAAAAAAAACTAGACGAGTCTTACAGTTTTTGACGATTTTGGAGATTTTCGGCACCGGAAATTTCTCACTCACGAGTCTGAACAGCTGTTTTTTCGTGCCTGTCAGTGGGAATGGAACACACTTTCTCGATGAGTAGGGCCAAATCACTCAAGAGGTGCTGATGGGAGGAGAACTTCTGGTGATTATTTGCGCTGCAACATTCTTAGCTGCTTCAAATGTGATCGAATTGAATGCTTTTGAGTCTTTCACGTGTTCCAGCGTTTCCCATTTGTAAAAGTTTGCCGAAATCTATTCTACATTCTCCTGACAAATGTCGATCTGGGCTAGTGCTTCGGAAATCTCTTGTTACCAATTTTTTTTGTCCGAATAGTGTTTCAGCTCACGGCAAGCTCGGTCGCTGAACGAGCGTGAAGTTCGAAGGAAACTCACTCTCTGGAATAGTCTCTGGAAGTTTGTTGTCTTCGAATGAAACCGAATCGCTCGTGTCCCTTGTGGGGCGCCAAAAAGTGCGCGTCAATCTCCACGATTATATGAAAAACGGTTTTTAAACACTTTAATTGATGAGTATTTTCTCGGCAAAATAACTCCGGAAGTTTGAAATAATAACGATAATTTATAATTTTTAACAAGCTTTATCATCGGTAACATCGGCCACCAAAAAACTGCATAACTCAAAGCAAGCTGCAAAAATGGCCAGTATTTGTCCTTGAGACAAATTGCTCTTTTTAAAGGTCAGCCTTAATCAAGGCTGAACCAAATTAGAGCGAAAAAACGGTTAAAAAAGGTTTTGGGGGGGGATCGAACCTGGTTACGGAGCATCCCATCAAGTTCGGTGCATATTTGAGTGCTAGAAAGGAAATGACCTAGTCGGGTTTCGAACCGGCGCCGAACCCGCCGGGACGCACCCTGTATACGCTTGGCTACTGTCCCTATAGGCAATTTACATTTTGGTTCAGTTTTATGCATTTATACTCTCATGCGTTTGCGCTGCAACACTGACAGTATTTTGATTTTTCAAAACTCAAAGTTCCGAGTCTAATCAACTTTTTTAAATGTTGGTTTTCAATCCATTTCAATTGTTTTGAGCTTTCCTGCTATTAAGCAGAAATAAATAGAAAAATTTCCATGTGTTGTAGACTTTTCAGACTAGCTGTCAAATAAATAAATTATCAATGAAACTTAAACGCAGGCATGACAGATCAACCGCTTTATCGACAAACTTTTCATTCTGGTCAATTTTTTTTAGGTCAACTTTTTATTCACAAAACTTCTAAGCATAAATGTTTTTAGGCGTTTCACAAAAATTAAGCAGTAACTGATTATAATGAAGTGTGAAGCAATTTTTCCAAGCTTCTTAAAATTCATAGCGCATGTCAAAAACCATGAGCTTGAGCTTTAGTGAGCTTTCGTCCGGACTGTATGATTTTTGTTAACAATGTATTTTCTTGCGAAAAACGAAATATCTTTGAAGAATAAAAAAGATCAAGTATTCAGTTACACCCAATTGAAGTGCGTTGACAATGTGATACAAGTTTAAAGATCCGGAGAAAACTATTACTTATTCAAATATGGTGGTAGTCTTTTAGCGGATTGATTATAGTACGGAAAATGTTGATCTAAAAAAATCTCCAGCAGAAACTGACTTATTAATTTAGCAAAAAAGCAAAATCATGCCGACAAAAATACATATATACTTTTTTCCAATAGTGTTAGCTATTGCTTGAGTCGAAGTCCAAGATTTTGAAAGCCGCGCCGCATCCCAATCGCAAATTGCATAATGGAACCAAAATTTTGAGTCTGGAAGGTATGATCATGAGCCGCGAAAGTCTAGACATGAGTCGCACCGTCGGTCGCGATAACCTGGAATTGGTCGCAAAAGTCTGGACACAAATTTTTCAGACCTCGCGTTCCATGCGTAGACTGACTTTCACGAACAGCTTTTAGTATGTCCCGATTTTCGTGTCCTACTGCGCGACTCATGTCCAGTGTTTCGCGACTCATGTCCAGACTTTCCAGACTCGGCGCAACTTTTCAATTTGAGTCTGCATCGCCGCGACGTACGGCGTGAATTTGCGACGCATGGCGCGACTTTATGCCCAGACGCGAAAGTTGCAATAAATTGTTTCTGGGTTCGCGACGTTTCTACCTAGGTTGCAAAAATCGCATCGTTGCCACTTTGGTCGCAAAAAACGGGCGTTTCCAATCGGGTCGCAAAGGTCGCGAAAAATTGTTCA
Organism: Symsagittifera roscoffensis; assembly: GCF_963678635.1. NCBI lineage: Eukaryota > Metazoa > Xenacoelomorpha > Acoela > Convolutidae > Symsagittifera > Symsagittifera roscoffensis. Next base: position 39,904,988 of record NC_087071.1, read on the forward strand.
TGGGTCGCGTTGCCTCCACCCTGGTCGCGAAATTTGTGCCAGCTTCACTTTACACGCGAAACTCTGGAAACGGATGAGGTGACTCGCGCCGCCATTCGCAACACTTAGTGAGTCGCGGCTGAATTTTCGTCGTGAAAGTTCATACATACCAAATATGCGTCGCGAAACATTGGTCTTGACATCTCAGTCTCGGTCGCGAAAGTCGCGGCGGTTCTTTTGGTCGCGAAAAACTGTAAATGATGCAAACTTTCGGTCGCGAAAGTCTGGACATGCATCAGTTCTGTTGGGAGAGTCTTTTCATGTCAAAAATTTCAAGTGAAAGTCTGGAGAAGAGTCGCGGACCTCGACACGAGCGGCATTGGTTCACTTAGTTCTGGTATTTGCACTGTAGAACACTTCTACATTTTTTACAAGTAGCATGAAGCTCCTCTTTGATTTTCAGGATCCATTGCTATTGCATCTACTACAGTTTTATCGGTTTTAATGTTCTTTTTTTTCTCCCCAGGAGACTGATCGCATGATTGAGTTTGCGAAAGAGAGACTGTACCAGAAGTACATCAGAGATCTGGATGAGTTGCGAAATGAAATCAGAAGAGACAATGACATCGAGAGTGCACTGAGGAAGACTGTGGACAGACAGCACACTGCCCTAAAGAGCATGATGCACGCAGGTCAGGGGGTAGCTTTCATTTAAAGGGGGAGGGGAGTGGGATACGAGGATACGGTAGGGGACGAGAGGAGAGTTAAAATGGAGAGGTCAGTTTTTGGAAGGAAAAGGAATCAAGGACATATCAAAAAGTTTCTCGAGGAGGATTTACAACAAAATTTCAGTTTTTTGTCCAGTATTTTGTTTCTAGTTTTTGTCCAGGTCGAACAATTAAAAATTCTGATTTCTACCTCTATTGTCGAAAAGACTCAAGTTAATTTAGGCAAAGGTCTGTGCCATCCAAAAAAAACGTCTACGAGAACATTTGCTGGTTTGGATGTCGAAAATTTCTAAGATGTTTACGGAGCTTTTTAACACTTTCGATAGCATATTTGTCTCAAATGGATATTTAAGTGTCCATTTGAGCACCGATACTCCTGGGTCAAAGCGAGGCCAATGCCCAAGCCGCCAAGTCATGTTGGCGTTGTCCCGGTGCGTACAATCAATAGGCAAAATTGTGCAGATTGTAGCGTCATGACCACCACTGCTACCTCGGAAAGGTAGAACGGGTTCCCGGTGGTGACTTTCATTTCGTTTGAATCAGTTCTAATGATTTGATAAAGTCAGAACCATTGCCCCTGGCCTTGACCAGCTGGGGTGCAGATGGGAGGAACTTATTACTAACTTCAGTATTTGACATCAGGAAACGAACCAAAAAAGGAACTAGTTTGAATATTTTTTCAAAATTGCTATTCCACTTTTTTTTGAGTGAATTGATATTTCTCGATGTTTCAAGATCAAATTATGTTCAAATTGTTTTCGAAAAATTACAAAATTTCAAATTTCAGGCGCGCACAAACGAAAGCCGATTGGCTCGTCTTTAGAGGGCGACGAAAGTACAGACACAGTGGAGAGAAACAGACGAAACATAAGGAGGCTGCACAGTTTGAACACGAAAATAACTGACATGGCACAGCACTGAAAGTTGCACTTCAGCTTAAACGAAAAAAGAAGAGAATGAATGATTTCAATATTGAGTTATAAGAATCAAATCATTCACGTTGAATGTTCATTAATAATTTCGTACTTTAAAATGCATACTCACCAAATTAAGTACAAACTCAATAGTTAATTAATGCTTTTTAAATCAAAAGTGAAACCCTTAAACTAGATAATTGGTTTAAGTTTTGATTTTCAAACTCAGAAGTCTCAGTTTCGCTTTTCGAAATTAAACACCGGAGCCTAATCTTATGCTGGGCTGGAAAAAGCAGCGTTTTTACTTGACAGGTCAAGCGGACCCGGCAAGGTCACTTGAAAAATTTTTTTGACCGTTGATGTTGGAACCAGTTTAAAACTAGCCTTGATTTTGAACCATTATAAAAACGACACTTTCTGTTTTGGCATAAAAATTATCTGTATCAGTGCACGATTAGTTTTTTGAGAGAAGAAAATAAAAATTAATTAAAACATAACCAGAAGTTTAAACCTACAGATTTGTGAGGTACTTGCTGGCGTACAAGTTTGGTATGGTCAGAATTGGAGTTAATTTATGACAATTTTTCACACAATTTGTTTTTTTTTGCATTTTCAAAATTGCTCTAGTTATGCGGAAAAATATAAGACAAGTAACTTTTCTTTATTCACTCTGAAAGACGCTGCAGCTTATAGATGCAATTTAACAATTAAAACCAAGTTATTCTAAGATCCAAGTTGCATATTGAACAGCTATCCGAATCGAATCAGAACTTACAAATTTTTGGTAACAATTCAGCGACAACACAAAAGCCATCCTGAGTTTTTTAAAACCTGCTGGTTCGCGATTAAACAGAAAGCGGGTAGAATACGTGACATTGGCAAGTGGAACCCAGCAGATAAAGAGAGGAAGTGGCTTCTAATATCAGGTGCAAGTGAGCCTCCTAATTATATCCAGCTGTCCGAAATGGGGGCACGTGAGATGGGAGGAGAAAGGCGGGACTTTTTCTTAAAGATCACAGTGTGGATTTCGTGATTATGGAGAGAACTGTTGGTCATCATCTCTACAACAGAGTGCAAAATCTGCACACGAGAAAAGAAGATGTGAAATCAAGCCTTCAAAGTTTTTTCCAGCATTGCAAAGAGAAAAAATACAACCCAATGATCTATTACATTGGCCATGGGGAGATGGCAACTGGAAACTGGTGTCTGGCAGACGGTACAGTTGGAATAGAAGAGATCTTCGATTGGATCCCAACTGGCATGGAATCCCCAACTATCTGCACAGACTCATGTTTCCGAGGAGTGTGGGCTGATTTCTGCGTTAGAAAAAATATCCCAGGCTTTCACTGCCTCTCTGCGACAAAAGACTGCCAGGTTGCTTATGATCACACTGGTAAATTACATCTCGATAGTTGAACCTTATATGATGCCGTCCAGTTGTTAAATCAAATACAGCTTAACGTTAAAGCGGACTATCTAATTACAACTAAAGCGATGGAAAGCGATATAAAATTAGGAAATAAAAATCGTTCTCAAATTCAAATCAATTTCAAGTTTACCTGTTCCTTTAGGCTTTAGTATTTCGAAACAAAACTGTTCGGATGATCTCCTTAGACTCAACAAACTCTAGGAAGTCTGTTGTCATTAAAATTTTTTATCTTTATGGCTAAACGCGCTTTAATTTGCATTCAATTTTGGTATTCTGCCAAATTATTCAAAATTCTTTGCGAGCCCCTTGTTTACCTATGTTTAAAAGACAGCGCACAACTTGTTCTTTAGTGATCAAGGTCAAATCCATGCTATGGTCACTTACTCTCTTGTGAAACCTTCACCTACGTTACCCACATACGAAAAAACGTGCGACTCTAAGGCTAGTCAATTGTTTCGTGTTTAGATGGAGGAGGTGAACTGACATACTACATGACGGGTAATGAGAGCAAACTTAAAGATGGTCGACCCTCCACTGAGCCACTGTTCAGCAGAGGAACATGTGATAAATTCAGTCCACTTGAAAATACGCCAAAACTATTTACGTAGACTTCATCAGATTTTGTACGTACAATAACCAACAGACTTTGATGACTCAGAGTTTAGATGACAACTACATGCAAGCTATTTTCTGTAATCACGATAAGTACAACACAAGGAAGAAGCAATTTTGGGTTAGCTCCGCGATCAAAGAAGTGAAGGAACAAGTAGAAATTGACACCATGGCTGGCATGAATATTTTCTCACTCGCGGCTGATCAGAAAACGGGAAAGTTTTATGTATACATGATGGAAGATTTCGGCAAAGCACAGCCTATAATAACTGCAGACCCGAAGATCTATTTTTGCCTTGTCTGTCTGTGACCAGTGTCACCTGCCTCAAAAAAGAGATTTTTGCGTAGTAACTACCGGTGTGACTCAATATGAAAATAAAAAACAAGTGATATTCACAAAGAGCAACAGGTCGGGTCTAGATACTGATTTTAAAAAGCAGAGGTCAGAAGTCACTACCTCTTTTGGTATCAATCGCGAGTTGAGTGAGTACCTGGTATTGATGACTGAGATGGAAGGGTGCGAACAGGCGAGTGGATGGTTAAAAACTTCAACTACAGATGGAAACAGGTAGCATGAAAAATGGTTAGAGCCTCATCGTAGAAGAGGACTAGTGTACACAATAGTGTGTGGGGATCCGTCAGATGAACAATCATTACACGTTCTGACGTTCGGATGAGGATAGAAATGAATTCCAAGTCAAAGTTGCATCCTTCTTCAGCTGAGTGTTACATCTGACGAGTAAAAATTATCTTAATCATTTTCTTAATTGATATTTATTTGACCCAAATCTACTATACCAACTCTTTATTTCAATGAGTTAACTGCTTCACCCCTTGTGAACTGCGGTCACACAAAACAATAGTGAACTTGAAACCGATCATTGAAAAGCTGGAATAATTTGTTGCTGCAATTAAATCTTCAAGTAATAACTGAAATGCGTTGGGCAGATATTGCGATAGCTGAGTTTTTAAACAATAGCAGCAGATATAGCAAAAATAGTATCCAATATTTCTTAACAGCCTTCATTGAAAGCATAAATCAGTTTCATTAAATTGTGTCATCAAATCGATATTTTTATTCTAACATTTTTTTCAGACAAGCAGCTTGCTTCTAACGAATAATTTTTTTCTCAAATGAATTAGTGTTTGATTTTATTCTATACAATTAGTAAGAAATAAAATAATGTTTGAACAAGCATTTGTAAAAAGATTCAAATCCAACCAAGCGATATTTTTCTAGCCGATACTTATATTTTCTATCAAATTATTAGTTTTTGGTTTATGCTTTTGGTTGATCAGCAACAAATTGTGCTTTAAGACTGAAATCAATTAATACATATGTTTAGCTGATTAAAATACTTAAACTTTTTTTTACTTCAGAACGCTTAATGAAATTTAAATAACCAAAAAGCAGATTAAATTCAACGCTCACCATTAAATTAGAAATATTGATAAATCTGAAATCATTAACACAATGTAAAGGTGATCTAATTCAAATCTTACTTCAGAAACTTATTTGATGCTAAATTTCATGATCAAAATTTTGTACATGATTGATTTGTTATCTTGTCTACGGGGTAAAGTTCTGAAATATCTAGGGTACTGTTCACGACTAACACTCATAGCATCAAAAGTGTTTTCGAATTCTTGAGGTGCTGTCTCGTAGTTAGCAGCATTCAATTGGTAGTTTTCATACACGCGAAACTGGATGTTAGTTTGACAATTGCTTCTACAATTTGATTAGCAGTACCTCGAACGTGACTTCTGTTCTAAAACAAAAAAAAAAAATTCTCTTTTCTTACTTCAGGTAAGTAGTTTTCACAAAACAAAAAACAAAACCAGGGCTGGTTTTATAATTTAAAATTAAGCAGTCTGTTCGTTAATCTCCACTCTATCATTGTAAGAACAAAAGCAGTAGATTTTCGATTTTTTGGAAATTAGTAGCAAACTTTTTTCAATGGTGAGGATAGCGCCAATGTGTGTTCTGTTCGACTAAATTGTGGACCGTAATTAAGTTTTCAGTGCAAAATTAAAAAAAACTATCGAAAACCAATTTCTCGACAAGTTTTTGTCAGCCGGGACGGATTTGAAAGGGGAGTTCTGAGAGGAAGGGTGCCGCGTGCATTCTTAAATGATGCGTCCTCAGCCCGACCCAAAGGGTCCCCCATTTGATACTGTTTGAAAACATCAATTTCTGCCTGACTGACTCCTAGAAAGTTTTGTCCCCAACCCCCCTCCCCTCTGAAAATTGAGCCGCATGCCACTGTTGCAACGTTATTTGGGTGACCGTAAAAAACGCGGAAGTCAGCCATAAAATATTACGACTGTGGCCATGTGAAGTTGAACTTGGGTGACCCGCCATTGTCTGACCCGCCATTGGGTGACCCACGTCTGTTCAGTCTGGGTTCCTATGCTCCTCTTTTCTTCACTCTGTTCAATCATTTCCAGTTTTTTTTCCCTGTGTAACTTACTAAAATTCATTGAGATACTCTCATAATGAAAAATGTCTGGCAAACTCTTTCCAATTAAACTCTATAAAGTCAAAAAACTGATTACACCGACAGAAAATAGAATGGCCCAAAAACTTTTAAAAATAGTAATACAAATTTGTTTCTGAATATTTGTTTGTATCTTGATATGTTTTAAAGAAAAAATAGTTGACGTTTTTTTTTTCAAAATTGCTCCAGTTTGACTGTAATCCGGCCTCGATCGATAAACCTAGTAAATATGCATGTTATTTATTTTATTCATAGTTTATGTTAAACTCACTCGATTGGCCGGTCGGCACCTTGGTAGGCACAACACATGAACAGTGTCTGAAAGATTGTTCAGTCGAAAATAAATATTGTCTTTCAACTAGTTGTATTACACCGCTGCAGTTTAGACTCGCTGTTTATCGATCCATGCGGATTCCTGAGTTAGATATTCATACTCAGAGGTATGACATGGCGCAGTCAGCAGGATATTCTAAAAACCCGCTAAATGTCAACACGTTTCGGAGAAGGCGTCTATCGAACCACCACTAGAATGATCCAAGTGAGCAGCGATATTGGAGATGATAGTTTTCGCAAACGACGGAATCGGGGTATGAAACCTGCTAAGAGCCAGACCACCATTATTCAAATTTTCAGAACCTATACGCGAAGTTGAAATAACGGGTGAAACAGAGGCAAAGAAAAACCGGGAGGTTCAAAATCAGGAGAAACAATTTGGTTGGGAGAAACATGCCATAAAATCTCGGGAAAGAGGAGTACTATGTAATATGTTAGGTTGAGACAAAGCAGAAGCGAAAGTACGCAGCTATCTTTTACTATGTTTAGGATCTGAAGGGCAAAGACAAATCCAACAAAGAAGAGCCAACTTGAAACTTTATACTGTCACCACACAAGAACCCATGACAACTCTAGAAGATATTTTCCTTACGATCAGAATAATAGCATTCGAAAGATACAATTTTATATGAAGGAAGCAAAAAAATGGAGAGCCTTGAATAGTTCCATCCCGTTTTAATACAGTTAGCTTCAAGAGCTGACTGTGGTGGCCGTGAATACGAGTGGGTAAGAGACATGTTCACAGCGCACATAAACTATGCGTACGAATATGCAATACGTCCAGAAAAAGGAATCGAACACTGTCGCACAATGAAAATAAACCCCTTCGGAGGACAAGCTACAACAACAAAACAAGAACCGGTACACTACTTACAACCAGAACCGGCGGCGATAGTTACTCAAACAATCAAAACCCACAAAGAGGTTGGGGTGGTTTCCGCGGACGACCGTATCCACATGAATCACAAAACACAAGAGGACAACTACGAAAGACTAACGTAAACACTCAAAAACAATGCTACAAATGCGGAAGCTAATATATTCAAAATCATTTACAATCTTGTCCAGCCAAGGACAGGATCTGCTCAAAATAAGCCAAACGAAGTCAGTTTGCAAAAGATTGTCGATCCACACTCTATTTAGGAGATCGACATGAGGAACAACAGGAAAAAATTGAAACAAGTAGTATGGAAACCGGAAACGATTCCGAGGCATTTGCTGAGTTCACTTCAACCAATAGATAGGACGACTACCCAATAGACAAGTTCACGGTTATGGCAATCGCTGAATCTTTGGAGGTTGAAAACTTAAAAACCTTGTCCGAAGATGACTTAAACGGTCACATCGTTAACTTAAAAACAAACACCAAAGAACTTTTTGTTCTTGCCAATTCGGGTAGGCCAATGTAATTTCTAAAAGAAAAATTTGCACGGTGCATACAACAAAACGACTAGTGAGCACTATTAAAAGGCATACCACCAGGGGACACTGCCAGTAACCTGGCGTGCTACATTGGTGAAACATTAAATCCGAAAGTAAGTCTGATAAGAACAATTGAATCAGGAGGTTAGAAGATCGAGACAGCTCCGTTCATCATTGGAAATGACCAAGAAGCGAAGATCTTAGGACAAAACATATTACCAGGAATAAGTATCAAGTTAATTCAAGAAAAGCAAAAACAAAATGTGCTCAGCTTACGCGAAAAAGAGGACTCTGATCCAGAGATTAACAATGGGTCAAGGATAACTTCCAACAACTGTGTACATGTATTAAAAAATTGGAACACCATATGATGAGAACCCAATTCAACAATGATTTCATCCCAATTCAACAAAAAGTTCGAAGTATTTCCGTGCACCTACAAGAACGAGTTGAAGGAGAATTGAACAAATTTTGGACCAATACTTTATGAAATTTAAAGAGGGATCAGACAGTTAGACTAGCGTTACACTCTAAAAAAATCAACAATTTCATACACAAAAACAAATACCAAATGCCTAATATCGACTTACTGCTAGAAAATATTGCAAATGTAGTCAGATCAGACAAATCCAAACAAACGCTATTTTTTAAACTCGATCTTCGCTACGCATACTCGCATAACCCGTTGGACGTTGGATAAGACGACCTGAGAACAATGCAATTTCAACCTTTTTGGTGGCAACGCTACTGGGACATACAGCCCCAAACATTATTTGATAGCCTTACGGATATGCCAGCTGAATTTCAAGAAGCAATTGATCTAACTTTTCCGAAAAGTACTAATTCTTACGCATAACTAGATGATGTATTGATAGTAACAAAAATGTCTGTGGAGCTACACCGGCAGAAATTACAAGCAATTCTGACAAAATTAGACGAAGAAAACCTTGGGATATCATTGGTCAAACTTAAGTACGCATGCAAACAGGTGGAGGTGTTAGGGTTTAACATTATCAGCGAGGGAACAAAACTTCTGATAAAAAAGCTGAGACTATCCAAAAACTCTCACCACTAAAAGATTTTAAGCAAAAAAAAAAGTTTTGTGGGCTTCATGCATCACCAAATTTAGCACAAACTGCTGCTGCTTCACGCCCACTCTTAAAAGATACAGAAAAAAAACAGCTTGACTGATCACCAAAGCACAACACAGCTTTTGAAAACCTAAGAAAACATAACGTTTCTTGATCTACTTTGAGGAAAATTATCAGTAAAAGAATAAGAGCTATTAGGGGTCGTTTGGGCAATCGAACATTTCAAATACTATCTATATGGAAAACACATTACTTCATTACAGACCACCAAGCATTAATCTTGCGGGGAACAAAATGGTACTAATAGACTACAATTCCCGAAATCCAGTTGGATCGGCAATACACTCCCCCCCCCCAAGTGAGTACAACCTCGAATTGATTGACCATGTTATCCTAAATAAACTGGCCAATCAAAACAAAGCGCCGTATAGCGAAAAACGAAGGATTGATGGATGCTAACTTAAACACTCAATTAACAACTAAACGAACCAAACATTCCGCAAGCGGTCAATTGCAAACTGACAATCAAACTCAGTTTCACTCAAAACCTGCTCACAAACAGTCAGTCCTCTCGAATTCAAAAAACACAATATCAGCCAAGCTGCAAAAATTTAAGTCACACAACCTCAGTAATCATAATTCAACCAACGAAGATGAGCCGCAAACCAGAGACAAAAGGTTTCAAAGTAGGTTTTATCCCGTCGGATCTCAAAACAAAAGAGACATGGGCAGAAAAAAAGCCGACCACACAATAGCAGGGCTAATCGGACAGAGGAGAAAAACTAACGGATCCGAGATGGCACAAACGACCTCCCACTAAGGGAAGAAAGGCAAAAACAAATCGCGCAAAATCACCAGACCAAAAATCTTCAAACGCTTCGACAGCATTAGTTTAAGATGCAAGAGAACTCAATAGAACTACTATCGTCGAAGAAAATAGAAGAAACAAGGGCAAAATTGAACTTCTCCAAAAGAATTTTCGGAGACAACACCACTTCGGAACAAACGACCATAACAAACAAACAGAAGGAGATGAGTCTAAAAACATTACGAACAATCCGAACGGAAATGCCAACAACAACAATAGCTACACAAACCAAGGCCAATAATAGAGAAAAGGAGGAGACAAGAGAAAGAGATCCCCTTACATGCATACATGAAAAGAAAGACATAATGTGGAACCACTACCAATGCAACAAACTCACAGTTAGAAGCCAATGATCACGGAGGGACTTGTCGCGACTATGGAGAAGGCCACGAGCACATCAGAATCTGAGAAGGACACACCACTTTTCCGACAACGGTTCATGGGCGTACGATTCATTGCTGCTGCCGCGAAAAAGCATCGGAATCTACGCCTCTAACAACCGCAATAAATTAGAGCTAAAAAAATTTCAACTATTTTGCAGTACCAACAATATAAAATCACTTTTTGTCCCGCTAGACGATCATAGAGCAATAGGAGTGGTTGTGAGAACGATACAAACATTAAAATGCAGGTCAGTGGTTATGAAAAATGATCAAACAAACACACCGTACAATTTCGCTTCCGATGTGCAAAATTTTTTAAAGACATTGAGAATCACGCCACATGGCATCACAAACGAAATAAAAATGAAACCAGAATTGCCAAAGAGTTTTCAAACGGCCAATTCTTCGCCACAGCAAAAAACAGGTGCAAACTCTAAAGTTATAAAAATAGCCAAGGATAAGCTAAATGTAAGATAAAAATAAAAACGGTACAAGTCAACACTCGACAAAAACAAGAAAAAGCGTATAGATCAGTTGGCAAGGAAAAAAACAAGATTAGCAACGAAGGTAAAAGATCCAAAAACAGTGTAACAAAAATGTAATTCTAAAGATGGAAAAATTCTAACATATACTCCACACACTGCATGAATACAAACATTCGGAAAGCAATCAAGACTATTAAGAATTAGCGGAGCCGCATTTGTTCCTATCCCTCTAATAAATGGTCCCCGCAGACTCTCTCGGCTCAGTCATTACGTCGTGTACAAATCCGCACGGAGATCAGGACCTTGTCTAGGTTTTTGTACATCGAGAATCCTACTGCTCCTCAACAACCAATATTCACGAGAACGAAGGAACAGGCCTACCAGTGAAATTAACTGGCCCAGAAAAGACGATCAACGAGGGACATCAGAATAGTCCGATAAAAGTAAAGGTCAAACCGACAGGGAAACAAACTGGCGGGCGCCCGACACACAAAATACAGACAACACGCAGAATGAGTCTGCAAACGGATGACAAAATCGAAAAATCGATAAATAGCAACACTTGGGAAAAACCAGCATGCAGTAATTCTGACAACGACAATCAATCGGCAACATCCTTGGAAGAAATCGCGCCATCGCTCAAGAAGCAAAACCAAAAACGAACGCCACCCACAATCACAGCACTACCACAACAAAAATCAATACGAAATTTCCAGTCGGCGCTGGTAACTGCCTTCGGGCATCCTGTCCCAATAAATGCAAAGACAATGAAGAACAGAAATCATGTCGGTTTTAAAATGATTCGCCTCCAGATTTAAAATGAATCGCCGAAAACGAAAGAATAGCCGAACCTAAAATCGCTCATACAGGATATGGGATTCGCAGAAAAAATATCACAATATTAAGCCTGTGTTCAATTCATCAAAGCCATTAAGGCGAAAAACATTAGGAATCAAACAGATGTGGTGGATCTGACATCACCATCAGAGGACGAAACATCCGACAACAACAACGATGTTGAATTTGTAAAAGACACAGACACGCAGAAGGAAGGTGAGACTGAAAAGAAAGACGAAAAAGTTTAGGAACACGAGAAACATAAAAATCTTGGGCGGACACCAACAGAGATGGAACACAAGCAGAGATGTGAAAAGAAATCAGAAATCCCACGGGGACTATGAAACTCAAAACCCAAAAAGGCCCACGGGGACTATAAAACTCAAACATTCAAAACAGTCGTTTAAAAAATTTCTTGTTGAGGAGGAATATCATCTGGCCTGGATCGATAAACCCAGTGTTTTTACTTGTTTACTACATTGCTATACTTTATGTTAAACCCACTCAACCGCCCGGTCGGTTGAACTTGGTAGGTACAAAACATGAACGATGTCGAACGATTGTTCAGTCGAAATTAAAGGTTGTCTATCAACTAGTTGTTTTACACCGCTCCGGTTTAGACTCTTTGTTTATCGATACAATCGAATTAGAGACTTAGATATTCATAATCAGAGCTTTGACATTGACATTGAAATCTCCGATTCAGAGCTAATTTATTAGTCAGCTAAAATCATTCTCGCGTGAAATTCTATCAAATCATAGAGTTTTCATTAAAAAATTCAAACAAAAATTAAACAAGACTGCTCGTATCAGTGCGAAGCCCTGAAAGTTCCGACTGCCTTTTATGGTTTTCGGAGCAGTGATAACGTTAAAAAAAGTTTAAAATTATAAAAGAAAATGGGAAACTTTATTTTCGAAAAACTGAAGTTTTTAAGAAAATCATAGCCCCACACGCCATTTTAACTAAAAAAAGATAGGTTTCGCTCCTTGTAACAAATCAAATGTGGCAAAAAGGCTTCGTTCAACCAACTTGGAACAATTTGGTTGGATTAAATCTCCCTTTATGCATTAAAAGTGCGAAATATATCGCGCGTTAATTGTCCAAAATTAGCCAAATTGGCAATATTTAAACCTCCATAACTTTACGAAAATTGATCACAGGTGATACATCTTTTCAAAATTAATTTCAAGGTAACAATACCGTTCAAAAACACTCCATAAAAAATGGCTAGTTAAAAAGTCGAAATTTGTCTGATAAAAAAAAACCATCCCGAGCACAAACATTCGCTATTTTCGTATCAAAAATCGGAACAAAAAGCATGACTGCTAAATCTGGGAAAGTCTTTAGATAATGTTAGTCGAATTTTTATTACAACCAGAAACTCATTTTTACTTGCAGCTCTAAGTTTGCAGGATATATCATAAGAACTTGTTCGGCTTCATCTGGAGTTTTCGAGTCAAATTGCACCGTTTTCAAACGAACCTCTTCGATGAAAAAAAACTGTAAGCGACTATGAAAAAAGCCTGCGAAAGTTGCATGCAGGATAAACAAAACGGATCACTTTTCAAAGTTTTTTCGAATCAATCGAAACTTTAAAAAAATTTCAATTTTCATTTGATCTCTTTTTCAATGAACCTGATAAATTCTTAAAAATAAATTTTACTCACATAATAGAACACCCAGAAGACAAAGTACACGACAGCAAGAAATTTCAATTATCAATAACAGCTATTTTAGTGCAATACACTACGATATACACCTTGATATGAAAGTGTAATATACAATAAGTTGAATTTTTCAAGAAATATTTTTCTCTGAATTAGAAACACTCCATCATTTAAGTGAACTCGAAAGAACACAAATACCCTGATTGTTCGCGTTTGCAGTAATAAAAATACCTTACGCAGGATATCTCTTTCCAGGCAACCGATCTAATTTCAAGGGTTATTGGTAGTATACATGCACTGAAAAAATTTCACAACCTTATGTTTTGAAGATAAAAGATATTACAAACGAATACTTTTTTTCAAAAAAATTAAAGAGGTTTTAGTAAAAACACTACGACGACGTACCAATTTCTGGGATATAGCTTTTCAATGTGGATCTGATAAAAGCCACAACGTAGTACTGCTTAATCCAAACGAAAATAAATTTTATTTTCTCACGCAAGACCCTACATTAAAGCCATCCTTTAAGAAAATTTCACCCAAGACCATACGCGCAAAAGCTCGTAACCCAATCAAAAATTCACAATCAATAGTTACTTTTTCTAGATCAGACATACAACATCACATTCGAACACAAGAATTGCAAGAAGTTCTCACTAAAATGGATACAATACAAAGACACTCAATTGATCAAAACTTACGAAAACTAACTGAAACAGCAGGCTTCTCTGTTATTTTTCACAAGACTGTAGCAGATACTTTGAGGATATTGAAGACTTAACATATCCTAACGACAAAGAGTACCGTTCACAGGATATTTCAAAAAATTTTACTGTTAGTTTTGTCAATGTTAAAAATGAACTCTTAGCTTTTCTAGGATGGCCCTATTATTTATTTTAAAGATCAACTATTTAGACGCAATGTTCAATTTTATTCGATTTATCCATTCAATAATAAAACGTATAACACAAGTGCAACACACACACACAATTAATTTAGAGGAAGCTCTAAACTTACGATCATTTCATCAAAACTTACAAAAACTAACCATCTATTCTCTACTGCACTTCACGAAAATCAATGTTCTACCATCGGATTAAATCAGACCCTCAGTCGATTCATAGCACCACGCGCTAAACGATTTTCAGTTAAACACTACGATCATGCTATAACCCGATATACGGAAGACACCCACAACGAAGATTACACAAATACTAACCCTCAACTAACAATGAAATTTTTCACTGAGTCCGAACACATATTCCATCTAGATAGCACTAACAAAAAATTTGATAAACTAATTGCTCGCGCACTAACAAACACCAAAGCATACGAATAATTTTTAAACAACTTTAATCACTTTGCACTCACATTTTTTTTTCTTTACACCTAAGGAACGAGACCTTTACTGGGACAAAACTAGCCCAGACATACACACATTATAAAGTTATACAAAAACGTTACCTAATAAACTCAACAGCACGTAACCCACAGCACCGTTTTATATTATTGACTCAAAGTATACATCACTATTTTTGTTAAACTTCACTGATTCTATTTAATCAACTAACTTACACGGCATCCTCCGTATTTACGATCACATTAGACAAATCTATCTATTCTGCCCACTAACCCACACTTCCCCATTGTTGACGCAAGCCCAATCATTGTAACCATGAATGAATGTATGTATATATAGACTTCATTCACAATAGTAATTTAACCACAATCAATCTAATCTTATTCAAAACACAAATCATGAACTTTCACTACTTACCGAAAAAGTTAACATAATCAGAGCGCTTGAAATTTTTTGGCTCTGTTTCGCTTTAAAAACGTAATCTGCATGCTTGCTAAACTTTTTTTAACATCAGACTTGAACGAAACTAATTTTCCCCAAGAATTTTTCTAGAACCCTCGTAATTATGAATACAGTTGTTGAAACTAACAAACAAAATAATGCACTAAAAGATTCTAGTTTTTAAAATTTGAATTTATCTCTGAAACTGAATTATCTAAAAGCAGTAAGTTTTATAACAAAAGCGAAAAATTAATAAATCCGTACCAGAATTCAAAGAATTCAAAGCAGTAAATTATTAAGATGAAGACCACAAAGCACTAATCTTGCGGGGAACAAAATGGGACTATTAGACTATACGTACCGAAGTCCAAATGGATTGGCAATACCACCCCCCCAGTGAGTAAAACCTAGAATTGATTGACAATCTCCTACTAATTATTCTGGCCAATCAGAACAAAGCGCCGCTTAAGCTGATCAAATAGCGCGCGAAAAACAAAGGGTTGATGGATGCTAACTTAAACACTCAATTAACAATTAAACATACCAAACAATCCGCAAGCTCTCATTTGCAAACTGACAACCAAATTCAGGTTCACTCAAAATCTGCTCACAAACAGTCAGTCCTCTCGCAATCAAAAAACCACACAATCAGTCAAACTGCATAAATTTAAGTCACTCAACCTCAGTAAACATAATTCAACCAACGAAGATGAGCCGCAAACCAGAGACAAAAGGTTTCAAATGAGGTTTTATCCCGTCGGATCTCAAAACAACAGAATCACAGGCAGAAAAAAGCCGACCACACGGTGGCAGGGCTCATCGGACAGAGAAGAAAGCCTAAAGTTTCCGAGATGGCACAAACGAAGTCCAACTGAGGGAATGAAGGGAAATACAAATCGCGCAAAATCATCGGACCAGAAATCTCCAAACATTTTGACAGCATTAGATTGAGATGCAAGAGAACCACTATCGTCAAAAAAAAATAGAAAAAACCAGGTCGAAATCGAAATTCTCCGAAATTGTTTTCGGAGACAACACCACTTCGGAACGAACGACCATAACAAACAGACAAAAGGACATCAGTCTAAAAACATTACGAACAATCCAAAACTAATCGGAGACAACAACGAAACTAATTTTCCCCAAGAAATTTTTCTAGATACAGAACCCTCGTAATTATGAATACAGTTGTTGAAACTAACAAACAAAATAATGCACTAAAAGATTCTAGTTTTTAAAATTTGAATTTATCTCTGAAACTGAATTATCTAAGAGCAATAAGTTTTATAACCAAAGCGAAAAATTAATAAATCCGTACCAGAATTCAAAGAATTCAAAGCAGTAAATTATTAAGATGAAGACCACAAAGCACTAGTCTTGCGGGGAACAAAATGGGACTATTAGACTACACGTACCGAAGTCCAAATGGATTGGCAATACCACCCCCCCCCCCCCAGTGAGTAAAACCTAGAATTGATTGACAATCTCCTACTAATTATTCTGGCCAATCAAAACAAAGCGCCGCTTGGGCTGATCAAATAGCGCGCGAAAAACAAAGGGTTGATGGATGCTAACTTAAACACTCAATTAACAATTAAACATACCAAACAATCCGCAAGCTCTCATTTGCAAACGGACAACCAAATTCAAGTTCACTCAAAATCTGCTCACAAACAGTCAGTCCTCTCGCAATCAAAAAACCACAAAATCAGTCAAACTGCATAACTTTAAGTCACACAACCTCAGTAAACATAATTCAACCAACGAAGATGAGCCGCAAACCAGAGACAAAAGGTTTCAAATGAGGTTTTATCCCGTCGGATCTCAAAACAACAGAATCACAGGCAGAAAAAAGCCGACCACACGATGGCAGGGCTCATCGGACAGAGAAGAAAGCCTAAAGTTTCCGAGATGGCACAAACGAAGTCCAACTGAGGGAATGAAGAGAAATACAAATCGCGCAAAATCACCGGACCAGAAATCTCCAAACGCTTCGAAAGCATTAGATTGAGATGCAAGAGAACTACTATCGTCAAAAAAAAGAAAAAACAAAGGCGAAATCGAATTTCTCCGAAAATATTTTCGGAGACAACACCACTTCGGAACGAACGACCATAACAAACAGACAAAAGGACATCAGTCTAAAAACATTACGAACAATCCAAACGGAAATGCCAACATCAACAATAGCTACACAAACCAAGACCGATAGGAGAGAAAAGGAGGACACAAGAGAAAGAGACCCCCTCACATGCATACAGGAAAAGAAAGCGCATAATGTGAAACCACCAACAATGCAACAATCTCACAGTTAAAGCCAGTCATTTCATGATCACGGAGGGTTTAGTCGCGACTATGGAGAAGGCCACGAACAAATCAGAATCCCAACACATCAGAAGGCCACGAACACATCAGAATTTGTTTGAAAGAGAGACTGGGATGCCATAAAAACGTCTTATGGAAAATACTGGCACAGTATAAGAAACAGACTACATGTCAGGGAGGACTGTATATTTATCGATGAGAGGATCCTAGACAGTCTCCATCTGAATCATCCAGGATTTGTGTCCACATGTCTGGTTTCCACATATCCATCGATCCATTGAGCAAATGGCACAAAATTGCAAACACTGCACTGAGCACGGTAAAAATTTAAAACCCATTTTAGGAAAAAAAAAACCTTCATTCCCAATAGAACCAGTGGTCGAACCTAACGAGGATGTTCAATCAGATTTCCCAGGGCCTCTTCCGGACAAATTAAACAGGGAAGCGTACATTTTGTTTGCAATAGATAAATGGTCAAATTTCCCTACTGCAAAAAATGTTACGAACACAACAGCGGATGTTGCCTTTAAGTTTATGCAAAGATACATTTCTAACAACAGTATACCTCGAAGATTATGGTGCGACCAAACGCAAAAACTTCGAGCTAAAAACTTTAAACTAAATTGCAGTACCGACAATAAAAAATCACTTTTTGCCTCGCTAGACGATCATTAACAATATGGGTAGTTGAGGAATGATACACTCATTGGAAAGCAGGTTAGTGGTAATGAAAAATGATCAACCAAACACACCGTACAAACTCGCTTCCGATGTGTCGAAATTTTAAAGACATTGAGAGTCACACCATATGGCGTCACAAAAATTTCAACGTTTGAGGCACACATGCGCCGGAAACCGAACACTCCTCTTTCAAATGTAGCAACTAGTAGTTCACCTAAAAACTAAAACTGGAAAAGCGCAAAACATGCATCTTTAGGTATAAAAAACTTTGCAAAGCTGTCATTACCCGTAGAAATAATGCAAGAATTGGCGGTAGAAGACAAAGTGTCCATCAAGAGATAAAAAATCAAAATAAAACCACAATTGCCAAAGAACTTTCAAAAGGACATTTCTATGCCACAACAAAAAACAGGTGCAAACTCTAAAGTTATAAAAATAGCCAAGGATAAGCTAAATGTAAGAAAAAAACGGGTACAAATCAACACTCGAAAAAAAACGGAAAAAAAAGCGTATAACCAAGTGGCAAGAAAAAAAAAACAAGACTAGCAACGAAGGTAAAAGATCCAAAAACATTCGAATAAAAATGTAATTCTATAGACGGAAAAATTCTATCATATACTCCCCACACTGCATGGGTACAAACATTCGGAAAGCAAGCAAAACTATATTAAAAAAAAGCGGAGCTGTCTCCAGCCCTCTAAAAACGGTCCCTGCAGACCCTCTCCGCTCCGTGGTTACGTCGCGTATAAATCCGCTCGGAGATCAGGACCTTGTCTAGGTTTTTGAACATCGAGAACCCTACTGCTCCTCAACACCCAATATTCAAGGAGGACGACGATAGAGGCCTACCAGTGAAACTAACTCGCCAAGAAAAGACGACCAACCAGGCACATCAGAATAGTCCGACGAAAATGAAAGGCCAGACTGACAGGGAAACAAACAGGCGGGCGCCAGACACACAAATTACAGACAACACGTAGAATGATTCTGCAAACGGATGACAAAATCGAAAAGTCGATAAATAGCAACACTCGGGAGAAACCAGCATCCAGTATTTCTGACAACGACAATCAATTAGCAACAACCTTGGAAGATATCCCGCCATCACCTAAGAGGCAAAACCAAAATCGCAGCAGTACCACAACAAAACTCAACAAGAAAATGCCAGTCGGTGCTGTCAACTGCATTCCTGAATTCTGTCCCGATAAATGCAATATGTGACAATGACGACAAAGAACAGAAACCATTTCGGTTCGAAATTGATTTGCCGCCAGATAAACCAAACACGAAAGATTAGCCGAACCTAAAATCGCTCATACAAGAGATGGGATTCACAGAAAAAACATCACAATATCAAGTCTGTGTTAAGTTCATCAAAACTATTAGTCCAAAAAACATTAGGAATCAAACAGATGTGGTGGTTTTGAAATCACCAACAGAGGACCAAACAATCAATAACATCAGCGATATTCTAATTGTAAAAGACACAGACACGCAAAAGGAAGATGAAACTGAAAAGAAAGACGAAAAAGTGCAGGAACACGAAGAACATAAAAACCTTGGCAGGATGCCAACAGAGATGGAACACAACCAGAGTTGTGAAGAAAAATCAGAAGTCCCACGTGGACTAAGAAACTCAAAACCCAAAACAGCCCACGGGGACTATAAAAATCAAACACTCAAAACAGTAGCTTAAAAAAACTTCTTGTTGAGGGGGAATATCATCCGTCATGGATCGATAAACCCAGTCTATATACTTGTTTTTTACATTATTCAAACTTTATGTTAAGCTCACTCAATTGGCCGGTCGGTTGAACTTGGTAGGCACAAATCATGAATGGTGTCGAACGATTGTTCAGTCGAAAAAATTTTTTGTCTATCAACCAGTTGTTAACACCGCTCCGGTTTAGACTCTTTGTTTATCGATACATTCGGATTCGAAACTTAGATATTCATACTCAGATGTTTAACATTGACGTCGAAATCTCCGATTCAGAGCTAAGTTATTAGTCAGCTAAAATCAATCTCGCATGAAATTCTATCAAATCATATAGTTTGCATTAAAAAGTTCAAACCAAAAATAAACAAGACTGCTCGTTTAAGTGGGAAGCCCTGAAGGTTCCGACTGCCTTTTATGGTTTATGGAGCAGTGATAACGTTAAAAAAATTAAAAATTATGAAAGAAATTGAGAACCTTTATTTTCTAAAAACTGAAGTTTTTATGAAAATCATAGCCCCACACGCCATTTCACCTAAAAAAGATAGATTTCGCTCCTTGTAACAAATCAAATGTGGCAAAAAGACTTCTTTCAGCCAGTTTGGAACAATTTGGACGGATTAAAACTCCGCTCACGCTTCAATAGCGCAAATTATATCGCGCGTTATTTTTCCCAAATTGGCCAAAATGGCAATCTTTATAGCTCCATAACTTTACGAAAATTGATCACAGGTGATACATGTTTTCAAAATTAAGCTCAAGGTAACAATACCGTTCAAAAACAGTTCCGTCAAAAATGGCTAGTTAAAAAATCGAAATTTGTCTGAATAAAAAAATCATCCTGAGCACAAACATTTGCTTTTTTCGTATCGAAAGTCGGAACAAAAAGCATGACTGCTAAATCTGGGAAAGTCTTTAGATAATGTTTGTCGAATTTTTATTACAACCAGAAACTCATTTTTACTTGCAGCTCTAAGTTTGCAGGATATATCATAAGAACTCGTTCGGCTTCATCTGGAGTTTTCGAGTCAAATTGCACCGTTTTCAAACGAACCTCTTCTGATGGTTCCACGTCGATTAGGTTTGCTCCGATTAGGTAGAATTGATTCTTTTATTGATTCACCAGTTTTGTGGATTAAAAATTCACCGGTTTTGTGGATAAACAAAAGAACATTTTCAATGATGTTTTTTTGAAATAGATTAATTATCGGTTTTAAACGTCTGTTTCACGATTACAATTTTACTTCTCTTTCTAAAACGGACATTTTCAATGATTCGTTTTACAATTAGGCAAAAAATTTAACTAAAAATGCTCGGTTGAGTTCTAAATAACCGTTCTTAATCCTTGGCGATAAGAAAAAACTGTAAGCGACTATGAAAAAAGCCTTTAAAAGTTGCATGCAGGATAAACAAAACGGATCACTTTTCAAAACTTTTTCGAATCAATCGAAACTTTCAAAAAATTTTCAATTTTTATTTGATCTCTTTTTCAATTAACCTGACAAAAGCTTTAAAATAAATTTTACTCCCATAATAGAACACCCAGAAGACAAAGTACACGACGGCAAGAAATTTCAATTATCAATAACAGCTATTTTAGTGCAATACACTACGATATACACCTTGATATGAAAGTGTAATATACAATAAGTTGAATTTTTCAAGAAAAATTTTTCTCTGAATTAAAACACTCCATCATTTAAGTGAACTCGAAAGAACACAAATACCCCGATCGTTCGCTTTAGCAGTATTAAAAACACCTTACGCAGGATATCTCTTTCCAGGCAACCGATCTAATTTCATGGGTTATTGGTAGTATACATGCACTGAAAAAGTTTCACAACATTATGTTTTGGAGACAAAAGATATTAAAAACGAATACTTTTTTTCAAAAAAATTAAAACACTATAACGACGTGCCAATTTTTGGGATATAGCTTTTCAATGTGGATCTGAAAAAAACCACAACGTAGTACTGCTTAATCCAAACGAAAATAAATTATATCTTCTCACGCAAGACCCAACATTAAAGCCATCCTTTAAGAAATTTTCACCCAAGACCATACGCGCAACAGCTCGTAACCCAATCAAAATTTCACAATCAATAGTTACCTTTTCTAGATCAGACATACAACATCACATTCGAACACAAGAATTGCAAGAAGTTCTCACTAAAAGGGATACAAAACAAAGACACTCAATTGATCAAAACTTACGAAAACTAACTGAAACAGCAGGCTTCTCTGCTACTTTTTCACAAGACTGTAGCGGATACTTTGAGGATATTGGAGACATATCTTAACGACGAAAAGTACCGTTCACAGGAAATTTCATAAAATTTTACTCTTAGTTTTGTCAATGTTAAAAATGAACCCTTAGCTTTTCTAGGATGGCCCTACTATACATTTTAAAGATTAACTATTTAGACGCAATGTTCAATTCTGTTCGATTTATCCTTTCACTAATAAAACCTATAACACATGTGCAACACACGCACACACAATTAATTGAGAGGAAGCTCAAAACTTACGATCATTTGATCAAAACTTACAAAAACTAACCATCTATTCTCTACTGCACTTCACGAAAATCAATTTTCTACCATCGGATTAAATCAGACCCTCAGTCGATCCATAGCACCACGTGCTAAACGATTTTCAGTTAAAAACTACGATCATGCTATAACCCGATATACGAAAGACACCACAAACGAAGATTACACAAATACTAACCCTCAACTAACAGTGAAAATTTTCATTGAATCCGAACACATATTCCATCTAGATAGCGCTAACAAAAAATTTGATAAACTAATTGCTCGCGCACTAACAAACACCAAAGCATACGAATCATTTTTAAACAACTTTAATCACTTCTCACTCACATTTCTTTTTCTTCACACCTAAGCAACGAGACATTTACTGCTCACACGAAATCATGTTAAGGACAAAACTAGCCCACACATACACATTTTATAAAGTTATACAAAAACATTACCTAATTAACTCAACAGCACGAAACCCACAACCCCGATGACTCAAAGTATACATCACTATTTTTTATAAACTTCACTGATTGTTTTTAATCAACTAACTTACACGGCATCCTCCATATTTACGATCACATTAGACAAATGTACATATTCTGCCGACTAACCCACACTTTCCCCATTGTTGACGCACGCCCAATCATTGTACCCATGAATGAATGTATGTTTTTATAGACTTCATTCACAATAGTAATTTAACCACAATTAATCTAATCTTATTCAAAACACAAATCATGAAATTTCACTACATACCAAAAAACTTAACATCATCAGGGCTCTTGAAGTTTTGTGGCTCTGTTTCGCTTTAAAAACGTAATCTGCATGCTTGCCCAACTTTTCGTAACATCAGACACGATCAAAACTAATTTTCCCCAAGAAATTTTTCTATATACAGAACCCTCATAATTATGAGTACAATTGTTAAAACTAACAAACAAAACAATGCACAAAAAGATTCTACTTTTTAAAATTTCAAATTATCACTGAAACTGAATTATCTAAGAGCAATAAATTTCATAACAAAAGCGGAAAATTAATAATTCTGTAGCTGTAGCAGGATTCAAAGAATTCAAAGCAGTAAACTATTAAGATGAAAACCACAAAGCACTAATTTTGCGGGGAACAAAATGGGACTATTAGACTACATGTCCCCAAATCCAAACGGATTGGCAATACCCCCCCCCCAGTGAATAAAACCTCGAATTGATTGACAATGTCCTTCATAATATTCTGGCCAATCAAAACAAAGCGCCGCATGAGCTGATCAAAGAGCGTGCGAAAAACAAAGGGTTGATGGATGCTAACTTAAACACTCAATTAACAATTCAACATACCAAACAATCCGCAAGCTCTCAATTGCAAACTGACAACCAAATTCAGGTTCACTCAGAATCTGCTCACAAACAGTCAGTCCTCTCGCAATCAGAAAACCACAAAATCAGTCAAACTGCAGAAATTTAAGTCACACAACCTCAGTAAACATAATTCAACCAACGAAGATGAGCCGCAAACCAGAGACAAAAGGTTTCAAACGAGGTTTTATCCCGTTGGATCTCAAAACAACAGAATCACAGGCAGAAAAAGCCGACCACACGATGGCAGGGCTCATCGGACAGAGAAGAAAGCCTAACGTTTCCTCCGAGATGGCACAAACGACCTCCAACTCAAGGTAGAAAAAAATACAAATCGCGCAAAATCACCGGATCAGAAATCTCCAAACGCTTCGACAGCATTAGATCGAGATGCAAGAGAACTACTATCGTCAAAGAAATTAGAAGAAACAAGGGCGAAATCGAAATTCCCCGAAAAAATTTTCGGAGACCACACCACTTCGGAACGAACGACCATAACAAACAAACAAAACGAGATCAGCCTAAAAACAACACGAACAATCCGAATGGAAGCGCCAACAACAACAATAGCTACATAAAGCATGTCCGATAGGAGAGAAAAGGAGGACACAAGAGAACGAGACCCCCTCACATGCATACGGGAAAAGAACCACCAACAATGCAACAATCTCACAGTTAGAAGCCAGTTATTTCATGATCACGGAGGATTTAGTCGCGACTATAGAGAAGGCACGAACACATCAGAATCCGAGAAGGACACAGCCCTTTTCCGACAAACGTTACAACGGGTCTTGGGCGTACGATTCATTTTTGCTGCCGCGAACAAGGATCGGAATCTACGCCCTCTGATAAATTTTGTTTGAAAGAGAGACTGGGATGCCATAAAACCAATTTATGGAAAATACTGGCACAATATAAGAAACAGACTAAACGTCAGGGAGGACTGTTTATTTATCGATGAGAGGTTTCTAGGATCCTTATTCCTACACAGTTGCGGCATACAGTGCTAGACAGTCTCCATCTGACTCATCCAGATTTTGTGTCAACATGTCTGGTTTCCACATGTCCATCGATCCATTGAGCAAATGGCACAAAATTGCAAACACTGCACTGAGCACGGTAAAAATTTAAAACCCATTTTAGGAAAAAAAAACCTTCATTCCCAATAGAACTAGTGGTCGAACCTAACGAGGATGTTCAATCAGATTTCCCAGGGCCTCTTCCGAACAAATTAAACAGGGAAGCGTACATTTTGTTTGCAATAGATAAATGGTCAAATTTCCCTACTGCAAAAAATGTTACGAACACAACAGCGGATGTTGCCTTTAAGTTTATGCAAAGATACATTTCTAACAACAGTATACCTCGAAGATTATGGTGCGACCAAACGCAAAAACTTCGAGCTAAAAAACTTTAAACTAAATTGCAGTACCGACAATAAAAAATCACTTTTTGCCTCGCTAGACGATCATTAACAATATGGGTAATTGAGAGAATGATACACTCATTGGAAAGCAGGTTAGTGGTAATGAAAAATGATCAACCAAACACACCGTACAAACTCGCTTCCGATGTGTCGAAATTTTAAAGACATTGAGAGTCACACCATATGGCGTCACAAAAATTTCAACGTTTGAGGCACACATGCGCCGGAAACCGAACACTCCTCTTTCAAATGTAGCAACTAGTAGTTCACCTAAAAACTTAAACTGGAAAAGCGCAAAACATGCATCTTTAGGTATAAAAAACTTTGCAAAGCTGTCATTACCCGTAGAAATAATGCAAGAATTGGCGGTAGAAGACAAATTGTCCATCAAGAGATAAAAAATCAAAATAAAACCACAATTGCCAAAGAATTTTCAAAAGGACATTTCTATGCCACAACAAAAAACAGGTGCAAACTCTAAAGTTATAAAAATAGCCAAGGATAAGCTAAATGTAAGAAAAAAACGGGTACAAATCAACACTCGAAAAAAAACAGGAAAAAAAAGCGTATAACCAAGTGGCAAGAAAAAAAAAACAAGACTAGCAACGAAGGTAAAAGATCCAAAAACATTCGAACAAAAATGTAATTCTATAGACGGAAAAATTCTATCATATACTCCCCACACTGCATGGGTACAAACATTCGGAAAGCAAGCAAAACTATATTAAAAAATAGCGGAGCTGTCTCCAGCCCTCTAAAAACGGTCCCTGCAGACCCTCTCCGCTCCGTGGTTACGTCGCGTATAAATCCGCTCGGAGATCAGGACCTTG
Source organism: Symsagittifera roscoffensis (assembly GCF_963678635.1). Classification (NCBI taxonomy): domain Eukaryota; kingdom Metazoa; phylum Xenacoelomorpha; order Acoela; family Convolutidae; genus Symsagittifera; species Symsagittifera roscoffensis. The sequence goes on from NC_087071.1 coordinate 39,930,914, forward strand.
TCTAGGTTTTTGAACATCGAGAACCCTACTGCTCCTCAACACCCAATATTCAAGGAGGACGACGATAGAGGCCTACCAGTGAAACTAACTCGCCAAGAAAAGACGACCAACCAGGCACATCAGAATAGTCCGACGAAAATGAAAGGCCAGACTGACAGGGAAACAAACAGGCGGGCGCCAGACACACAAATTACAGACAACACGTAGAATGATTCTGCAAACGGATGACAAAATCGAAAAGTCGATAAATAGCAACACTCGGGAGAAACCAGCATCCAGTATTTCTGACAACGACAATCAATTAGCAACAACATTGGAAGATATCCCGCCATCGCCTAAGAGGCAAAACCAAAATCGCAGCAGTACCACAACAAAACTCAACAAGAAAATGCCAGTCGGTGCTGTCAACTGCATTCCTGAATTCTGTCCCGATAAATGCAATATGTGACAATGACGACAAAGAACAGAAACCATTTCGGTTCGAAATTGATTTGCCGCCAGATAAACCAAAAACGAAAGATTAGCCGAACCTAAAATCGCTCATACAAGAGATGGGATTCACAGAAAAAACGTCACAATATCAAGTCTGTGTTAAGTTCATCAAAACTATTAGTCCAAAAAACATTAGGAATCAAACAGATGTGGTGGTTTTGAAATCACCAACAGATGACCAAACAATCAATAACATCAGCGATATTCTAATTGTAAAAGACACAGACACGCAAAAGGAAGATGAAACTGAAAAGAAAGACGAAAAAGTGCAGGAACACGAAGAACATAAAAACCTTGGGAGGATGCCAACAGAGATGGAACACAACCAGGGTTGTGAAGAAAAATCAGAAGTCCCACGTGGACTAAGAAACTCAAAACCCAAAACAGCCCACGGGGACTATAAAAATCAAACACTCAAAACAGTAGCTTAAAAAAACTTCTTGTTGAGGGGGAATATCATCCGGCCTGGATCGATAAACCCAGTCTATATACTTGTTTTTTACATTATTCAAACTTTATGTTAAGCTCACTCAATTGGCCGGTCGGTTGAACTTGGTAGGCACAAATCATGAATGGTGTCGAACGATTGTTCAGTCGAAAAAATTTTTTGTCTATCAACCAGTTGTTAACACCGCTCCGGTTTAGACTCTTTGTTTATCGATACATTCGGATTCGAAACTTAGATATTCATACTCAGATGTTTAACATTGACGTCGAAATCTCCGATTCAGAGCTAAGTTATTAGTCAGCTAAAATCAATCTCGCATGAAATTCTATCAAATCATATAGTTTGCATTAAAAAGTTCAAACCAAAAATAAACAAGACTGCTCGTTTAAGTGGGAAGCCCTGAAGGTTCCGACTGCCTTTTATGGTTTATGGAGCAGTGATAACGTTAAAAAAATTAAAAATTATGAAAGAAATTGAGAACCTTTATTTTCTAAAAACTGAAGTTTTTATGAAAATCATAGCCCCACACGCCATTTCACCTAAAAAAGATAGATTTCGCTCCTTGTAACAAATCAAATGTGGCAAAAAGACTTCTTTCAGCCAGTTTGGAACAATTTGGACGGATTAAAACTCCGCTCACGCTTCAATAGCGCAAATTATATCGCGCGTTATTTTTCCCAAATTGGCCAAAATGGCAATCTTTATAGCTCCATAACTTTACGAAAATTGATCACAGGTGATACATGTTTTCAAAATTAAGCTCAAGGTAACAATACCGTTCAAAAACAGTTCCGTCAAAAATGGCTAGTTAACAAATCGAAATTTGTCTGAATAAAAAAATCATCCTGAGCACAAACATTTGCTTTTTTCGTATCGAAAGTCGGAACAAAAAGCATGACTGCTAAATCTGGGAAAGTCTTTAGATAATGTTTGTCGAATTTTTATTACAACCAGAAACTCATTTTTACTTGCAGCTCTAAGTTTGCAGGATATATCATAAGAACTCGTTCGGCTTCATCTGGAGTTTTCGAGTCAAATTGCACCGTTTTCAAACGAACCTCTTCTGATGGTTCCACGTCGATTAGGTTGGCTCCGATTAGGTAGAATTGATTCTTTTATTGATTCACCAGTTTTGTGGATTAAAAATTCACCGGTTTTGTGGATAAACAAAAGAACATTTTCAATGATGTTTTTTTTGAAATAGATTAATTATCGGTTTTAAACTTCTGTTTCACGATTACAATTTTACTTCTCTTTCTAAAACGGACATTTTCAATGATTCGTTTTACAATTAGGCAAAAAATTTAACCAAAAATGCTCGGTTGAGTTCTAAATAACCGTTCTTAATCCTTGGCGATGAAAAAAAACTGTAAGCGACTATGAAAAAAGCCTTTAAAAGTTGCATGCAGGATAAACAAAACGGATCACTTTTCAAAACTTTTTCGAATCAATCGAAACTTTCAAAAAATTTTCAATTTTTATTTGATCTCTTTTTCAATTAACCTGACAACAGCTTTAAAATAAATTTTACTCCCATAATAGAACACCCAGAAGACAAAGTACACGACGACAAGAAATTTCAATTATCAATAACAGCTATTTTAGTGCAATACACTACGATATACACCTTGATATGAAAGTGTAATATACAATAAGTTGAATTTTTCAAGAAAAGTTTTTCTCTGAATTAAAACACTCCATCATTTAAGTGAACTCGAAAGAACACAAATACCCCGATCGTTCGCTTTAGCAGTATTAAAAACACCTTACGCAGGATATCTCTTTCCAGGCAACCGATCTAATTTCATGGGTTATTGGTAGTATACATGCACTGAAAAAGTTTCACAACATTATGTTTTGGAGACAAAAGATATTAAAAACGAATACTTTTTTCAAAAAAATTAAAACACTATAACGACGCGCCAATTTTTGGGATATAGCTTTTCAATGTGGATCTGAAAAAAACCACAACGTAGTACTGCTTAATCCAAACGAAAATAAATTATATCTTCTCACGCAAGACCCAACATTAAAGCCATCCTTTAAGAAATTTTCACCCAAGACCATACGCGCAACAGCTCGTAACCCAATCAAAATTTCACAATCAATAGTTACCTTTTCTAGATCAGACATACAACATCACATTCGAACACAAGAATTGCAAGAAGTTCTCACTAAAAGGGATACAAAACAAAGACACTCAATTGATCAAAACTTACGAAAACTAACTGAAACAGCAGGCTTCTCTGCTAATTTTTCACAAGACTGTAGCGGATACTTTGAGGATATTGGAGACATATCTTAACGACGAAAAGTACCGTTCACAGGAAATTTCATAAAATTTTACTCTTAGTTTTGTCAATGTTAAAAATGAACCCTTAGCTTTTCTAGGATGGCCCTACTATACATTTTAAAGATTAACTATTTAGACGCAATGTTCAAGTCTGTTCGATTTATCCTTTCACTAATAAAACCTATAACACATGTGCAACACACGCACACACAATTAATTGAGAGGAAGCTCAAAACTTACGATCATTTGATCAAAACTTACAAAAACTAACCATCTATTCTCTACTGCACTTCACGAAAATCAATTTTCTACCATCGGATTAAATCAGACCCTCAGTCGATCCATAGCACCACGTGCTAAACGATTTTCAGTTAAAAACTACGATCATGCTATAACCCGATATACGGAAGACACCACAAAGAAGATTACACAAATACTAACCCTCAACTAACAGTGAAAATTTTCATTGAATCCGAACACATATTCCATCTAGATAGCGCTAACAAAAAATTTGATAAACTAATTGCTCGCGCACTAACAAACACCAAAGCATACGAATCATTTTTAAACAACTTTAATCACTTCTCACTCACATTTCTTTTTCTTCACACCTAAGCAACGAGACATTTACTGCTCACACGAAATCATGTTAAGGACAAAACTAGCCCACACATACACATTTTATAAAGTTATACAAAAACATTACCTAATTAACTCAACAGCACGAAACCCACAACACCGATGACTCAAAGTATACATCACTATTTTTTATAAACTTCACTGATTGTTTTTAATCAACTAACTTACACGGCATCCTCCATATTTACGATCACATTAGACAAATGTACATATTCTGCCGACTAACCCACACTTTCCCCATTGTTGACGCACGCCCAATCATTGTACCCATGAATGAATGTATGTTTTTATAGACTTCATTCACAATAGTAATTTAACCACAATTAATCTAATCTTATTCAAAACACAAATCATGAAATTTCACTACATACCAAAAAACTTAACATCATCAGGGCTCTTGAAGTTTTGTGGCTCTGTTTCGCTTTAAAAACGTAATCTGCATGCTTGCCCAACTTTTCGTAACATCAGACACGATCAAAACTAATTTTCCCCAAGAAATTTTTCTATATACAGAACCCTCATAATTATGAGTACAATTGTTAAAACTAACAAACAAAACAATGCACAAAAAGATTCTACTTTTTAAAATTTCAAATTATCACTGAAACTGAATTATCTAAGAGCAATAAATTTCATAACAAAAGCGGAAAATTAATAATTCTGTAGCTGTAGCAGGATTCAAAGAATTCAAAGCAGTAAATTATTAAGATGAAAACCACAAAGCACTAATTTTGCGGGGAACAAAATGGGACTATTAGACTACATGTCCCCAAATTCAAACGGATTGGCAATACCCCCCCAGTGAATAAAACCTCGAATTGATTGACAATGTCCTTCATAATATTCTGGCCAATCAAAACAAAGCGCCGCATGAGCTGATCAAAGAGCGCGCGAAAAACAAAGGGTTGATGGATGCTAACTTAAACACTCAATTAACAATTCAACATACCAAACAATCCGCAAGCTCTCAATTGCAAACTGACAACCAAATTCAGGTTCACTCAGAATCTGCTCACAAACAGTCAGTCCTCTCGCAATCAGAAAACCACAAAATCAGTCAAACTGCAGAAATTTAAGTCACACAACCTCAGTAAACATAATTCAACCAACGAAGATGAGCCGCAAACCAGAGACAAAAGGTTTCAAACGAGGTTTTATCCCGTTGGATCTCAAAACAACAGAATCACAGGCAGAAAAAGCCGATCACACGATGGCAGGGCTCATCGGACAGAGAAGAAAGCCTAACGTTTCCGAGATGGCACAAACGACCTCCAACTCAAGGTAGAAAAAAAATACAAATCGCGCAAAATCACCGGATCAGAAATCTCCAAACGCTTCGACAGCATTAGATCGAGATGCAAGAGAACTACTATCGTCAAAGAAATTAGAAGAAACAAGGGCGAAATCGAAATTCCCCGAAAAAATTTTCGGAGACCACACCACTTCGGAACGAACGACCATAACAAACAAACAAAACGAGATCAGCCTAAAAACAACACGAACAATCCGAATGGAAGCGCCAACAACAACAATAGCTACATAAAGCATGTCCGATAGGAGAGAAAAGGAGGACACAAGAGAACGAGACCCCCTCACATGCATACGGGAAAAGAACCACCAACAATGCAACAATCTCACAGTTAGAAGCCAGTCATTTCATGATCACGGAGGATTTAGTCGCGACTATAGAGAAGGCACGAACACATCAGAATCCGAGAAGGACACAGCCCTTTTCCGACAAACGTTACAACGGGTCTTGGGCGTACGATTCATTTTTGCTGCCGCGAACAAGGATCGGAATCTACGCCCTCTGATAAACTTTGTTTGAAAGAGAGACTGGGATGCCATAAAACCAATTTGTGGAAAATATGGGCACAATATAAGAAACAGACTACGCGTCAAGGAGGACTGTTTACTTATCGATGAGAGGATCCTTATCCCTACACAGTTGCGGCATACAGTGCTAGACAGTTTCCATCTGACTCATCCAGGATTAGTGTCAACAGTCTGGTTTCCACATGTCCATCGATCCATTGAGCAAATGGCACAAAATTGCAAACACTGCACTGAGCACGGTAAAAATTTAAAACCCATTTTAGGAAAAAAACCTTCATTCCCAATAGAAGAACCAGTGCTCGAACAAAACGAAGATGTTCAATCAGATTTCCCAAGGCCTCTTCCGGACAAACTAAACAGGGAAGCGTAGATTTTGGTTGCAATAGATAAATGGTCAAATTTCCCTACTGCAAAAAATGTTACGAACACAACAGCGGATGTTGCCTTTAAGTTTATGCAAAGACACATTTCTAACAACGGGTTACCTCGAAGATTAAGGTGCGACCAAATGCAAAAACTTAGAGCTAAAAAACTTTCAACTCAATTGCAGTACCGACAATATAAAATCACTTTTTGCCTCGCTAGACGATCATTAACATTATGGGTAGTTGAGAGAATGATACAATCATTAGAAAGTAGGTTAGTGGTAATGAAAAATGATCAACCAAACTTACCGTACAAACTCGCTTCCGATGTGCCGAAATTTTTAAGACATTGAGAGTCACACCACATGGCGTCACAAAAATTTCAACGTTTGAGGCTCACATGCGCCGGAAACCGAACACTCCTCTTTCAAATGTAGCAACTAGTAGTTCACCTAATAACTTAAACTGGGAAAACGCAAAACATGCATGTTTAGGTATAAAATACTTTACAAAGCTGTTATTACCCGTAGAAATAATGCAAGAATTGGCAGTCGGAAGACAAAGTGTCCATCAAGAGATAAAAAATCAAAATAAAACCACAATTGCCAAAGAATTTTCAAAAGGACATTTCTACGCCACAACAAAAAACAGGTGCAAACTCTAAAGTTACAAAAACAGCCAAGGATAAGCTAAATGTAAGAAAAAAACGGGTACCAATCAACACTCGAAAAAAAAAGGAAAAAAAAGCGTCTAGCCAGGTGGCAAGAAAAAGAACGAGACTAGCAACGAAGGTAAAAGATCAAAAAATTTTTCGAACAAAAATGTAAATCTATAGACGGAAAAATTCTATCATATACTCCCCACACTGCAAACGGATGACAAAATCGAAAATTCGATAAATAGCAGCACTCGGGAGAAACCAACATCCAGTAATTCTGACAACGACAATCAATTGTCAACATCCTTGGAAGATATCCCGCCATCGCCTAAGAGGCAAAACCAAAATCGCAGCAGTACCACAACGAAACTCAACAAGAAATTGCCAGTCGGCGCTGTCAATTGCATTCGGGAATCCTGTCCCGATAAATGCAATATGTGACAAGGATGACATTGAACAGAAACCAGTTCGGTTCAAAATTGATTCGCCGCCAGATAAACCAAAAACGAAAGATTAGCCGAACCTAAAATCGCACATACAAGAGATGGGATTCACAGAAAAAACATCACAATATCAAGTCTGTGTTAAATTCATCGAAACCATTAGTCCGAAAAACATTAGGAATCAAACAGATGCGGTGGACTTGAAATCACCAACAGAGGACCAAACAATCAATAACAACAGCGATATTCTATTTGTAGAAGACACAGACACGAGGAAGGAAGGTGAGACTGAAAAGAAAGACGAAAAATGCAGGAATACGAAGAACATAAAAACCTTGGGAGGATGCCAATAGAGATGGAACACAACCAGAGATGTGAAGAAAATCAAAAATCCCACGTGGACTATAAAACTCACAACCCAAAAAAGCCCACGGGGACTATAAAACTCAAACAATCAAAACAGTCGCTTAAAAAAATTTCTTGTTCGAGGGGAAATATCTTACGTCCTGGATCGATAAACCCAGTCTATATACTTGTTTTTTACTTTATTTAAACCTTATGTTGCAAAACAGAATGGGAATATTTTTTCCCCTAAAATTTGAAACTTATACAAAATCATCGCGCTACATCCCATTTAAACTACAAAAAGATAGATTTCGCTCCTTGTAACAAATCTATTGTGGCAAAAAGACTTCTTTCAGCCAGTTTGGAACAATTTGGACGGATTAAAACTCCGCTCACGCTTCAATAGCGCAAATTATATCGCGCGTTAATTTTCCCAAATTGGCCAAAATGGCAATCTTTATAGCTCCATAACTTTACGAAAAAAGATCACAGGTCTATATCTTTTCAAACTTAAGCTCAGGATAACAAAACCGCTCAAAAACAATTCCGTCAAAAATGGCTAGTTAAAAATTCGAAGTTTGTCTAGGTAAAAAACCCATCCCGAGCACAAATATTCCGCTACTTTCGTATCGAAAGTCGGAACAAAAAGCATGACTGGTATATCTAAGAAAGTCTTCAGATTTTGTTCGTCGAAGTTTTATTACAACCAGAAACTCACTTTTACTTGCAGCTCTAAGTCTGCAAGACATAGCAGAGGAAAATGGTTTAGCTTCATCTGGAATTTTTGCGTCAATTTGCACCGTTTTCAAACGAACCTCTTCTGATGTTTCCACGTCAATTAGGTTTGCTCCAAGAAACTAGTAGAAAACAAAATTCAATGATCAGTGTTGTGGATCAAAAACATGCACCAGTTTTGTGGATAAACAAAAGAACAGTTTCAATGATGTTTTTTTTTGAAATAGATTAATTATCGGTTCTAAACTTCTGTTTCACGATTACTATTTTACTTCTATTTCTAAAACGGACATTTTCAATAATGCGTTTTACACGTAGGCAAAAAATTTAACTAGAAATGTCGGTTGAGCTCAACGTAACCGTTCTTAATCCTGGGCGATGAAAAAAAAACTGTAAGCGACTATGAAAAATGCCTGCAAAAGTTGCATGCAGGATAATTAAAACTTATCACTTTTCAAAACTTTTTCAAACCAATCGAAACTTTCAAAAAAATTTTTAACTTTCATTTGATCTCTTTTTCAGTTAAACTGATAAAATCCTAAAACAAATTTTACTTAGAACGTAAATTACATTCAGGAGTTGTTATTATCTTTTGAATCATACTTTAAAACTGGTCAAATAAATTGCGTGAACTAGAAAACATTACCTAATGATTAAGTTTTTTCGAAGTGGAGTTACTGTAAGAAAACAATCAAAAAATACTTGAAAATCAAAATACTTAACGCGGAAAAAAAATGAAAAGCATAAAAAGCAGCAATTTTGAAAACTATCAATCAATGAAATTGTAAATCTTGTATAAACTAGCGAATAGATTGAAAAAATAATAACAATGAGTCATACTATTTTGAAAGAAAATTCAAAAATCAATTCGAATTCACGAGATATTTGTCTGATGAATAAATTACTTTTAAGCGTGATGTTATCGTCGAAATTTTGAAGTTCTATTCGTTATAACCTTGAAGGACTGATTGAATGATTGAAAGGAAAACTGCTCGGCCCATTACAGTCAAAAAACAATTTTTGTTCAAAAATAGTGACAAAAATGAGCTGGAGCAAAGTAGTTATTGATTCAGTTCAGTTTTGCAAAAAATACGAAGATGAAAACCTTTTATCTGAAGTTTTTCAGTTTTTGAAGACAAAGTTAGTAAACGACCGCAAGAAAGTTCTCTAATCAAAAACAGCTATTTTAGTGCAATACACTACGATATACACCTTGATATGAAATTGTAATATACAATAAGTTGAATTTTTCAAGAAATATCACTCTCTGATTTAGAAACGCTCCATATTTTATAAGAACTCGAAAGAACTCGATCGTTGGCTTTAGCAGTATTAAAAATACATTACGCATGATATCTCTTTTCAGGCAACCAATTTAACTTCATTTGTTATTAAGAAATGTCCTTTTGGTAGTATACATGCACTGAAAAAAAATCACAATCTTATGTTGTGAAGATGAAATATAATACAAACGAATACCTATATTCAAAAAAATTAAAGAGTTTTTTGTAAATACATTATAACGATGTACAAGTTTTTGGGATATAGCTTTCCAATGTGGATCTGAAAATAGCCGCAACGTAGTACTGCTTAATCAAAACGAAAATAAAAAACTATTATCTCACGCCATACCATTCATTAATGCCATCATTTAAAAGAATTTCACCCAAGCTCGTAACCCAATCATATATTCACAATCATTCTTTTCTAGATCAGAAAAACAACGTCACATTCGAACACAGGAATTTGAAGAAGTTCTCACTAAAATGGATTCAAAACAAAGACAATCAATTGATCAAAACTTTTGAAAACTAACTGAAACAGCAGGCTTCTCTGATATTTTTTCACAAAACTATAGAGTAAACTATGAGGATATTGAAGACTAAATTAATCCTAACGGCGATAAGTACTGTCCACAGGGTATTTCACCAAATTTTAACTGGTAATCGTAGCAAGCATAATATTTGCACGATTTTTTGGAATGTTTTCCACATGAGTTGATAAAATCCTCCTTGTCGATCAAATTAGCGAATACAACAAAAAACTATCTACAACACCAAATGAATATGGCACTCCACAAGACAATACAAAAACACCTCCTTGACACAAAAAAACGCATTGAAAATTCACCAGCTAACATAGGCCTGATCATCCGAGTCCTCAACTAATTCAGTTCATATTGCACGCACAGGAGCACGAAGACATTTTTAAGGAAAGCCTTCTAACCCTATAACCCAATTTCTTTTTAGCTATCCGCGTTCAACTCGATGATGTTCCCATCATCCGCAACATACTAACAATCCAGAGATTTTAGTTTATAACTTTCCAACTTTCCTTCAAATTACATACGCACAAACAACTAACGACAACTAACTGAACTTAGTCGTTGATGAAAATGTGGTAGTTCTTGTCACCACCTACTGCCATTTCCTACTCTCCCGGAACACCTACTGCAATTTTACTAATACTCTGAACCTTCCGCTCAGAAAACCACCAAGATGATGAAATATTTCATTACCTTATTCATCAACTGTCTACTGCACATCGCAAAAATCATTTTACTACCATCGGATTAAATCAGACCCTCAATCGACTCATAGCACCACGTGCCAACCAAATTTCATTTAAACACTACGATCATGCTATAACCCGATATATAGGGAAAACACTCCAAACGAAGATTACACAAATACTAACCCTCAACTTACCATGAAGTTTTTCATTGAATCTGAATACATATTCCATCTAGATAGCACTAAAAAAAATTGATAAACTAATTGCTCGCGCACAAACAAACAGCAACGCATACGTATCATTTTCAAACAACTTTTATCATTTCGCACTTACATTTCACTTCCTTACACCTAAGGAACGAGACCTTTACTGCTCACACGAAATCATGTTAAGGACAAAACTAGCCCACACGTACACATATTATAAAGTTTTACAAAAACATTACATAACTAACCCAGCAGCACATAACCCACAACACCGTTTTATGTTTATTGACTCAAAGTATTTATCATTAATTTTCTTTAACTTCACTGGTTGTTTTATTCAACTAACTTACACGGCATCCTCCGTTACTATGATCACATGAGACATATTCTGCCCACTAAGCCACGTTTTCCCCATTGAAGACGCACGCCCACTCATTGTACCCATGAATACATGTAGCCCATTGAAAGTCGGAACAAAAAGCATGACTGGTAAATCTGGTAAAGTCTTTAGATATTATTTGTCGAATTTTTATTACAACCAGAAACTCACTTCTACTTGTAGCTTCAAGTCTGGAGGATATAGCACAAGAATTTGTTCAGCTTCATCTGGAGTTTTTGAGTCAAATTGCACCGTTTTCAAAGGAACATCTTCTGATGTTTCCCTGTCGATTAGGTCACCACTATTGTGGATTGAAAAATAAACCAGTTTTGTGGATAAACAAAAGAACAGTTTCAATGATGTGTTTTTGAAATAGATAAATTATCGTTTTTAAACTTCTGTTTCACGATTAAAATTTTATTTCTATTTCTAAAACGGACATTTTCACTAATGCGTTTTACAAGAAGGCAAAAAATTTAACTAGAAATGGTCGTTTGAGTTCTAATTAACCTTTCTTAATCCTTGGTGATGAAAAAAACTGTAAGCGACCATAAAAAATGCCTGCAAAAATTGCATGCAGGATAAATAAAACTGATCACTTTTCAAAACTTTTTCGAATCAATCGAAACTTTCAAAAAAAATTCAATTTTCGTTCGATCTCTTTTTCAATTAACCTGATAAAATCTATAAAAAAATTTTTTACTCCCAGAAGACAAAGTTAGTACACGACCGTAAGAAAGTTCACTAATCAATAACAGCTATTTTAGTGCAATCCACTACGATATACACCTTGATATGAAGTAGTAATATACAATAAGTTAAATTTTTCAAGAAATATCTTTCTCTGAATTTGAAACACTCCATCATTAAAGTGAACTCGAAAGAAAACAAATACCCAGATCGTTCGCTTTAGCAGTATAAAAAACACCTTACGCAGGATATCTCTTTCCAGGCAACCGATCGAATTTCATGGATTATTGGTAGTATACATGCACTGAAAAATTTTTACAACCTTATGTTTTGAAGATAAAAGATATTACAAACGAATACTTATTTTCAAAAAAATTAAAGAGTTTTTCGTAAATACACTACAACGACGTACCAATTTTTGGGATAGAGCTTTCCAATGTGGATCTGAAAAAAGCCACAAAGTAGTACTGCTTAATCCAAACGAAAAAAAAATTATCTTCTCACGCAAGATCCTTCATTAAAGCCATTCTTTAATAAATTTTCACCCAAGACCATATGCGCAAAAGCTCGTAACCCAATCAAAGATTCACAATCAATAGTTATTTTTTCTAGATCAGGCATACAACATCACATTCGAACGCAAGAATTGCAAGAAGTTCTCACTAAAGTGGATACAGTACAAAGACACTCAATTGATCAAAACTTACGAAAACTAACTGAAACAGCAGGCTTCTCTGTTATTTTTCACAAGACTGTAGCAGATACTTTGAGGATATTGAAGACTTAACATATCCTAACGACAAAGAGTACCGTTCACAGGATATTTCACAAAATTTTACTGTTAGTTTTATCAATGTTAAAAATGAACTCTTAGCTTTTCTAGGATGGCCCTACTATTTATTATAAAGATGAACTATTTAGACGCAATGTTCAATTTTATTCGATTTATCCTTTCACTAATAAAATCTATAAAACAAGTGCAACACACACACAATTAAGTTAGAGGAAGCTCAAAACTTTCGATCATATTATCAAAACCTACGAAAACTAACTGAAACAGCAGGCATTTTGATATTTTATCAGAAGACTGTAGCGGATACTTTAAAGATATTGAAGACTATATAAATCTTAACGGCGAAAAGTACCGTCCACAGGATATTTCACCAAATTTTACTGTTAATTTTGTCAATCTTAAAAACGAACTCTTAGCTTTTCTAGTATGGCCCTACTTTTTATGAAAAAGATTAACTATTTCATACGCAATGTTAGTTTTTTTTTCGATTTATCTTTTCACTAATAAAATTTAGAACACAAGTGCAACACACACAGAAGTTAATAGACAAGCAATTGTAGCAAGCACTTTATTTGCAGAATCTTTGGAATGTTTTCCACATGAGTTGATAAAACCCTCCGAGACAATCAAATTAGCGAATACAAAAAACTATCTACAACGCCAAATGAATATGACACTCCGCAAGACAACACAAAAACACCTGCATGACACAAAAAACGCAATAAAAATTCACCAGCTAACATTCAATTCATATTGCACGCACAAGAGCACAAAGACTTTTTTAACGAAAGCTTTCTGACCCTACACCGCAACTTCCTACTCTCCTGGACCGCCTACTGCAATTTTACTAACCCTCTGAACCTTCCCCCAGAAAACCACCAGGATAATGAAATATTTCATTACCTTATTCATCTATTCTTTACTGCACTTCACGAAAATCAATTTCTACCATCGGATTAAATCAAACCCTCAGTCGATTCAAAGCACCAGGCGCTAAACGATTTTCTGTTAAACACTACGATCATGCTATAAGCCGATATACGGAAGACACCCCAAACGAAGATTACACAAATACTAACCCTCAACTAACAATGAAATTTTTCATTGAATCCGAACACATATTACATCTAGATAGCACTAACAAAAAAATTTGAGAAACTAATTGCTCGCGCACTAACAAACACCAAAGCATACGAATCATTTTTAAACATCTTCAATCACTTCGCTTTCACATTTCTTTTTCTTTACACCTAAGGAACGAGACATTTACTGCTCACACGAAATCATGTTAGGGACAAAACTAGCCCAGACATACATACATTATAAAGTTATACAAAAACGTTACCTAATTAACTCAACAGCACGTAACCCACAGCACCGTTTTATTTTTATTGACTCAAAGTATACATCACTATTTTTGTTAAACTTCATTGATTGTATTTAATTAACTAACTTACACGGCATCCTCCGTAATTACGATCACATTAGACAAACGTATACATTCTGCCCACTAACCACCACTTTCCCCATTTTTTACGCACGCCCAATCATTGTACCCATGAATGAATGTATGTTTATATAGACTTCATTCACAATAGTAATTTAACCACAATTAATTTAATCTTATTCAAAACACAAATCATGAAATTTCACTACATACAAAAAAACTTAACATCATCAGGGCTCTTGAAATTTTGTGGCTCTGTTTCGCTTTAAAAACGTAATCTGCATGCTTGCCCAACTTTTCGTAACATCAGACACGATCAAAACTAATTTTCCCCAAGAAATTTTTCTATATACAGAACCCTCATAATTATGAGTACAATTGTTAAAACTAACAAACAAAACAATGCACAAAAAGATTCTACTTTTTAAAATTTCAAATTATCACTGAAACTGAATTATCTAAGAGCAATAAATTTCATAACAAAAGCGGAAAGTTAATAATTCTGTAGCTGTAGCAGGATTCAAAGAATTCAAAGCAGTAAATTATTTAGATGAAAACCACAAAGCACTAATTTTGCGGGGAACAAAATGGGACTATTAGACTACATGTCCCCAAATCCAAACGGATTGGCAATACCCCCCCCCCCCCAGTGAATAAAACCTCGAATTGATTGACAATGTCCTTCATAATAATGTGGCCAATCAAAACAAAGCGCCGCATGAGCTGATCAAAGAGCGCGCGAAAAACAAAGGGTTGATGGATGCTAACTTAAACACTCAATTAACAATTCAACATACCAAACAATCCGCAAGCTCTCAATTGCAAACTGACAACCAAATTCAGGTTCACTCAGAATCTGCTCACAAACAGTCAGTCCTCTCGCAATCAGAAAACCACAAAATCAGTCAAACTGCAGAAATTTAAGTCACACAACCTCAGTAAACATAATTCAACCAACGAAGATGAGCCGCAAACCAGAGACAAAAGGTTTCAAACGAGGTTTTATCCCGTTGGATCTCAAAACAACAGAATCACAGGCAGAAAAAAGCCGACCACACGATGGCAGGGCTCATCGGACAGAGAAGAAAACCTAACGTTTCCGAGATGGCACAAACGACCTCCAACTCAAGGTAGAAAAAAAAAACAAATCGCGCAAAATCACCGGATCAGAAATCTCCAAACGCTTCGAGAACATTAGATCGAGATGCAAGAGAACTACTATCGTCAAAGAAATTAGAAGAAACAAGGGCGAAATCGAAATTCCCCGAAAAAATTTTCGGAGACCACACCACTTCGGAACGAACGACCATAACAAACAAACAAAACGAGATCAGCCTAAAAACAACACGAATAATCCAAATGGAAGCGCCAACAACAACAATAGCTACATAAAGCATGTCCGATAGGAGAGAAAAGGAGGACACAAGAGAACGAGACCCCCTCACATGCATACGGGAAAAGAACCACCAACAATGCAACAATCTCACAGTTAGAAGCCAGTCATTTCATGATCACAGAGGGTTTAGTCGCGACTATGGAGAAGGCACGAACACATCAGAATCCGAGAAGGACACAACCCTTTTCCGACAAACGTTACAACGGGTCTTGGGCGTACGATTCATTTTTGCTGCCGCGAACAAGGATCGGAATCTACGCCCTCTGATAAACTTTGTTTGAAAGAGAGACTGGGATGCCATAAAACCAATTTGTGGAAAATACTGGCACAATATAAGAAACAGACTACGCGTCATGGAGGACTGTTTACTTATCGATGAGAGGATCCTTATCCCTACACAGTTGCGGCATACAGTGCTAGACAGTTTCCATCTGACTCATCCAGGATTAGTGTCAACATGTCTGGTTTCCACATGTCCATCGATCCATTGAGCAAATGGCACAAAATTGCAAACACTGCACTGAGCACGGTAAAAATTTAAAACCCATTTTAGGAAAAAACCTTCATTCCCAATAGAACCAGTGGTCGAACAAAACGAAGATGTTCAATCAGATTTCCCAAGGTCTCTTCCGGACAAACTAAACAGGGAAGCGTAGATTTTAGTTGCAATAGATAAATGGTCAAATTTCCCTACAGCAAAAGTTGTTACGAACACAACAGCGGATTTTGCCTTCAAGTTTATGCAACGATTCATTTCTAACAACGGGGTACCTCGACAATTAAGGTGCGACCAAGCGCAAAAACTTAGAGCAAAAAAACTTTCAACCAAATTGCAGTACCGACAATATAAAATCATTTTTTGCCTCGCTAGACGATCAGTGAGCAATATGGGTAGTTGAGATAATGATACACTCATTAGAAAGCAGGTTGGTGGTAATGAAAAACGATCAACCAAACACACCGTACAAACTCGCTTCCGATGTGCCGAATTTTTTAAGACATTGAGAGTCACACCACATGGCTCCACAAATTTTTCAATGTTTGAGGCACACATGCACCGCAAACCGAACACTCCTCTTTCAAATATAGCAACTAGTAGTTCACCTAATAACTTAAACTGGGAAAACGCAAAACATGCATGTTTAGGTATGAAAGTTTTTACAAAGCTGTAATTACCCGTAGAAATAGTGCAAGACTTGATGGTCGGAAGACAAAGTGTCCATCAAGAGAAAAAAAAATCAAAATGAAACCACGATTGCCAAAGAATTTTTAAAAGGCCAATTTCTCCGCAACAACAAAAAACAGGTGTAAACTCTAAAGTTATAAGAATAGCCAAGGATAAATTAAATGTAAGACAAAAATGGGTACAAATCAACACTCGACAAAAACAGGAAAAAAGCGTATGGCCAGGTGGCAAGAAAAAAAAACAAGACTGGCAACGAAGGTAAAAGATCCAAAAACATTTGAACAAAAATGCAAATCTATAGACGGAAAAATTCTAACATATACTCCCCACCTTGCATGGGTACAAACATTCGGAAAGCAACCAAAACTATTTAAAAATATAGGAGCCGCATTTGTCTCTAGCCCTCTAAAAAGGTCCTTGCAGACCCTCTCCGCTCCGTGATTACTTTGCGTATAAATCCGCGCGGAGATCAGGACTTTGTCTAGGTTTTTGAACATCGAGAATCCTACTGCTCCTCAACACCCAATATTCAAGGAGGACGAAGGAAGAGGCCTACCCGTGAAATTAACTCGCCAAGAAAAGACGACCAACGAGGCACATCAGATTAGTTCGACGAAAATAAAAGGCCAAACCGACAGGGAAACAAACAGGCGGGTGCCCGACACACAAATTACAGACAACACGCAGAATGAGTCTGCAAACGGATGACAAAATCAAAAATTCGATAAATAGCAACACTCGGGAGAAACCAAAATCCAGTTTTTTTGACAACGACAATCATTTGGCAACATCCTTGGAAGATATCCCGCCTAAGAGGCAAGAACAAAATCGCAGCATTACCACAACGAAACTCAACAAGAAATTGCCAGTCGGCGCTATCAACTGCATTCGGGAATCCTGTCCCGATAAATGCAATATGTGACAAGGAAGACAAAGAACAGAAACCATTTCGGTTCGAAATTGATTCGCCGCCAAATAAACCAGAAACGAAAGATTAGCCGAACTTAAAATCGCTCATACAAGAGATGGGATTCACAGAAAAACATCACAAAATCAAGTCTGTGTTATATTCATCGAAGCCATTAGTCCGAAAAACTTTAGTGATCAAACAGATGCGGTGGATCTGACATCATCAAGAGAGGACCAAACAATCGATAACAACAGCGATATTCTATTTGTAAAAGACACAGACACGCAGAAGGAAGGTGAGAAAAAGTGCAGGAACACGAGAAACATAAAAACCTTGGGAGGATGCCAACAGAGATGGAACACAACCAGAGATGTGAGGAAAATCAGAAGTCCCACGGGGTCTATAAAACTCAAAACCCAAAAAAGCCCACCGGGACTATAAAACTCAAACATTCAAAACAGTCGCTCAAAAAAACTTCTTGTTGAGGGGAAATATCTTACGTCCTGGATCGATAAACCCAGTCTATATACTTGTTTTTTACTTTATTTAAACCTTATGTTAAGCTCACTCAATTGGCCGGTCGGTTGAACTTGGTAGGTACAAATTATGAACGGTGTCGAACGATTGTTCAGTCGAAAATAAATGTTCAGTATATCAA
Source organism: Symsagittifera roscoffensis (assembly GCF_963678635.1). Taxonomy (NCBI): domain Eukaryota; kingdom Metazoa; phylum Xenacoelomorpha; order Acoela; family Convolutidae; genus Symsagittifera; species Symsagittifera roscoffensis. The sequence goes on from NC_087071.1 coordinate 39,949,347, forward strand.
CTAGCTTTTAACACCACTCCGGTTTAGACTTTTTGTTTATCGATACATTCGGATTCGAAACTTAGATATTCATACTCAGAGGTTTAACATTGACGTTGAAATCTTCGATTCAGAGCTAAGTTATCAGTCAGCTAAAATCAATCTCGCATGAAATTCTATCAAATCATACAGTTTTCATTAAAAAATTCAAACCAAAAATAAACAAGACTGCTCGTTTCAGTGGGAAGCCCTTAATGTTTCGACTGCCTTTTATGGTTTATGGATCAGTGATAACATTAAAAAAAAATTTAAAATTATAAAACAGAATGAGAAACGTTTTTTCTAAAAACTGAAGTTTTTATAAAAATAATCGCGCCACACGCCATTTAAACTACAAAAAGATAAAATTCGCTCCTTGTAACAAATTAAATATGGCGAAGAGACTTCGTTCAACCAACTTGGAAAAATTAACAAGACGGATTAAATCTCCGCTTACGCGTTAATAGCGCGAATCATATCGCGCGTTAACTTTCCCAAATTGGCCTAAATTGCAATCATTAAATCTCCATAACTTTACAAAAAGTGATCACAGGTAATATATTTTTTCAAACTTAGGCTCAGGATAATAAAACTGTTCAAAAACCCTTAGCATGACTGGTATATCAAAGAAAGTCTTCAGATTTTGTTCGTCGAAGTTTTATTACAACCAGAAACTCACTTTTACTTGCAGCTCTAAGTCTGCAGGACATAGCAAAGGGAATTGGTTTAGCTTCATCTGGATATTTTGAGTCAAACTGCACCGTTTTCAAACGAGCCTCTTCTGATGTTTCCACGTCAATTAGATTTGCTCCTAGAAACTAGTAGAAATGTTTTTTTAATGATTCATCAGTTTGTGGATTAAAAAAATGCACCAGTTTTGTGGATAAACAAAAGAACAGTTTCAATGATGTTTTTTTGAAATAAATTAATTATTGGTTTTAAACTGCTGTTTCACGATTACTTGTATTTCTAAAACTGACATTTCAGTAATGCTTTTTACAAGTAGGCAAAAAATTTAACAAGAAATGGTCGGTTCAGTTCAACGTAACCGTTCTTAATCCTGGGCGATGAATAAAAACTGTAAGCGACTATGAAAAACGCCTGCAAAATTTGTACGCAGAATAAACAAACTGATCACTTTCCTAAATTTCTTTTGAACCAATCGAAACTTTCAAAAGAAAAATTTCAAATTTCGTTTGAACTTCTTGTCATTCAACCTGATGAAATCTTAAAACTAAATTTTATTTCCATAATAAAACACCCAGAAGACAAAGTTAGTACACGACAGCAAGAAATTTCCCTAATCAATAACAGCTATTTTAGTGCAATCCACTACCATATACACCTTGATATGAAATTTTATTAGACAATTAGTTGATTTTTTCAAGAAATATCACTCTCCGATTTAGAAACACTCCTTCATTTACGTGAACTCGAAAGAACACAAATACCACGATCGTTCGCTTTAGCAGTATTTAAAATACCTTACGCATGATATCTCTTTCCAGGCAACCGATTTAAATTCAATGACTATGAAGGAAATGACCTTTTGGTAGTATAGATGCACTGAAAAAATTTCACAACCTTATGTTTTGAAGATGAAATATATTACAAACGAATAGCTATATTCAAAAAAGTTAAAGAGTTTTTTGTAAACACACTATAACGACGTACAAATTTTTGGGATATAGCTTTCCAATGTGGATGTGAAAACAGCCAAAACGTAGTACTGCTTAATGCAAACGAAAATAAAAATTAATATCTCACGAATTACCCTTCATTAAAGCCATCATTTAAAAAAATTTCACCCAAGCTCGTAATCTAATCATATATTCAAAATCATTTTTTTTCTAGATCAGAAATACAACATCACATTCAAACACAACAGTTTCAAGAAGATCTCAATAAAATGGATACAATACAAAGACAATCAATTGATCAAAATTTACGAAAACTAACTGAAACAACAGGCTTCTCTGATATTTTTTCACAAAACTATAGAGGATACTTTGAGGATATTGAAGACTGAATATATCCTAACGGCAAAAAGTACCGTCCAAAGGATATTTCACCAAATTTTACCGTTAGTTTTTTTCAATCTTGAAAACGAACTCTAGCTTTTCTAGGATGGCCCTGCTATTTTTGATAAAAATTAACTCTTTTATACTCAATGCTCGTTTTTTTTCAATTTATCTTCTCACAAGATTTACAAGACGGATTAAATCTCCGCTTACGCGTTAATAGCGCGAATCATATTGCGCGTTAACTTTCCCAATTTGGCCAAAATTGCAATCTTTAAATCTCCATAACTTTACGAAAAGTGATCACAGGTGATATATTTTTTCAAACTTAAGCTCAGGATAATAAAACTGTTCAAAAACCATTAGCATGACTGGTATATCTAAGAAAGTCTTCAAATTTTGTTCGTCGAAGTTTTATTACAACCGGAAACTCACTTTTACTTGCAGCTCTAAGTCTGCAGGACATAGCAAAGGGAATTGGTTTAGCTTCATCTGGAATTTTCGAGTCAAACTGCACCGTTTTCAAACGAGCCTCTTCTGATGTTTCCACGTCAATTAGGTTTGCTCCTAGAAACTAGATGAAAAATGTTTTTTAAATGATTCATCAGTTTGTGGATTAAAAAAATGCACCAGTTTTGTGGATAAACAAAAGATTAGTTTCAATGATGTTTTTTTGAAATAAATTAATTATCGGTTTTAAACTACTGTGTCACGATTACTTGTATTTCTAAAACTGAAATTTAAGGAATTGCGTTTTACAAGTAGGCAAAAAATTTAACTAGAAATGGTCGGTTCAGTTCAACGTAACCGTTCTTAATCTTGGGCGATGAATAAAAACTGTAAGCGACTATGAAAAACGCCTGCAAAAATTGTACGCAGAACAAATAAAACTGATCACTTTCCTAAATTTTTTTTGAACCAATCGAAACTTTCAAAACAAAAATTTCAAATTTTTTGAATTTCTTATCATTCAACCTGATGAAATCTTAAAACTAAATTATATTTCCATAATAAAACACCCAGAATACAAAGTTAGTACACGACAGCTAGAAACTTCCCTAATCAATAACAGCTTTTTTAGTGCAATCCACTACCATATACACCTTGATATGAAATTTTATTAGACAATTAGTTGATTTTTTCAAGAAATATCACTCTCTGATTTAGAAACACTCCATCATTTATGTGAACTCGAAAGAACACAAATACCACGATCGTTCACTTTAGCAGTATTTAAAATACATTACGCATGATATCTCTTTCCAGGCAACCAATTTAAATTCATTGACTATGAAGGAAATATCCTTTTGGTAGTATAGATGCACTGAAAAAATTTCACAACCTTATGTTTTGAAGATGAAATATATTACAAATGAATAGCTATACTCAAAAAAGTTAAAGAGTTTTTTGTAAATACACTATAACGACGTACAAATTTTTGGGATATAGCTTTCCAATGTGGATGTGAAAACAGCCAAAACGTAGTACTGCTTAATGCAAACGAAAATAAAAATTAATATCTCACGAATTACCCTTCATTAAAGCCATCATTTAAAAAAATTTCACCCAAGCTCGTAATCTAATCATATATTCAAAATCATTTTTTTTCTAGATCAGAAATACAACATCACATTCAAACACAACAGTTTCAAGAAGATCTCAATAAAATGGATACAATACAAAGACAATCAATTGATCAAAATTTACGAAAACTAACTGAAACAACAGGCTTCTCTGATATTTTTTCACAAAACTATAGAGGATACTTTGAGGATATTGAAGACTGAATATATCCTAACGCCAAAAAGTACCGTCCAAAGGATATTTCACCAAATTTTACCGTTAGTTTTTTTCAATCTTGAAAACGAACTCTAGCTTTTCTAGGATGGCCCTGCTATTTTTGATAAAGATTAACTCTTTTATACTCAATGCTCGTTTTTTTTCAATTTATCTTCTCACAAGATTTACAAGACGGATTAAATCTCCGCTTACGCGTTAATAGCGCGAATCATATTGCGCGTTAACTTTCCCAATTTGGCCAAAATTGCAATCTTTAAATCTCCATAACTTTACGAAAAGTGATCACAGGTGATATATTTTTTCAAACTTAAGCTCAGGATAATAAAACTGTTCAAAAACCATTAGCATGACTGGTATATCTAAGAAAGTCTTCAAATTTTGTTCGTCGAAGTTTTATTACAACCGGAAACTCACTTTTACTTGCAGCTCTAAGTCTGCAGGACATAGCAAAGGGAATTGGTTTAGCTTCATCTGGAATTTTCGAGTCAAACTGCACCGTTTTCAAACGAGCCTCTTCTGATGTTTCCACGTCAATTAGGTTTGCTCCTAGAAACTAGATGAAAAATGTTTTTTAAATGATTCATCAGTTTGTGGATTAAAAAAATGCACCAGTTTTGTGGATAAACAAAAGATTAGTTTCAATGATGTTTTTTTGAAATAAATTAATTATCGGTTTTAAACTACTGTGTCACGATTACTTGTATTTCTAAAACTGAAATTTAAGGAATTGCGTTTTACAAGTAGGCAAAAAATTTAACTAGAAATGGTCGGTTCAGTTCAACGTAACCGTTCTTAATCTTGGGCGATGAATAAAAACTGTAAGCGACTATGAAAAACGCCTGCAAAAATTGTACGCAGAACAAATAAAACTGATCACTTTCCTAAATTTTTTTTGAACCAATCGAAACTTTCAAAACAAAAATTTCAAATTTTTTGAATTTCTTATCATTCAACCTGATGAAATCTTAAAACTAAATTATATTTCCATAATAAAACACCCAGAATACAAAGTTAGTACACGACAGCTAGAAACTTCCCTAATCAATAACAGCTATTTTAGTGCAATCCACTACCATATACACCTTGATATGAAATTTTATTAGACAATTAGTTGATTTTTTCAAGAAATATCACTCTCTGATTTAGAAACACTCCATCATTTATGTGAACTCGAAAGAACACAAATACCACGATCGTTCACTTTAGCAGTATTTAAAATACATTACGCATGATATCTCTTTCCAGGCAACCAATTTAAATTCATTGACTATGAAGGAAATATCCTATTGGTAGTATAGATGCACTGAAAAAATTTCACAACCTTATGTTTTGAAGATGAAATATATTACAAATGAATAGCTATACTCAAAAAAGTTAAAGAGTTTTTTGTAAATACACTATAACGACTTACAAATTTTTGGGATATAGCTTTCCAATGTGGATGTGAAAATAGCCAAAACGTAGTACTGCTTAACCCAAACGAAAATAAAAATTATTATCTCACGAATTACCCTTCATTAAAGCCATCATTTAAAAAATTTTCACCCAAGCTCGTAATCCAATCATATAATCAAAATCATTTTTTTTCTAGATCAGGAATACAACATCACATTCGAACACAAGAGTTTCAAGAAGTTCTCAATAAAATGCATACAATACAAAGACAATCAATTGATCAAACTTTACGAAAACTAACTGAAACAACAGGCTTCTCTGATATTTTTTCACAAAACTAAAGAGGATACTTTGAGGATATTGAAGACTGAATATATCCTAACGGCGAAAAGTACCGTCCAAAGGATACTTCACCAAATTTTACCGTTAGTTTTTTTCAATCTTAAAAGCGAACTCTAGCTTTTCTAGGATGGCCCTGCTATTTATGATAAAGATTAACTATTTTATAATCAATGATCGTTTTTTTTCAATTTATCTTTTCGCAAGATTTACAAGACGGATTAAATCTCCGCTTACGCGTTAATAGCGCGAATCATATCGCGCGTTAACTTTCCCAAGTTGGCCAAAATTGCAATCATTAAATCTCCATAACTTTACAAAAAGTGATCACAGGTGATATATTTTTTCAAACTTAAGCTCAGGATAATATAACTGTTCAAAAACCATTAGCATGACTGGTATATCTAAGAAAGTCTTCAGATTTTGTTCGTCGAAGTTTTATTACAACCAGAAACTCACTTTTACTTGCAGCTCTATGTCTGCAGGACATAGCAAAGGGAATTGGTTTAGCTTCATCTGGAATTTTCGAGTCAAACTGCACCGTTTTCAAACGAGCCTCTTCTGATGTTTCCACGTCAATTAGGTTTGCTCCTAGAAACTAGTAGAAAAACTTTTTTAATGATTCATCATTTTGTGGATTAAAAAAATGCACCAGTTTTGTTGATAAACAAAAGAACAGTTTCAATGATGTTTTTTTGAAATATATTAATTATCGGTATAAAACTGCTGTTTAACGATTACTTGTATTTCTAAAACTGACATTTCAGTAAGGCGTTTTACATGTAGGCAAAAAATTTAACTAGAAATGGTCGGTTCAGTTCAACGTAACCGTTCTTAATCCTGGGCGATGAATAAAAACTGTAAGCGACTATGAAAAACGCCTGCGAAAATTGTACGCAGAACAAATAAAACTGATCACTTTCCCAATAGCTATACTCAAAAAAGTTAAAGAGTTTTTTGTAAATACACTATAACGACGTACAAATTTTTGGGATATAGCTTTCCAATGTGGATGTGAAAATAGCCAAAACGTAGTACTGCTTAACCCAAACGAAAATAAAAATTATTATCTCACGAATTACCCTTCATTAAAGCCATCATTTTAAAAAATTTTCACCCAAGCTCGTAATCCAATCATATATTCAAAATCATTTTTTTTCGAGATCAGGAATACAACATCACATTCGAACACAAGAGTTTCAAGAAGTTCTCAATAAAATGCATACAATACAAAGACAATCAATTGATCAAACTTTACGAAAACTAACTGAAACAACAGGCTTCTCTGATATTTTTTCACAAAACTAAAGAGGATACTTTGAGGATATTGAAGACTGAATATATCCTAACGGCGAAAAGTACCGTCCAAAGGATATTTCACCAAATTTTACCGTTAGTTTTTTTCAATCTTAAAAGCGAACTCTAGTTTTTCTAGGATGGCCCTGCTATTTATGATAAAGATTAACTATTTTATAATCAATGATCGTTTTTTTTTTCAATTTATCTTTTCGCAAGATTTACAAGACGGATTAAATCTCCGCTTACGCGTTAATAGCGCGAATCATATCGCGCGTTAACTTTCCCAAATTGGCCAAAATTGCAATCATTAAATCTCCATAACTTTACAAAAAGTGATCACAGGTAATATATTTTTTCAAACTTAAGCTCAGGATAATAAAACTGTTCAAAAACCATTAGCATGACTGGTATATCTAAGAAAGTCTTCAGATTTTGTTCGTCGAAGTTTTATTACAACCAGAAACTCACTTTTACTTGCAGCTCTATGTCTGCAGGACATAGCAAAGGGAATTGGTTTAGCTTCATCTGGAATTTTCGAGTCAAACTGCACCGTTTTCAAACGAGCCTCTTCTGATGTTTCCACGTCAATTAGGTTTGCTCCTAGAAACTAGTAGAAAAACTTTTTTAATGATTCATCATTTTGTGGATTAAAAAAATGCACCAGTTTTGTGGATAAACAAAAGAACAGTTTCAATGATGTTTTTTTGAAATATATTAATTATCGGTATAAAACTGATGTTTAACGATTACTTGTATTTCTAAAACTGACATTTCAGTAAGGCGTTTTACATGTAGGCAAAAAATTTAACTAGAAATGGTCGGTTCAGTTCAACGTAACCGTTCTTAATCCTGGGCGATGAATAAAAACTGTAAGCGACTATGAAAAACGCCTGCGAAAATTGTACGCAGAACAAATAAAACTGATCACTTTCCCAATAGCTATACTCAAAAAAGTTAAAGAGTTTTTTGTAAATACACTATAACGACGTACAAATTTTTGGGATATAGCTTTCCAATGTGGATGTGAAAATAGCCAAAACGTAGTACTGCTTAACCCAAACGAAAATAAAAATTATTATCTCACGAATTACCCTTCATTAAAGCCATCATTTAAAAAATTTTCACCCAAGCTCGTAATCCAATCATATATTCAAAATCATTTTTTTTCGAGATCAGGAATACAACATCACATTCGAACACAAGAGTTTCAAGAAGTTCTCAATAAAATGCATACAATACAAAGACAATCAATTGATCAAACTTTACGAAAACTAACTGAAACAACAGGCTTCTCTGATATTTTTTCACAAAACTAAAGAGGATACTTTGAGGATACTGAAGACTGAATATATCCTAACGGCGAAAAGTACCGTCCAAAGGATATTTCACCAAATTTTACCGTTAGTTTTTTTCAATCTTAAAAGCGAACTCTAGTTTTTCTAGGATGGCCCTGCTATTTATGATAAAGATTAACTATTTTATAATCAATGATCGTTTTTTTTCAATTTATCTTTTCGCAAGATTTACAAGACGGATTAAATCTCCGCTTACGCGTTAATAGCGCGAATCATATCGCGCGTTAACTTTCCCAAATTGGCCAAAATTGCAATCATTAAATCTCCATAACTTTACAAAAAGTGATCACAGGTAATATATTTTTTCAAACTTAAGCTCAGGATAATAAAACTGTTCAAAAACCATTAGCATGACTGGTATATCTAAGAAAGTCTTCAGATTTTGTTCGTCGAAGTTTTATTACAACCAGAAACTCACTTTTACTTGCAGATCTATGTCTGCAGGACATAGCAAAGGGAATTGGTTTAGCTTCATCTGGAATTTTCGAGTCAAACTGCACCGTTTTCAAACGAGCCTCTTCTGATGTTTCCACGTCAATTAGGTTTGCTCCTAGAAACTAGTAGAAAAACTTTTTTAATGATTCATCATTTTGTGGATTAAAAAAATGCACCAGTTTTGTGGATAAACAAAAGAACAGTTTCAATGATGTTTTTTTGAAATATATTAATTATCGGTATAAAACTGCTGTTTAACGATTACTTGTATTTCTAAAACTGACATTTCAGTAGGGCGTTTTACATGTAGGCAAAAAATTTAACTAGAAATGGTCGGTTCAGTTCAACGTAACCGTTCTTAATCCTGGGCGATGAATAAAAACTGTAAGCGACTATGAAAAACGCCTGCAAAAATTGTACGCAGAACAAATAAAACTGATCACTTTCCCAATTTTTTTTTTGAACCAATCGAAACTTTCAAAACAAAAACTTCAAATTTCGTTTGAACTTCTTATCATTCAACCTGATGAAATCTTAAAACTAAATTTTATTTCCATAATAAAACATCCAGAAGACAAAGTTAGTACACGACAGCAAGAAACTTCCCTATTCAATAACAGCTATTTTAGTGCAATCCACTACCATATACACCTTGATATGAAATTTTATTAGACAATTAGTAGATTTTTTCAAGAAATATCACTCTCTGATTTAGAAACACTCCATCATTTATGTGAATTCGAAAGAACACAAATACCACGATCGTTCGCTTTAGCAGTATTTAAAATACCTTACGCATGATATCTCTTTCCAGGCAACCGATTTAAATTCATTGACTATGAAGGAAATATCCTTCTGGTAGTATAGATGCACTGAAAAAATTTCACAACCTTATGTTTTGAAGATGAAATATATTACAAACGAATAGCTATATTCATAAAAGTTAAAGAGTTTTTTGTAAATACACTATAACGACGTACAATTTTTTGGGATATAGCTTTCCAATGTGGATGGGAAAATAGCCAAAAACGTAGTACTGCTTAATCAAAACGAAAATGAAAATTATTATCTCACGAATTACCCTTCATTAAAGCCATCATTTGAAAAATTTTCACCCAAGCTCGTAATCCAATCATATATTCAAAATCATTTTTTTCTAGATCAGAAATACAACATCACTTTCGAACACAAACTCATTTTTTTCAAACTTTTTGAAACTCATTTTTTTGAGTTTCAAAAAGTTCTCAATAAAATGGATACAATACAAAGACAATCAATTGATCAAAATTTACGAAAACTAACTGAAACAACAGGCTTCTCTGATATTTTTTCACAAAACTATAGAGAATACTTTGAGGATATTGAAGACTGAATATATCCTAACGGCGAAAAGTACCGTCCAAAGGATATTTCACCAAATTTTACCGTTAGTTTTTTTCAATCATAAAAACGAACTCTAGCTTTTCTAGGATGGCCCTGCTATTTATGATAAAGATTAACTATTTTATACTCAATGTTCGTTTTTTTTTTCAATTTATCTTTTCACTAAAAAAATTTAGAACACAAGTGCAGCACTTACATAGAAGTTAATAGACAAGCAATCGTAGCAAGCACTTTGTTTGCAGGATATTTGGAATGTTTTCCACATGAGTTGATAAAATACTCCTTGTCGACCAAATTAGCGAATACAACAAAAAACTATCTACACTATACCAAATGAATATGGCACTCTACATGACAATACAAAAATATCTGCTTCAACAAAAAAAAACATTAAAAAACCACCAGCTAACATAGGCCTGAACATCCGAGTCCTCGGCTAACTCAGTTCATATTGCACGCACAGGAGCACGAAGACATTTTTAAGGAACGCCTTCTAACCCTACAACCCAATTTCTTTTTAGCTATTCGCGTTCAACTCAATGATATTCCCATCATCCGCAACAGACTAACACTCCAGATTTTTTAGTTTGTCACTCTCCAACTTTCCTCCAAAATACATTTGTACAAACAACAAACGACAACTAACTGAACTTAGTCGTTGATGAAAATGCGGTAGTTCTTGTCACCACCTACTGCATCTTCCTACTTTTCTGGACCGCCTACTGCAATTTTACTAACCCTCTGAACTTTCCCCCCAGAAAACCACCAAGATAATGAACTATTTCATTACCTTATTAATCAACTGTCTACTGCACTTCGCAAAAAACAATTTACTGCCATCGGGTTAAATCAGACCCTCAACCGATTCATAGCATCACGCGCTAACCGATTTTCAGTTAAACACTACGATCATGCTATAACCCGATATACGGAAGACACCACAAACGAAGATTACACAAACACTAACCCTCAACTAACAGTGAAATTTTTCATTGAATCCGAACACATATTCCATCTAGATAGCGCTAACAAAAATTTTGATAAACTAATTGCTCGCGCACTAACAAACAGTAACGCATACGAATCATTTTCAACCAACTTTTATCATTTCGCACTCACATTTCAATTCTTTACACCTAAGGAACGAGACTTTTACTGCTCACATGAAATCATGTTAAGGACAAAACTAGCCCACACGTACACATATTATAAAGTTATACAAAAACATTACATAACTAACCCAGCAGTACGTAACCCACAACACCGTTTTATGTTTACTGACTCAAAGTATTATCTCTTCTTTTCTTAAAATTCACTGGTTGTATTATTCAACTAAGTTACACGGCATCCTCCGTTACTATGATCACATGAGACAAATGGATATATTCTGCCCACTAAGCCACGTTTTCCTCATTGATGACGCGCGCCCACTCATTGTACGCATGAATACATGTAGACCATTGAAAAAACCCTATTAGACTTTGTTCACAATACAAAATTTAACCACATTTTATCTAATCTTATTCAAAACACAAATCAAGAATTTTCACTACGTACCAAAGAAGTTAACATCAGAGCGCTTGAATATTTTGGCCTTTGCTTCATTTTAAAAACGAAATCTGCATGCTTGCCAAACTTTTCTTAACATCAGATACGATCAAAACTAACAATAAAGGACCCTCATAATTTTGAATACAATTGTTGAAACTAACAAGCAAAGCAATGCACTCAAAGTTTCTTGTTTTCAAAAATTCAATTAATCACTCAAACTGATTTATCTAAGAGCATCAAATTTCATAAAAAAAGCACTAAATTATTAATTCTGTAGTAGGGTTCAAAAAAATCAAAGTTGTAAATTATTAAGATGAAAACAAATTTCAAGGAACTAACATCTTTATGTGTTCTTTTTTTTTGTAAATTCAGATAAAAATTTTTTAATTGCGCATTTTTCACACACTCTTTCCACAAACTCGCACAACTCGCCCACTTAAAGTAGTTAAAAAATGAGTTTCAAGTTTCAAATCTAACTGATAACAACTCTAACTTGTTTTCACGCGTTTCAAACTTTCCCTTAACAAGCTTGAAACCAATTATAAGTGAGCTTAAACTATCCAACGCAGCTTACTAACACCACAAAACCACCTACCTGTACAAGAAAGTCCCACGGTACTCAGACCAGATAAAACCCAGAACAAAACTGGATAAAAAATTCTTTTGAAACCTCCTTTCAAATTTTATCGAAACCACTTGAAACACCAAAATGTTAAATGAAAAACCCAAAACAAAACAATCTGTTTTCGATAAAAGGACTCAGCCAAAAAGAAAAAAAAACACCTTTAAATAAAGAACAAAAAATTTAATTAAAAAAAGAGACTCTGCTCAACGAGACGGTACAACCAGAACCACGTCGATCGAGGTACATGCTCCCAGCATGTGCTACGACCCTGATCCTCAATTTTCGTTGAGCAACTTTTGAAAATAATCAAAACTAAATCACGCTTTTTCGAAATTGAATAATAAACATCATATCTAAATTTTATCTCACTGACAAGTTGTAGATTTGAAAAGCAATGTAAAACAATTTTTTTAGAGCAAACGGAACGAGCAGCAAAAGGAGATGAAAACTCGACACACTCCAACCCAGGAATGGCAAATCTATTGGCTTGTTGCCGTAATCACAACTCTCACAGGATTTGAATTATGTGCCTAACGTTTTCTCAATGGAGTCCATTGAAGAAAAACAATGGCAAACTCGATGTGGAATTCGTATACGGATCGAAGTCACTTGGCGCTTCACACAGGAAAGTCCATCTTTTTTTTGCAAGTAGTCTCGCTCTAGCTTAACAGTAACAACTCCTCGTTACATCAATCTGAAATCTTGAGACAATCACTTAAGAAGATCTTCAATTAAAGGAGACCCACTTCTGGAACTTGAACAAATGTACTCCTTCTCTCTACAAAGACAACTACATCTCTCCTTCCTTCACGCAGTCACTGTTTGAAAAGAAACAACTCCAAAGAACAGAAAGACCCCCGTCCATCCTTCACTAAAACAAAAAATTTAAAAATTAAAAAAATTTTCTACACCCCGAATGGGTGGAACCAGTTTAAAACTAGTACTTATAACCACTTATATTCTTGATAAACTATCACTCTAAAGTGTTTCTTACTAACCAATCATGGTCCATAACTAACACTGACTATTATTTGTAGTGCTGAAACTACTTGTAGTTTCAGCACCAGAGCAATTTGAATATAACTTAGAAGACATTGTTCTCTTTCGAAACAGTTCCAGATATCTCGCAAAAACCAGTATACGCTAGATCTTTTGAGAATAGGAGATATAAGTAAGATTAAGTTTCGTATTAGATTAAGAAGTTGCACGAACCTATCCCGCCGAAAGAATGATAGCTTGACGAACAGACGTTGTACCTTATCTGAAATTACGCTGTGAGTGAGCCACTCCCGACTTAAACTCAGCGTTTTTACCTAAAAACTCAAGTGTGCTCATGTGAAGCCAAGTCGCCGTTTTACTTGACAAATCAAGTAACTTATTCAAACTCACGTGTCAACAAACCACGCTTACAAGTCAAAAAAGTTCCTATGTTTTCAAGTAATTACCCTTGACAAATTTTAACAGAGAATTCGATTTGCGTCGAGCACATGGAAAAAATCGTGTTTAGTCAATTGAAAAAATTCATCAGATACATTCAAAAACTGGTCAAATTATTTAATACTGTTCAAAAATAGAGTGCAAAAGCAATTTTTTTCTTTGTGAAAGTCAGATTTCCATTTGTCACTTGCTCCGATCGTAATAATTTTGTAACATTCGCCCAATTACTACACAGCGACGGAGCGTAGAAAAAGTACCTATTGACGACTGGCAGGCGTCAGTTACCTTAATTCTACTCGTTTCTCGACCTTGCCAGTTGATTTTCTGGTCTGTCTAGGGCTAAGTAAAAAGTTACTATTTTTAGGCCATCAGTCAAACGACTTTTGATCAGCTTTCGTTTACATGCGGACACAACCACATAGCTGAGTCTCGGATCCTCAGACTACGTGATGGCTGTTAAAAACACGGCTCGAACACCTTATTTTATTATGTTTTTGTGTGACAGTTCTATATTAAATCCATTGGAGATGGATTGACCCTTTCCTCTTTCTATCTACTCATACTCTAAAATATCAAATTATACCGGTGTTAATTCAAAGTTCTACGACATCCAAGTAGCTACAAAGTCAGTTTTATATAGTCTTTTCACATACAACAGTCTCTGGGGGGCCAAGCCTCCGCTCCCGTGTTCTTCTCGAGATAACGCTGTTATCTCTCCCAATTTGTGGCACGGGAGGGTTCCGTGGAATATCCCTTCCCCACTGAAGCTTCCTTCTCCACTAAATTCCACTGCTAAGGCTCTTATTGTGTGTTATTGCCACGATAAGAGGCTTCTTTTCTCTCGTTCTCTCGTGCGACTGTTTTCCGGTTTATCTGTCGTTGTTGTGTTTTTTCGTCCTTTTCAGTCAAAATGGCCGTCTTTTTGTATTTCTCAGAAATACTGGCCCGTCAATCGAAATTTTAAAAATTCAAATTTTCAGAATATCTAGACCCTCCTTCGCAGCACTTTTTTGTTGCTAAGGCTTTTAGTCCTTGTTTTCTGTGTCGCCGGAAGGTTGCACTGTGCCAATCCGGCAGAATGGCACATTTAGAAAGTAACATTTGTCAAAGTAACAATCGAAACTAGAAATTTGCATGCTTTGATTTCATCACTATGATAACCGAGTAGTCAAAACGTCTAACTTTGTTGAGAAATAGATGAATGCACATTTTAAATTATGCACTTTGCCAGAAAAAAGCAATTTAAATGTATGCCCGAAAGTGGGCTTCTTTCAGCCTCCCGGGTCGAGATCCCGCTCAAAAACCGCTCAAGATTTGAGCGGTTTGAGCAGTTTTCCAGCAAGATTTGAGCGGTTTGGGCGGTTTGGGCGGTGTTTTTTTGGAAAAACCGCTCAAACCGCTCAAATCTTGCTTAAAAAACCGCTCAAAAACCGCTCATTTCTTGCGGTGATTTTTGAACGGTTTTTCAAGCAAGATTTGAGCGGTTTTTGAGCGGTCTTCCCGGGTCGAGGTCTCAGACTCATGTCCATAGTTTCGCGACAAAACTTTGGCATGTCCTGACTTTCCAGACCAAAATTAGGCATGTCCAGGCTTTGGCGACCAACACATGGCATTTCCAGACTTTTGCGACCATAATGATCCGTTGCAATTATCGCGCCGAAGCAGAGGTGGCGCGACCAAAACATCGCGACTCATATTTGGTATGTCCAGATTCTCGCGACCAAGAGTTGCCATTTCCAGACTTTCGCGACCGAAAAACTAAGGCGCGACTTTCGCGACCTAGGCGGAAACGGCGCGACTCCAAAGACAACGGCGCGACCGTTTGGCCAGCGCGACCAAAATGTGCACTTTCAAAATGTACACTTTCAATGTATTCATTGTGGTGCGTAATTTATACTGCCTTCGCTGCGCGACTCAGTTTCAGGGCCGCATGGTCTAACGGATAAGGCGTCTGACTTCGAATCAGAAGATTGGGGGATCGAATCCCTCTGTAGTCGAATTTTTGTTAATAAATCTTGCGCGGTTTTTGAGCGGTTTTTTTAGATAATCCGCTCAAAACCGTTCAAATCTTGCGCGGTTTTTGAGCGATTTTTTAGATAAACCGTTCAAAAACCGCTCATTTTGAAGCAAGATTTTGAGCGTAATTGTCTAAAAAAACCGCTCAAACCGCTCAAATCTAGTTGAAAAATCTCGACTCGAGCTGCCTCGTTTTGCAGTAAAACAATTAAACTTAGCAGGAGGGGTTCAAACAATTCCTAGCTATTACTTATTCTAGGTTTCGTTCATGAGGTTGGTTGTTGTGGTCAATGTTAATGTTTAGTAGTGGTCGTCTGCGGTTGATTTCACTGATTTTCGATATCATGGTTTTCTACTGAGAAGTCGAGATTAATTGAGGCAATTAAAATGACGGGTATTTTGGCAAGTTTTCGTCGTGTTTTGACTTCGTCAAGAAGTCGGGTCTGACCGTCAAGTATGACAATACGTTACCCACCAGCCACGGTCAACGCGGATTCATGTCTTAAAATACCCAAACAAATTTTTTGTCATTGATGCTGTGTTACCCCGGGTTGACCTCCTTTACCGAAAATGGTTATCATACAATTCCATACATCAAGTGTATGGAAAAATGCTTGTCATACAATTTTCATACAATTTCTAAAAATGGTTGAAAACTGGTATAAACTTATTTCTGTGGATGTTTGATTCTTTTAAAACAGTCTGGTGATAAGAAACGGAGGTTCTCGTTTTTTGAAAAAAATGCTTATCATACAATTCCCATATATGGGAATTGTATGACTGGCATTTTTTTGATGGCGACACAAAAAAATTTTTCAATTAATTTTGAAAATTTGTCCCAAAAAAATTTTCGTTTTTTTTTTCAACCGCAAATCGAATATCGGAACGCGAACAAAAATTTTTCGAAATTTTTTTTTGCATGCAAAATTTAGTATTTTGTGTGCATAACGTAGTCCTGGATACGATAAAATTGACTTTTATTTTTTTTCACTTAAGTTTTTTTTTCAAAAATGCTGAAAATTCCTATTTTCTCTGTATGGGGTGTTAATGTAAGACTTGATCAATGTCTGATAACTTGAAAATTCAACAATTTAAAATTAACATCTTTAAAAAATTTTGCCAAAGAATAAAAGTTCGTTACTTTTGGTATATCAATTGTGAAAAACATCCAAATTCAGGTCGTTTGCTATGCATTGTAAATGCAAGACCGTCCAACTTTTGGTGTTTTGAGTAACCAAGGTCTTTGTCACTTGTGTTCGGTTGCAAACACAGCCGAAAATTTTTCAGAAACTAAATTTGGAAAGAAAAAATCAAAATTTTTCGTTTATGGAAAAACATCTATCATACAATTTTCATATATGGAAAAATGTTTATCATAGAGACTTCATACAATGTTCTGTATGCATGGAATTGTTGACAAGAAGTTCTTCATAAATGGAAATTGTATGGTTAGAAGTTTTGGTCAACCCGGGACTTGGTCCATTTTTTTCTTGGCAGGAGCGTCGAGATAATTTTAGGATTAGGTGCTTCCAAATACGTGTGGATGGCTTAGGAACGAATTTCTACTATAGAGTGACTGTCGAAGGCTGATAGTTTCTGATTGATGACATGATGGCAGGCTAGCATGATTTGGTAAGAGTAAGTTTTTGTCTTCGGCTTCGGGACAAACGGTTGCAACTGCTTTCATTAAGTGTCCATGAAGTGTTCAACTTTGCAGAGAAGAGTTAGGAATGTGTCGTAGTTCAAAATTTGCAATCCGACTACCGCGAAAAACGATTTTCCAAAAATATGACGAGTTCTTGAACTCCTCCGCGCTGAGGCACATGCGCGGCGTCAAATTTCCATCAGATATCCTTGTTTCGAAATTTTTCGCGCAGGATAGTTGTCGTGGTAGCGCCTGACTTATTTTTCATCAGCGGTGAAAACTTTCCATTATCGGAGTTATTTGACTGGGAGTTCGAAAACTTGGAGTTTCTATGCAGACCAAGAAGAATCTGAGGGCGTTCATATCCTTATTTCCATTTGAAGAATGTTTTTTTTTTCTAAACCTGCGTAGGTGAAGGCTGGTTGTCCTTGTGTGTTGCTCATCACAAGTAGAGTCCTAATGCTTTGATCAGAATGTATGTTTCAGGAAGATGTCCATCCAAAATGTGGGGGAGGTTTGCTAGCAAAGCCCGATAAATGGGAAAGGTGTCAAATGCGGCTGATTTGCGCAAAATTGTGGTCTCTTTGAAAAGCGCAGAATTTCAAGCTGAAATATTCTTAAAGATAGGGTCCTTGCTCTCGTTTTATCCATAGGTAGAAGAAATCGATTTCTTTGTTGCGGTGCTGTTGTTGGTTTTGTTCCTTGAAAGCTGCTGCTGCTGCGCGTAAAGTTTACGTAATATGTTATTTGCATAAGCCGTTGCCAAGAAGATACCTGTTAGTATGCAACAAAATAGTGTTTTCAGTTTTCACTGAAGATTGAATAGACTGAAACGCAGATGACTGTTAGGGGCGGTACTGTTGTAGTTCTGTTAGTCACTCTGCTGTTGTTTGTTTCGTTAATATTGGTTTTTACCTCTGTCATTCGGTTTGATGTCTTTTCTGCTGCTGTCGTAGAAAGGGTTGATTAGTTCACTGACTGGAGCCGCGGTGATTGTTTCTCAGGTTGATGAATGAGTTATGGTCTTATAACCATCTAGAATTGTTGTGGAAATATCAGAATGGTAATCCTCCTGTCTCGTCATTGGCTTTGTTTAGCTGTCCTGAACAATGTCTCCAGTAAGACACCAGTTCAACCTGTATAAAAAAACGTGCTACGTTTTGTCGATCCTTGAATCCATCAAAGCGCTGTCGTTTTGTCTGTCTACATATGAGTTATGTTGATTCTGATACGTTGTTCAGACTTGAAGAATTTTGCTCAAAATTCTCCGAGCACTGCTGCTTGACCCTCGAGTTTTTTTTTAATTTAGAGGGGCAGCTTTAATTTTCTTAGTAGAAAAGTCTTACTGCTTTCATGTGTGTTACTGTAACTGTAGAAGAAATAGGCGACTGCGGGTAGGCTGGTGTATGGCGCATCCAAGAAAACATACAGGATGATCCAACGTCCTGAGGTGGTTTCATTCTTTGAGAAGGTCAAAAAAGATTTGGCAAAGTGTCTTCTGTCGAGATGCCCTATTTCATTCCTTTTATACGTAGAGTTTGTTGCATGATTCGTAGGCGTTTGATGAATTGTGCTTCTTTTTGAATGGTATCAATTATCATAGAGAGGATTGCACCATGTTACTTATTTCTTTTGGAAGCCGTTGAGCTTGTTCCTGTTAAATTGAGGGTGTCGCTAGGATTCTGCATCTCATTTCGGGAGAGCGTCTGTAGAGTTGAAGATCAACTATATGTTTCAGAGTTGTTGATCTTTGTTTTTCTGGAATGTACTGTCAAGTTTAAACCTCCAGTCTGCAGAATTTAATCTTCCAATTTGGTCGCTGAGCTAATGTCTTTCGTTGACTAAAAAACGTGTCCATGTAAGTGTTGGCAAAAACAAAGGGCAGTACGATGGGTTATTCTGTTTCATTGTCATCTGCGCTTTCAATTAATGCATAGTTTGTACCCATGTTGAGTTTGCTTGAACACAAACTGAAGGTATTCGAAGATTTAGTGCTTTTCCTCTTCTCAAAGAAAGCAAGGGAGTTTGCGGTCATCCTGTCGAGCAAAGAGTTGCATGTATATTGACTCAATTCTGGATGAGATCGGGAGTTGTTGTTCCCAAAATTTGGCAACAACTACAAGTAGATTGAAATAAAAAAACAATTCTGAGAGAAGCATATCGCTTAAACAAAAAACAAAGTGAATTGCTTGCATCGAGATTGGTCAAGCACATTTAGGTCTGTCGAGAATGGTCAAATTATACAAATTTTGTTCGAGACATTCGAAACATAAAGTGAGCACCCCAACCCGGGCAAATTGGATCAACGGGTTTTCTTGAGATACAATACATTTGAACACTTATTGAATTAATAATTCTTATATAATAGAAAAGACACAATTAATAGAACATTATAATTTTATTTACAATATTTCCTTGTTTGGCTCAAATTGAGCTCAATTGAGCCTGTAATAGATTTTTAGGGAGGAACAAAATGAAATGTTTCGTGAAGAGCACAATCAGCACAATGTAACTCCTTTTTTTAGGGTGTGTGGCTCTCGTGCAAACCCTATAGAAAAATGAAATCGAAAAGGACAATGAAAAAAAAAATCATATCTAACACAACATATCTTTCGCAAATTGAATTGCACCATGATTATGCACTGTGGAGTTTTCGAAAATATATATAATCGTTCAAAACATAAAGTGATTACCTCGACCCGGAAAATTGGATCCACAAGTTTTCTTGAGACGGATTACATTTGAATTAAAATTGATATAATAATTCTGATAAAAGAGAAAAGACACAATCAACAGCACGTTTTAAGTTTACATACAAAACTTCATTGCCCGGACCAAACTGAATCCAACTAGTTTGTCTAATTTGCAAGTTGCATCAAGCGTTTCATTAGAAAACGTGATAACAAGGTTGAAACTTACAAAAAGAACAAGAATTAGTGACCATTACTTTTAACAAATCAGGCCGGCCTGAAGAGATGAAATTGAAACTTTGAAGAATT
This sequence comes from Symsagittifera roscoffensis, assembly GCF_963678635.1. Classification (NCBI taxonomy): domain Eukaryota; kingdom Metazoa; phylum Xenacoelomorpha; order Acoela; family Convolutidae; genus Symsagittifera; species Symsagittifera roscoffensis. Next base: position 39,969,665 of record NC_087071.1, read on the forward strand.
AACGTTTCTATATTTCAGACGCAAGTAAAATTATCTGTTCAAAAACCCTTTCTTTTCAACCAAAAAGCGAAAAATTGGAAAACGTAACCGCGGATAAAAAAACTGAAGACATGATAAAATAGAGAAGTCTCCAAAAACGTAGACACTCGTATGACCCAAGCAAAACTGTTGGAACTTCTAGTGACAAAATGTTTACTGTTTTTATTTGGTACCAATGTTATTTGAAAACTCAAATCAGGAAATTTGCAATCAAATAACTTGCAATCAAATATCAAATAAGGAATTTAAAAAAAACTGAGTAGATTGGCGTACGTAACACACTTTTAAGGAGGAATAAAATAAACATAATGAAAAAATGTTTGATGAGGTGAATGATTTCTATAACTCAAAGCAAAAGAATTTTCTTATTACGTGGCCAAAAATTGCAATTTGGGAATTGTAAGTGCTTTTCGGAGGCCAAAATTGAATTTAGCCAAAATCGGATTTGGCGCAGTATTAGCAAAATTACTAGTTCTCTTCGATTTAATTGCTGCTTTGGACTCCACAAACAGATATCTCAAACACTCTGTCACTCAAAATTGCTCAGAAATTAGGCGAGTTTGAGGAATCCATATCATTATTGGCAGAAACAGGAAAAAAATTGTGGTATCCAAAAACAAATAAAAAAATTTAAGAGTTTTAAAATTGAGCTGTTTCGGAATCCGAAACTGTTAGTGGAATCCTCAGATTGTCAGCGCAAGCCACAAAATGTAAAACGAACCCACTTTTAAATAAAATCTTAATGAAATCTTTTTTTTTAAATAAAATCTTTTTTTACCACGTAATGAGGGGAACTGGAACCGAGGTTGCACTGTTTTTTTTTGTGGTTGGTTAATTTGGGACACACGCAATTTTGCCATTTTTGTGGCCATCCTCAGATTTACTATCAGCAAAATAAACTTTAACTTCCTACCAAATCGATCACATGCCAAGTTAACAAAAAGAAGAGCTTGACTCACAATTCTGTTGATTATTTTCTGGCATTGTTTTGCACGATAATTTGGTGATTGTTTCGAGGTTAATCAAACAAATTCGAAAGAAATTGAGATCAGTTTCCTAAATCAACAATAGAATTGAAGTCATTTCTATGTCTTCTACACCTTTCAAAAGGAAACGAACTTCATGTCTCTTGAATGGGCTCTGATGGTTTCAAATGACTGTGACAGCCTGCATTTTTTGGCACTAAACTTTTTCGTTTTTAGTCGTTTTGATTCTCAGAAATCATGATGACGAAAACGCATACAAACTTCGGGGTTCGAGATCCTAGCGGCTACTAAAACGAAAAACCATTGCGAGCCACCATGAAATGGAATCCGCAGTATCATTAGCAACAAAAGATTGCCTTATAATCAATCATTGAACAACTACAGCAACAATCTCCGTCAACAAAGAATTGGTTTTCCACAACCAACGTAAAGCCAGATAACAAGACATCCCAAAGTGCGAACTGACCAACTTGACAGAAACCTCAAGAAACAGAACAAGTGATTTGATTATTCGATTCATTAATTCCCAACCAGCCTAATTCCGGTCAACTTCAAAAGAAAAAACCCGGTCAACTTCAAACACTCATTACTGGAAAAAAAAGACCCAGACTATAAGCCTGCAAAAAATAATTGGACAATGCAGCCTTCGGATAGTGAAAACGAAAAGTTGGAAGACCCGGCATCATCCTGAACGACTACCTTAGCCAACTCTACATTTTGATCTAGCCACCGACTCATCAGAATGTCACTGGCATGGATTTTTTGCTTACAATCATCAGCAACCTGGTGGAAATCTTCCAATCATTAGGTTTCGACCATGGTTTGAACTCCACAATCTATGTGCAATTTGCAGTAAGCAAATTGAAGCTCCAATAACCACTACAAATTTTTCAACACAATATGACTGAAAACTTGGAAGCCAAACCTCACAGACTTCAACGCTTTGCTACGACAGTTTGTCCTTGCATTTGACCGTGTTCCACAGCAGCAAAAATCATCAATGACACATATTTTTCATCAGCCAATATGAACAATCTGAAACAACAAAAAACAACAACAACTTCAACATCATCAACAACAACAACAACAACAACAACAACAACAACAACAACAACAACAACAACAACAACAACAACAACAACAACAACAACAACAACAACAACGGGTGCTGGGACTCACAACTATTCAACTTCACGAGCAATAGACAACAGAACTTTCAATACCTGACAAGAGTGTCCCTTTGATTGCAACAATCATCGCCCAGCTTCAGCACTATACGTGAATATCAAGAATAAATGTGTATCCCAAAAAAAAACCTGCTTCACCTGCCTCGAAACAAATCAAGTGGAAGCCCATCAAAACATACCAGCAATTCATTCAAGCAGCGGCAACTTTCATTCAGAAACCACCAACAGCGACAGCAGCGTTCACATCAATTCAACGCAGATTATTAGCCGATTCTTTCAACCCATTTCGGCATAACAGAAAAAATTATTCTTGAACTTATACGGTTTTCATGACATTAGAAGCACAAAATAGATACATCTCATGGTCTGAATTGAGACATCTTCATCTCCGGGAATCAAACCACAAGGAAGAAACCTCGTATTCATCATATGACTTTGACTCGCATAAAATGGACGCCCGCACAGAACACGAGACAATTCACCTTTTTGAAAACAACTCGACATAGTTCAACCTAACTCTCCTCTTCAAACAAAACATCAACATGAATCTTGTGCGAGCAGTGTTTTTATATATCTTTTCAAATAGCTTACACGCTTAAAATCAATCGATTGTTAATGAAAAAAAAATTCTTTTTTTATCAACTTTTTTTGTTCGGACTTCCCATCTTATCAAAACTTCGTTGATCGTTTGCAAAGCTATCGATCATCTAGCCCTATGTTTACAAGGTTGAAAATTGCTAAAAGATACACCTGAATCAACGTGTGAGTGAACTTTGGCCTCAAACCCTAACATTGGTTTACAAATCAGTTACTATAGGTCTGTATGAATTGAAGGTGATATAAAAAAAAACATAACAAATGACCATATTTCTACTTTTTTGAACGGAGAAACTGATTTGAATAGGTGGTTTTGGTAGGGAATTGATTAAAACTTGTTTTGCTTTTTTTTATCGTCACAGCTTAACTAAGTAGAATTCTCGAAAAGGATAGCAAAGCAAGGAACCGCTACGCAATCGCATCTGAACGAAACTGAACGGATATATTGTATCAAAGTTTTAAAGGACTTGAATTAAAAAGTTTTGCAAAGGACAATCAGCACAAAGGTATTTCAATTTTTTAGGATGTGTGGCTAGCGTGCAGACCCGATAGAAAAATCTAAAATGAAAATGAAAACAGTTCAAACCTTACAAACCTTGTTTGGCTAAATGAGTCGCAATATGCGTATTCACTTTAGATTTTTTGAAAGAGCTCGTCAAATTTATATATGTAGTGTGGGTCAATTTAAAACAAACAGTCAACCGCTTAGACTTGTTAAGCTTGAGTCAAACATTTTTGGAGATAAACACGAGCTGATTTTGAACTGGATTGGTTTTTCCATTTTTTGTAGTAGTGGGCTTGCAAAACCTGCAAGAAAATAATTTTAAAAAGTTCGACTGTATTCATATTAAAGTTAACAAGTTTTACAAAGTTGAAATTGTTTTCATTTGATCAGTGCCTTTTTCTGATAATAAAACAATGTTTTGAAGCGTCCTGGTTGGACGTGAGTTTAAAACACTGTTTTGTAGTAAAACAAGATCCTAAGCAAACTGTAAAATCTTCCTGTTTGGCCCTTTCTTATAATAGAAAGTCCACAAAGGTTAGTTTTTGAGCACATTGATCTCCCTAAACACGAACTTTGTGTGTGACACACCTTGATTCTTTTTGTTTACAAAATAATACGCATTTTTGTTTGTGTTGTAGTTTACATTTTTGTCCAGGTTAAAATCATTGCAAAAATTACCTCTCAATACATATAGCAAAAACATTTTTTGGTCGCAAGCATCGAAAACTAACACTGACCAGTTATATGTTTAACACGACCTCGATGTAAAAACTTATTGATCCTTTTTCATTTTTTTTGGAAATGATTCGTCGGAGTTTCTCTTAAGATAAAAAGCCAGCTATTATGAATTACATTTTAATCAACTGGCTTCCGCTACTTACTGTGGTCAGCGTATTTAGCTCTCTTCACATATGCAATAATTGCTGAAGAGCTATGATTTTTTTGTGCCTAACCATTCAAAATTTCAGTAAAAAAACGGTCCCATATACGAGATTAGATTCTGAGTTGATTAAAATATTTTATTCAGTGCTACTGTAGTTTTAAAAATCAAAAATGATTTTTAAAAACTTTCAATTTGCAGCAGTTGTGCTAGGTTCAAACTCGAACATAACACAATAAGAAGAGGAAAATGGTCCAAACTTTCAGATAAAGTTGTTTTTGAATAAATTGTCATGTAGTAGAGATTTTTCGAACAGCTCCAAAGACTTGGGAATTGATTGAATCAAAACAAAAAAATTAAATGCCATGTTTCTGGACAAAATTTTTCTGTTTTTGGTTTTGTTCCAGGGCCTGCTTCTCCCTCTTTTTCTAATTTCAATTTGGCGGTTCCTTTAAGTGCTTATTTTTGGAGTTATTTTTGAGATTTTTGGAGATCAATGACTCCCAACACGCATTAAATTTTGTTTTCGACCTCCTTAATTTTTTTGTTGCCAAGTAAAACAACAGAGCTCAATCCAGCGCTTATGCCAATTGTATTTTTCAACTTTGATCATGGGCGTGAAACAGAAGTTTTTAGAAATAAGTCCAATTTTTTGAAAAATTAATTCTTTCCAAAAAATGTTTATTTTGAAAAAAATTTTGTTTTGGGATCTGTAGAGTTTTCCATTTTTTCGTTGAGTTTTTGTGGCGACTCATGTCAAGTAGTTGATAAAATTCGGTGAAATATTCTTTAATGTTTTGGCTTTTTTCCTAATTATGGCCCGGAAATTTTGTATCTCAGAACGTTCTAGTAAATTGAAGGTGTACAGATTCTTAGAATGGAGCACATTGGTTGTGCGGCAAATACTTGCTGTAAATTCAAACCTTTAATCACTGTTTTTTCCCTGTCCTCATCTGAACTTTGCTACGTTTTCCGTTAAAACAAATGGTAACTTGAGTGCGAATAAGAATGTCTGTTGGTCGTTTTATACAGTTTCATCATAGCAATGATTTGAAACGATCCATTTTCATTGAGTTTTCCTGTTCTAAAGCATCATTCGCAAATCCAGATTGCTTAACGCAATTGTTTCGCATGCCGTGATCGGAAAGCCGCTACAGCAAAACCTAGTATGTCGGTTCTCCTTGCTGAAAGTTCGAATTATTTTGGTCCATAACATTTGACCGTTTTGAGTACCTCAGTAAAGTGGGCATTCGTGTTCAGTTTTCTATTTTTCCGGGCCGCTCATGTCATGTTATAATTTTCTTTAAATTTTCTCAAAAGCTAGCTTTTTTTAGATTTAAAAATGGTTGGTTGCTCGATGGAGTACACTGTCTTGTTTTATTGGAATTTTGGTTGTTTCATTTAGTTTCATCAAGGCATTGATTAGATCCATTCCGTTTTCAAGGAACTTTCGCTGTTCTCAAGTTGCATCCGCAATTCCAGACTGCTTAACGCAATTGTTTCAAACGCCGTGATCGGAAAACCGCTACAGCAAAACCTAAGATGTCGGTTCTCCTTGCTGAAAGGTCAAATTAAATTGGTACTTATCATTTGACCACTATGAGTACCTCGGTAAAATGCACATTCGAGTTCAGTTTCCTAATTTTCCGTTCAAATCAAAATCATACCTTGAATAAAATTTTCTAGATAATCGTTATTCTTTTATGCGTAAAAAAAGGTTGGTTTCTCGCAGGTGTACACTGTCCTGTCGACTCCAGTGAGCTCGAACCCTTCCAATTTAGAGACGCTTACTCTGGCATGTTTTCTGCTTAGGCTATACTGTGCAAATATCCCGCCATTGATTGAGCGGAGCGGTGATGAAATCGTTACGTCTCCGCCTCTCACTCGGAAGGTCGGATATTCGAGGCCCACCATGATCCGTGCTCGTTGCTTGAGGGTGAAGCAACATTACCCAGCCCAGAAAAATAACCAAAAAAATTGCAAGTACTTCTTAAACAGGGGCACAACAGCAGTTCTCCGTGATGAGCTGTACAGCTCTTGTGTTGGTCCTTTCCCCCGTGGATAAATGGTCTCAATCAAAGAGTAGTTTGCACCATCTTCTTCCTACTTTTCTGCGGTGCGAGCTTTTACGCTCAAAAAAAGTTAAGTTAACTTGCACGCAATTAAAGGACAAAAAGCCGTTTGGCTAGAGTACTTGCCTATACAGATATAGATTTTAGGTTGGAGACAATTCATGCAATGTCTATGATGTTTTATTTTATGCGTACCCCGCCTTTAAGAAAAGTGAAAACAAATCAATTTTAACGGATTTTCGTGGTCTATAAAGTTGTATATATAATCGATTCCCATGTTACGTGCTGACAACAAAATTGGACTACAAATGGATTGAAATCCACTTTTTTCTCGCCAAAACAAAATGCATTATAAATCATTTTGAATCCATTATAATGGATTTTATAATAAGTATGAAATCACATTAAAAAGGATTTATTTTCCACTTTGTTCTTGCAAGAACTTCAGCATTTATCAAGTGAGTGATGCCGAAACTTTGCAAAGCGAGTGTACGGCCTGGCCAAATCCATTTCAAAACCTAAACTCAAATTGCAAAAAGGTTCGTTTGAGCTCCCCCCCCCCCCCTCCCCCCAACGTTTGCCCTTTTGCTCCCCTTCAAACCCCTAACGTTTGCCCCTTTGCTCCCCTCCCCCCCACTGAACCCCCCACATGAACACCCCACCACCTGAACAACCCCCTCCCCCTATCTGAACACATCCCCCTGAAACCACCCCCACCCCTTAGAAACCGCCACCTTAACCCACCCCCACCAGAACACGTTACCAGGGAGGGAGGGATTTTGTTGCAAATGGGCAAACGCTAGGGGGTAATTTTGAGTAATATAAAAACTTTACAAAAATATCAAAGTTAGATAGAAAAAAATTCAATTGAATAACAAGTAACCAACGTAATCAACTTTAATTGCAACGTAGAAAAGACTTTATGTGCGTTGAAGTTCGCATCTCAGTAAAATGGAAAAAAAATCGATTATTATTTAGTTTCATTGTCACTGTCCACAAAATTAAAAATAAATCAATTATAATGGATGAAAAAATGATTTTGTTGCCTCGAAAAACAGTAATATTATCATCCATTTTTAATTGATTGTAACGTAGTCTCTCTTACCCTTTGGCTATTCCTTTCCGCCAGTTTTCAAACATTTACAGTGTTTCCACTGCCAATAATGCCTAACAGTATGCACGGACCAAGCATCCTTGAGCTTAGGCGGAAGTTTTATAATAGCTTGATTTCACAGGTTAACACTACTTAGATCATCGTTGATTGACATTGATTTGAAAACTGCTACGAGGCCAGATATGGCTGAGGAGAAACTAATATCTTTTTCCGAATTATCAAGATGCACGCCAACAATAGCGTGTAGTTTCCCAAAATTCCGTTGATCAAAATTCTGCGCATATTTGCACATAACATCACTATAACCAAACTCCGCAATTTTAGGTATGTCAATTTCTTATCATCTGGGAGAAAAGCGGAAATAACACGTACTTAAACTGACTAAACCATTCGTGTCAGTTCCACGAGTTGCCGTCAAACTGGCCTATTCTCTATTCAGAGTGATTATATTCGCGGCTATGCATTAATAATTCCGTTTATTCACAGGTGGAGAGAGATCGATCCGATGAACAACCTTGGTTTGGATTACCAGAAGGCGGTGCGTAGTCTTCGTTGACTGGCTGATAACTAGTACTAGTATTATTGACATGTGGAACAAATGCGGAACTTGTTGATGATTAGCTGGTAGAGTATTAGAAGAAACTGTCCCAACACTAGTACAGGGACGGCTGTGTTATACGTTGGGACAACAGTTGTCACATTAGAAAAAATCTTTTCAGAATTACAACATTGAACCGGCGTGACTATTAGAGTTGTAGCGGACAATCGCCATAAATTTGAATCAAGTTATAGTAATTGTTGATCTTATGTGACACAGTATGTGGTACAATGGGAGTTTTATATTGCCAATGATGTGTCCAAAAGAAAAACGATGGTGCGTTTACTCCAGAAGATGGGAAAACACCACCAGCAATTGCGTGTGACAAAGAAACAAAACCAGTACCAGGTTCTGCCGCCAACATAGGTTTAGGTAATGATTTCTATTGCCCGTTAGTTATGTTTGACTTTTTGGTCTGTAAAAGAAAAGCAGAAAGAGGTGTTAGTACTTGTGAACTAGAACGCGTATTGTTAACTGGTAAGGAGACAAGTAGAACAGTAGCTTGCAATGGCAAAAGGCTTGCACTGCCAAACTGAGGCGTAGCCCGATATCCTTGACTATGGAGTCAGGATCACTCAATGCTGTGTGCCCATGGTTATGAAAATTACATGTGTTAATTGCATGAAAAAGGTTGGTGCAACTAGTCGGTTCTTTCAAACTGGAACAAGAGTGAAGGCCAGTAAACCTAGCGCTTTAGAAGAAACATGAAGTGCTTGTGAACTAACAGAGTTCATTCAAGCATTAGTTCTTTTGGCTGCAATTTCTGAAATGGGCTGACTTACTCCTGTCGAGATAGTTTCCACTACCTTTTCGCTAGCCTCAGATAATTTATCCTCAAGTTCAAACGCTTTCATTTTCATTTCTTTTAGTTGTTTTTTTTGTGACTTTCAGCTAATTGCTCTAGTTCCAGCTGATTCTCTTCGAAATAAAAACAATTCTCTTACTATTTAAGCCTTTTAGAAACTTGATACAGCCGTTCCAGCTCATCGTGGCGTCGTTTTACCAAAACAATCTCATGCGGTTTCTCACTTGATGGCATAGTGTGAATAATCGACATATGACGAGTTGAAGCAGATTTATCAGACTTTTGTGACTCATGTTTTCCGCTTTCCTTAGACATATTAGAGACCTTAGACTTGTTTTCTGATTTTTGCCCTCTTGAATCTCTTATACTCTGCAAGCATGATGATTTTATGATGACGCCTAGCTCCATGTAATGCCGGGTGCTGGGATTGACAAACGTTCAAGGCTCGTCTTGTAATTCTGGGCTTCATTCATTCTTGTATTGTTCTTCTGGTTATTTTCTTCAGCCAGTGGTCTTGCTGGGTAATAAATTTTTTTGTTTTCCATCCAGGGTTTTCCGTTTTTTCCTCATAATTAATTGATTGCTTATTTACGTCAACAGCTTTTTCCAAAGCAAATTTACAATGGTAAACAGCATTATCATTTTTTGCAGTGCGACTATTATTCTCAATGTACTCAAGTGTTAATGAGTGACCTTTGAGCAGCCCATTTTATAAATCTAGACGAATTGCAAATAGTTTGGGTAACTCTTTTTATAGTTTGTTTTGTCCATGTTTTCACAAAACTGCCTTGTTTTACGGAAGGTCATTAAGAAAAAAAAAACAATTAAAAAATGAGATACTGTTTTGTTACATAATTAAATCAACTTCATTATCTCAACATTAGCCAACAAAATGGGGTAAATTGATGCCTAAAAGCCTCTGCCTGAAGCCTATTTTTCTGTTTTTGGAGTTTTAAGCGCTAAGTGGTTACGCTTCTTACTGTTTTTTATTGAGTTTAGACTTTTTTATTGAGTTTTTTTATTGGCGATGAGGCCAATTGTTTCAATTCCAACAACACACGGCGAAGAAAGCTGAGAATGAGAAAACTCAACTTGATTTGCCTGTTACTTCACTACCAGACCACTTAAAACAAGGTCGGTGTCATCTCACAACACAGTTTCGCAAAAATCTGGTTACGTGTGGAGTATTTTTTGATTACTTTCCGATTTTTTCATAAAACTTTTGGGAACATTTTGATCAGTGGGATCGAGTCATAAACCAATCCAAAAAACGATTCCACAACCTCATGTCTAAGTTTCAATTTCACAGAATATTATTCCGTTCATAAATAGCCTAAAAATTCCGGTATCGAGAAAAAATTTCAGGTAAATTATCTAAAAATCGATGGTAAAATATTTCAATTCAACGGAACTACCCAAAACCTTTGAGCATTGAGAAAACTTTCCGGCTGCTAGCTTGCAAAAAAAACTTTAATATATATATGACATCGTATATAAACTTATAGCCCAAAGTGAAAGCTTAGCAGTTTTAAACCTTCTTACTGTTTTGGAGATTGGGAGGTCACCGTTTTTGAGTTTTTTCGTCAATCACAGAGGTGTTATTCAATAATCACTTCTCTAAAGCACACAAAACGTCTCTAGTTGAACGGACACTGACACTCATCGGTTGCACTCAACACTTGTATGAAGGCCTCTGTCGTATTGCAATTCTGTACTGTGGCTGCTGCTTTTGCCTGTGTTGAGATTGCCCTCCCTCTCTTCACTTGATTTACATCCAGCGTGGATTGATGTTGGTCCACTTCCTACAGCACCTGCTTATTCTGATTATGATTCAATGAATTGATATCCAGTGAGATGATATAATAACTAAGTGACTGTTGCGTAGGCTGCTGTGGTTGATATATGTATTTTGGATATAGTTCTAATTTATGTGATGAGCTGATGGCTGGCACATCAGTTGATGACCTGATCTCCATGTCCGAGTCTATAGGGGAAATTTAGATTCAGGTCGGTGCTCGATTTCAAACTGCTGTTTATTCTACTGTTTAGATATGTCCAAGAAAAGTAATGATAGCAAAGTGAGAAAGTATTGATGAATTAAAGGTATTGCAACGAGTTGAACTAATTGACAAACGCAAAAACTTTGGTCGATTTATGAAGAAAGGTCCATTGTGGCGCGCCAAAATTATCAGCGCTGAATCTCCGTAAGAAAAACTTGAAGTCGCAAAAAAATCAGGAAAACAATCGTAATATTGGTAATTACCATCGGAAATCGGTAGAAATCGGCGAAGGCTAGCCACAAGAACCGGTAATAATATCCTTGAGACAGACAAGTTGCTCTTTTTGACGGTCAGCCTTTATCAAGGCGAACCAAATCAAAACCAAAAAACAGTAGAAAAACGGTCAATTGGGGCAAAATTCACTTGGATCTACATGTTGTAAGGTCTGCGAAAGGGGCCATTAGTTCTAGTATAGGATTGTACTTCACCTCGTCTTTATGTTCCCACTTTCGTTATATGCCTTCATACTCTAGTTAAGTTTGCGATGCAATAACAAACTCCACTATTGATTAAAAAACTGCACAACAAAAGTGATCGACTTCTCACTTTGAAAATGGAACTTTAGATATCAGATTTCCCATGTGAAAAATAATTTTACCTAATGATCCAATTTGCTAAATTAGGATTATTTTTTATCAAAAATGGAAACTACAATTCAATTTAGTTCGTTGGCTTCTTCTACAAATCAGTGTAGTTCTACTGCTTTTTTGATACGTACTCTATCAAATCTATAAAAATGGACAAGCACTCAACCTTCTACAATATGGACATGCTCTTCGTCAACTTCCTTTAGGACCATATCCGATTCTCGAAAACCCTCAAATTGCGCTTTTTGGTTTTTGATAAAGGTAACCATAATTAAGAAAATTGGATCATTAAGTAAAATTCTGAATTCGCTGGAAAACCTCATAACTACATTTAATTTTTCAAATTGGGAAGTTGATCACGTTTTTTGTGACCTTTACTTTTTGTTGTTCAAAAACGGAGTTCGTCTTCAATTTAACTAAAAGGAATGAAATTAACCCAAATTCAAAAACGGAACAGGAAAAATCTGAGGTTCCATATTTTTTTGAAAAAGAAAACAAAAAAAATCAGGAACGGACTATTCCAGGAACAGCCGCTACCATGTATTGATTTGATCCAGAAGTTTCGACTTTGAGGACTTACTAGGGGAAAAGATCAGGCAGCTCCGACCGAGATATAGACAAGGAACAGTGCTGCCATAACGGTTTGACCGGAAGGGGAACATTACATGAAGAATGAAGAAAAAAAGACAATTGTGCAGACAGACATTGAGCCCTACTAACGTCTTGCAAATCGCAAAAGTGAGAAAACGAGGAGAACTAAAAAAATGGAATCACTGGGAGACTTCCGAATTTCGAAAGAAATGACTTAGCCCCTCGCGATTAAACACCGCAATGCATAGCGGGAGATATGTTTAGAGAGAGCCAGTAATTGGGGTGAATGTACAGGTATCAGTTAATTAATGTCAAAATTGTGAAAACCTATTGAAACTTAAACATCAGAAAATTGTGAACCTTAAAACATCAAGTGTAATAATTGCAAGTGCGGAGAGAACTTCACTGAACACTGAAAAAGTGACAGTCAAACAGATGACTGGAGCGTATGAGTTTTCGTAACCTAAGACAAATCTCGTTCGGAGGTTTAAAAAACAGGGTGAAGGTTATTTTGGGGTGCTCGCTGTCAGAGATAGTTTGAAAAAACAACAGGAAAATAGAAAGTATTTAGAAATCAGTAAGCGCCAGTCAGTAAGCGACATCAGTAACCTGTTAAGACGTTTAATTGATTAAGCTAGTCCAGTCCTTTTGAAAACCAGAGGTCAACTCTTGGTCAAGGCCAAAAATTAGAGCCAGAAGACACATAATATTTTCTTCAGCCCGACAAAAGATATTATCAAAATTAATGGTTGTCTTTTTGTGGGTAAAGAATCGGAGGGCTGGACAGCCTACGGCGCAGAAATCGATATCATGTAAGGTGCATAACGGGACATCCCAAGGAAGCTTGTTTTGCCGGCCTTTGGAATTGAGAAACGAAAGAAACCAAGCTCTAGAACGGTTAAAAAAGTGTGAATTGGTGATCTTGAGACAACGCTACTTTGATCACAATTTCATTGTAAAAATATTGAATTTTCATCTGAGAGATTCAAGGAGTTGATCGAGAGAAGAGGGTTCCTCAAAAAATGTGAAGTTAGAACTTAATACCAAAAGAACTGTTAGGACCGATTCAAGTAAAACAGAAAATAGTCCCGATGCATGTATTGGCCTAGGTGGAGGAAACACTGAATGATTTGCTAAAAGAACGGAAAATTGTGTTTTCGTACAGGTTTGTGTTTTTGTAAATGGGGTTTTTGTGTTTTTTTTTACTTAGTGTTGACAATTAGTGAAATTACCTCAGACTCGGATTTGTTCTTAATCATCATCATCATGTAAACCTATTCACAGATGTCATTTAGTGTCAAGACTAGTCTACAAAAAAACTCAAAAAATTGGGAGGAAATCATCACAATTACAAGTTTAAATTGAAGTTATACGGTTTTGGCGATATGCCAATGATTTCGAACGAGTTACGACTTCAAGGTTTAGTCATACACCTGGTGAACATGTGTGCCTCGATGACATTTTACATTGTCACCCGGGGATAAGAAACGTCCTTACACGAATAAACGATCACAACGCCGCAATCAAACGGAGTAGATGTACCTTTTTCGCAAAATAAATTATGTGGTTCTCATTTAAATTCTCATTTAAACAAGACTGCTCGTATCAGGGCGAAGCCCTGGATGTTCCGACTGCCTTTAAGGTTTAAGGAGCAGAAGTAATAACATTAAAAAATAAAATGTAAAAAAAAAATGAAATTTTTTTTTCTAAAATTTGAAATTTTTATGAAAATCATCCCCCCATACGCCATATTAAGTACAAAAATATAGATTTCGCTCCTAGTAACAAATCAATTATGGCAAATAAGCTTCGTTCAACCAATTTGGAACGATTTATAAGACGGATTAAATCTCCGCTTACGCGTTATTAGCGCGAATTATATCGCGCGTTAATTGTCCCAAATTGGTCAAAATGGCAATCTTTAAACCCTCATAACTTTACGAAAAATGATAACAGGTGAAATATCTTTTCAAATTTAAGCTCAGGACAACAATACCTTTTGATTGATATTTAAAAAATTCCGTCAAAAATGGCTAGTTAAAAAGTCAAAATTTGTCTGAGGAAATCAGTATCAGAACTCCTAGCATTACTTGGCCAAACTGTGCACTGGATAGGAGCACAATTTTTTTACTGTGAAATCCTGGATTCCAGGGCCAAGTCATTAATCATGGTAAAAATAAATCCTGTTCCGGAACAATCAAAGATCAAGAAAGAACAAAATAGAAACAAAGGGAACCCCCATGTTGCGGAATCCGCTTACAATTCACAAAAAGCAAAGTTTGGCCTCGTTATGAGTGATTAAAAATCTATTATTTGATCTAGTTTTCTCAATTTTGGTCTGTTTTTATCAAAATTGCCATCCATATCTTTTCTTTATTTTCAAAGAGCCTTAAGGCCATTTTTGTTCCGACTTTCGATACAAAAGTAACGGAATATTTGTGCTCGGGGTGGGTTTTTTTTTTTCTTCAGACAAATTTCGACTTTTTAACTAGCCATTTTTGACGGAATTTTTTTATATCATTCAAAAGCCATTGTTGTCCTGAGCTTAAATTTGAAAAGATATTTCACCTGTGATCATTTTTCGTAAAGTTATGAGGGTTTAAAGATTGCCTTTTTGGCCATTTTGACCAATTTGGGACAATTAACGCGCGATATAATTCGCACTATTAACGCGTAAGCGGAGATTTAATCCGTCTTATAAATCGTTCCAAATTGGTTGAACGAAGCTTATTTGCCATGATTGATTTGTTACAAGGAACAAAATCTATCTTTTTGTACTTTATATGGCGTGTGGGGGGATGATTTTTATAAAAAATTTCAAATTTTAGAAAAAAAAATTTTCATTTTATTTTATTTCATTTAATTTTTTATGTTATTACTGCTGCTCCATAAACGTTAAAAGGCAGTCGGAACATTCAGGGCTTCGCCCTGATACGAGCAGTCTTGTTTTCTTTGAATTTTGAAAATTGACTTTTTTCTTGGCAGTATATAATTCTGTTGCCTTGCGTTCATTTTTTTTCAATTGTCAGCTGATAATGTTTGGGACTGAACACGGATTACAAAATGCTAGTTCATCAAAGTCATTAATGTTTCCAGTTTCCAAAGATTTAAAATTTTTCTTCCTAAAGTGGCTTCAATTTTGATAAAATTGTGTTAAAAACAATTGAATGTTGATGCATAACAGTTTGTTAAATGCTAAAAAATGTCCTTTTCTCAGCAATCTCTGCAGAGGATTGTTTTATGTTTTGAAGAAACTGATTCTAGGTATCTTCTTTTATAGGTTCTGTTACAAGGGTCCAACTTTGACGTGCAAAATTTTGTTCCTGATTATCTGGAAAATTTGCACCGAATTTCGAAGGAGTGTTGTGATAAAGGCAAAGAAACTAAGGATACATTCGCTGAACTCATTAAACTGATCGATGAGCTGAATGAGGCATGCTCGGCAGCTAGTGGTGATTATGTCGCAAAAACACAGGCTGCACAGAATAAAAGGGAAGCACTGGAGAAACGAAATAAGTTCCTTGAAGATTTAAAAAAGCAGGAGGATGAACTGTGCAAACTTTTGAAAGATCAGATGGAAAAAGACCGTTTAAGCTTCGAGCGTGTTCTTGAATCGGACAGCTCATTGCTTACGAGAACTGTGGCTAGTTGTTTCGAAACGGCTGCAGCGTCAGCTGGAACCATTCCCGTTTTGATTGCCAGTGTTAAATTTGGCGCAGTAGCTAAAGGCTTGGGAATCGTTGCAAATGCGGTTTCAGCCAGAAAAACTCCAGGCACCATAAAACCGAAACATGGCGACACTCAACAAGTAAGAAACAAAAAAAACGATGACTGGAAAGAAGAGTACAGATTGCAAGCAGAATTAACCGAACTTGAAAGAGTTACTCGCGAACTGAAAACTGAAGCTGAGATTATGGCCGTTCCCAACAAATCGGCAAATCTTAAGAAAAGGTGCGCTTTGAAGGAAGAAGTTCACGAAATCATGAGAAGTCTAAAGAACTACAATGGCAGCCAGAAAACAACGCTGAAAGAACTCGAGAAATCGTCTTTGGAGTTGGTTGATAAACTCACGAATAGAAATAAAGAACCATCGAGCGCAGAATCTGACCGAAAGGAGATAGAATATGTAGCATTGCAAATGGAGTGCGCAAATGCACGTATCCAAGCCTTTTTTGCCCACCAAGCGAAACGTGAAACTTTTGTCAGGGCCCCGAACAGAGATAGGCATGCTGCAAACAGCCAGGGAGCTACAGAAGCACATGCTGATAACTATCGTTACAAGTTAGAAATGGCTAAGTTAACCCTGGAAGGGTCGAGATCTAGCTTTATACATGCTAATAATTGCATGAGGGAAGCTAATCAGAAAATGGCTGACAATATCGAGGAGCTGGCGAAAATAAGAATCGATGAGATCGATTTTGACCAAATCGAAGATCTTCTTGCGAAAACGTTTGGTGCCCTCAGCGAGGTCGAGGACCAGTGGAGATATCTTGTACAATACTTTAGTAAAATTGCGACAATCATAAAAACAACAATGCACGAAAACATCAAACAGTTTGTGGAAAACTCTGGAACTTTGCATGAAGTGCTTTCGGGGAAAAATTTGAGTGAAAAGGATCGGGGCAAATCTCAGACAGTGGTGGAAAATTTGAGTCAAATGCATTGTGACATCATGTTCCGGAGCACAAGTATGGCAAACAAAAGTGCATATGTTGTTCATCAATTAGCTTCAATGTACATGGAAGTCTCAAAAAACCATATCATGGGTCCCGTGGCTAAGTTAGGCTCACTTATGGCTCTGGATCCTAAAAAAGACTTTGCTGCAATTTCAGCAAAGCAAATTCAGTTGAAATTCGACGCCCAGCAAGCATGCAGAAACATCAAAGAAATTGTGATTGACCGAATGGGAGATTATACTGGGAAAATAACAAAACGAGCTGATCAAATTGACGAAGAGTTGAAAAAACTACCTCCCAGACCCACCCCACATCCGAAAGTGGAAGCTGCGAGAAAGGAGGGTATTCGAGAATCGGAGAAGATTCACAGAAGGGAAGTTGATGAGGAGAATGTCCATTATGAAGAAGGTGAAGATCTTTCCCAAAATGCTGAAGAGTATGACGAAAATGCTGCCTCGTTCCGAAATACTGAAAATTATGTATAAAAGAGGCAGCAAAACTACACTGATTTCTTAGTAGAAAAAAGACTGACAGTAAATTTTGACAACGAAGATTCCGAGATTCTCATATGCGAGATTCACACAAGTTTTTTACAAATACTCCACGAATACTAGCACACATTTTATAGTATAAAATCAAAGAGACTTTTATACTAAAAATAAGACAGGTGTATGATAAAGAGTCAATGAACGCAGTGAAGACACTTATTGAGGTCGTGTGATCTTTCAATCGTTTTTTTTTTGCAGAATTTTCAGTTTCTGTATAAATTTAAATCAAAATCAATTGCTAAAACAAAAGTTACGAACAAATTTTATTTAAGTAAAAATTATTTTCAATTACGAACAAATGAGAGTGACTTTTTGTTCCGGACTTTTTAATGAAAAGAGGGAAAAACTTCTTTTTGCGACCTTTTCAGCTTTTCTTACTTATTGCTTTTTACTTTGTTTAGAGTCGATAAACGTAATTGAGACTCTTATAAAGGTCGCGATGGTTTTTTGTTTAATAAAAAACTTAAATTTATTCAGGTTCAAATTTATTTTCTTGCTGTTTTGTTATTGATTTCTTTCTAAGATCAGTTCCTCCTTTTATTAAAAGGGAGCAAAACTCAACATTCGAGCAGCAAAAACTTAAAGGTCACAAAAACCTTGAGCGAGCCCTATTTTTAAAACGATTTTTTTTTTCAGACTTCGCAGCAAAAATGATGTTAACCTAGTAATCCAATTGGGTTTCAAAACATAGTTTTCTCGAATTGGGTTATTTTTATAAAAAAAATATCAATCGTAACACCTTCTTTAACTAGAAAGAGCCATGAAACCAAATGAATTTAACTGTGATCTTTGAAAGTTAAACTTTATTCAAAAACAGTCATTGTTTTTTAACTTGCGTTCATTGATTCTGTTCAACTGTCTGTTGGCTATGTTATTTCTTTTGTATTCAACATGATTGTATAGTATGTTTCTTAACCAACCAACCAAGCAGGAACCAGTTAATTTTTATTAATTTTATTTTAAAATCTGACTGCGCACTGACAGACCAATTGCAGTTAGAACTAAACAGGTTTGATCTCAAACGGATCGTTTTTACCAGTTTTTATAGGATTTAATGAGACTTAGAAACGTACCTGCTGAAATCAAATGGCGTGAAAAACAAATTGTGTATTCTATGGGAACTATTCCATGATTTTAAAAGCAAGTACCAATTCTCTTTTAATTTTTTTTTTCAAATTGATTTTTGGAATATTTTAATAAATGCTGTTTACTTTCTGCTCAAATTTTTGTTAAAATGTAGTTGCTCAAAATTTTGATAAACGTAGTTCAAACTCTCATGAAGGTCACGAGGGTGAGCTTCTCATTTTTTTTTTCGTTCAGGAAAAACCTGAAAATTTGTTTACTCAATTTTTTTTGCGGTCTCACTTTTGATTTTTTTTGAAGTTCAATTCATTTTTTTTCTGTTTAAAAGAAGAAGAAATCTTTATTGTATAGCAAATGAGTCATAAAACTGTGATTGATAAATAAATTTGCAGACGAAAATTAGTTTTTAGATTTCACATCGAAATAAACATAAGCTATTGATCCAGTCTTTTAAAATTGGGTGTCAGTGTTTTTTCTTTTTACTTTCGTTCATTGATAACTTGTCAACTGTCTGTTGGCTATGTTCTATTTTTTGTATTGAACATCATGTAAAGTACAGTTTACTAACCAGTCAAGAAACAATTTATTTTTTTTTTCTTACTGTAAAATCTGAGTACCCACTGTCAGACCACTTGAGTTGGAACTAAACCAATTTTATCGTAAACTGATCGCTTTTACCAGTATTTTAGAGGAGCTAATGAGATCTAGAAACAAGAGTAACAAATAGATCAGTATTGCTAAGAAAATACACGAACGTAACGCTGATCATAGATAGTGGGAAAAACAAACCATGCGTTCTACCTGAAACTATTAGATTTGAAAAGCAAGAACCATTTCTTTTTTGGTTCAGTTCGTTTGTCCTACTTTGATGAGTTCAGATGTAAATTGTCGATCAATATCCATCTCGAAAAAATTCAAGATTTCTGGTGACAACTGCCTAGTGAGCTTAGTAAATATATGCGCAGCTAAATTGATTCTTTTTTCACGAAGGGTACTTGGGCGTCTTCACGTGTAAAACTTTCATGCCCAAAAAACCGTAGAAAAAAAATCTTGCAAAAAATTTATCTTTTGAATGAGGTTTCCTAGCAAGATCTTCTAAGCAGAAGTATCGCCTTTGAAAGAATCTCCTTATTTGCCAGGTTTTTGCAAGGTAACCTCCCTTGATAGACTAAGTTAAAGGTTATCTCAACTCCCTAGATCACAAAATAGTGAGCTTTATATTGAGCTCAGTCTACTATCAAGTAGTTTTTGCCTTTGCTTAGACTGTACTTGACCTACGTTTTGACTTTCTTGACCAGAACTGGGTATATTTCGACCTTGTCTGCCCTATGTTTCGACTTCCTCGACCCAAATTGGGTATGTTTCGACTGTGCTCGACTTGTTTTTTGACCGTGCTCGACCCAATTTTTGACAGTGCCTGACCTAAGTTTCGATTTTCTCGACACAAATTGTGTACATTTTGACTGTGCTGGACCTTGTTTTCGACTGTCTCGACAAATATTGGGTACGTTTCGACTTTCTCGAACGAAATTTGCCATGTTTTAGCATTGCCTGTCTTATGTTTCGACCGGACTCGACCTATGTGTCAAGTGTGCCCGACCTAGGTTTTGACTTTCCGACCGAAATTGGGTATGTTTTGACTGTGCTTGCGTAAGTTTCGTTTTTCTCGACCAATTTGGGTGAGTTTCGTCAATGCTCGACTTATGTTTTGACTTTCTCGACCGGTACTGGGTACTTTTTGACTCTGCTCCACCGATGTTTCGACTGTGCTAGACCTATTTTTCGATTTTTTTAAAAGAAAATCAGCAGTATACCTACGTTTGAGGGCCACAAAAATTTTCCAGTAATTTCTTCTCCAAAATAAGTTTAACCAGTTGATAATGACCGGGATGAACTTTGTCTAAAAATGCATGCTTGAAAACTTATAAGTGATTTTATCCGAACCCAGGTTACAAAATCTGGGTAGACTTTTAGAACAAAATTGAAGTTTGTAAAACTCTAACTTTCATCGAAGTTTTTGCTTACTCTTTGTGCACAGACAACTGCCTTGCTGAAACTCCTTTAATCAA
Organism: Symsagittifera roscoffensis; assembly: GCF_963678635.1. Taxonomy (NCBI): domain Eukaryota; kingdom Metazoa; phylum Xenacoelomorpha; order Acoela; family Convolutidae; genus Symsagittifera; species Symsagittifera roscoffensis. The sequence goes on from NC_087071.1 coordinate 39,990,062, forward strand.
AATTGGTTTCATTTTTTTCTCAGTGACAGTTTCCTGAACTAGAGACGATATGCACTCTTTTTTTTTCTCAAAATCTTGCATAGTAACTTTAACAATTCATAGATTTCGTACTGTGAAATAGGTTCCACATAAGCGTTTTATGCATTCAGTAATTGACCTATACCTAAGTTATTTATCTCAACCTGTAATGCATACCACAAAACCTCGATAAATTTTTTTCATTTTTCATGATGATCAATAAAGGAAAGCGCAGAGTTAATTTTAACATCTAACCACCAGAACGATTGTTTTTCTTCAATGGCTATTCCAGTCATTTTTACATCTGATTTTCTTCTGCTTTTCTTAGATAGTGTCATTGTTTTTATTTCATCTTCATAGAAGGCCAATTTGTTTTTTTTTGTAAGCAACCGGCTGTTTTTTCAACTCTTTCTGGTGTCTGTTGGTTAACTCACTGTTTCTGGCTATTGTTTTTTTGACAGTGTCGTTTGCATTTAAAATCAGTTAAATTTTTTCATCTAGTTCAATGTCTTATAAATAAATAATGAAAACAAGTAGGCCTAAAATGGGTTTCTCTGGTACTCCGTATTTCAATTTTTTACATTGAGATCCTTTGATTTTAAAGGAACCGTATTGTTGTCGGTTTTTAGAGAGGTCTTCAGACGGTCCAGAAAAACTCCTACAAAAATTTTATGCGTCTCAGTTCTCGTCTAAAAGCATGTGGTCAAATGTAACAAAGAAAATTAAGATTCGATGAATATGACTGCTATAAATGACCCGCTCACAAGTTTTAACCTTAACCTGGTAAAAAAAACTGGTCTGAAGTATTTAAGGTCCATGTCATTGCCTTCTGAAGAGAGGTTTAGCTTGAGCAACTTCGAAACTGTATTGAAAAATCTTTTCTAAGTTTTCTGTCAAAATTGAGAGAGAAATTGTACAGTTTTTTTTCAATCAAGAGTGATTGAGTCCATCTGTACGTAAGTTGAACTTGGTTTATAGCGACTCGATTTTATTCAACTTTTCGTTTTCTGTTATATCTGCTAAAAAACTTGTAATTTGTTTGCTCTCTGACTCTTACTTATTTTGAAGTATTAAATATCCTTGCCACTTTTTCTCGATCATTTGCCAAAAAAATTTGTCATTTTCATCAAAAAAGTTTTTCCATGTCATTGATTTTGGTAAATAATGTCAAGTAGTAAAGCACAGATTTTTCTGTTGTTAGGTTCCACTTGTAATTTGTTTTGATGAAATAAGCTCTTTTCTTCTTGTTCAACAGTGAATGAACCAATTTGGTTTGAGATTCAAATTTTTTTTGGCCTCTGTGGTTCCAGTTCTTGAACAGCTTTCGAAAACCTTACTTTCGTTGCTGCATTTTTCATCTCGCCATTTACCCAGTGCTGCTTCGAAACTCTTGTAATTGATGTTTTTTCAGGTGAATCAGATTCAAAAATAATTTTGATCTTTTTGTTGATAAAAAAAAAGCTCATCACAATTAGTTTAGTTAAATTTTATATCAACATCGGATAAACTCTTTCATGAAATTCTACAAAAAAATGTGATTTCGTTTTATGCCACATTTGGACTATAGAAATAAGTGGTTAAATTCTCATGTTTGTGATGTTACGATTGAATAGATGTTTTAAAGATGCTTAAATTTTTTATATGGGAAAAAAAGATCTATACACGTCTTGCTGTTTTCAGTTTTACTGATTGCTTGTTTTCCATTTTGTAAAAAAGATTGATACTAATTAGTATGCTCTTTAGTTCAAAGAGGTTTTTGTTCCTGCTTTAAACATTAAAATTTTAGTCAGGACAAAATTAATGATGTGTAGTAATCATAATAGTATATCTTTCCAATTACTTTGGTGCTTCATATAACGCTATGCAAACAATGTAGTTGAGTCAGACTAAACTTGAAATTCGTCCAGAGTTTTGTGTATTAAGCTAATTTTGGCAAAAGTCTTTGCTCAGTATTATTCAATATATACTGTTTTTTATATCTCTGTTCATCTGAAATAGAAAAAAAACTTCAGCAAGATGGTTCAGAAATCACGACCTCTCTCATTCGGCCTGATTTCCTATACATCCATTTGTTCTATACGCTGTTCTCGTATCGAATTTTTATCGCTAATTTTGCTGTTTTAGAAAAAAAGATATTTCATGATTTGACGCTTCTTCGACTCCACTCCTTCGCTGTAGAGGCTCAAAAAGTTCTCATTTGTTTCTCAAGTAACGCAAAAAAATATATTGTTTTTTTTTTAAATTCGAAGCAAAAAAATCGATGAAAAAAAAGACCATTATTTTGTTATTTACGCGACATCACAAAGCATACAAAAGTTCACAAGGTTAATCAGTCCATAAGCCCCTTTCCAAGTCACAATTTGGAGCGCTCGCATTATAACAAGCAAAACGAACGGAACTGACAATCTAAGTTCAATCTGAATTCGTTTTGACTAAAGACATGACATGAACAAAATAATTTTACCGTTTAATTTGCTTCTGACACATTTGACTATGTTAAATGTTTAAAACAAATTGTAAAAAGTGGTTAAAAACTCCGTATGTCTTCCAGAGTTTAAGCGAGGAAGCTAAAAACAATCATTTTTTAAGGTTATCAAATTTAATTAGGGCACAGTATCAACTCATTTTATCTTTTGTTTTATCATTACCCAAAATTTGTTCAGTTCTTTTAACTGTTTAGAGTTTATGAGTCTACTTGTTGCACAATTTTTTTTTCCTTGCTGGTGAGGTATCATTCTTGCATCTCTGCTGCTGTTGTTAACTTGACAAAATTGCAATTGATCGCATTTGGTTCCAGTTTTTTGAGATCATTCAAGCTATTCATTTATAAGTAATTTTTTGTTCCCTTTTCACTACCAACCGCAACTGACGCATTCATCAGCAGTTGCTTTGATCTCCGCGTCAGCTTTTGGCATGCTGATTTTTTTTTCTAAGAGCCTATTTAAATTTCCTGACTTGTAAATTTACAGAGCACGTAAATTTACGAATTATGCTGAAAAGGAAGGTATCTGTATCATCAGGCAGGGTATGGCAGGCTTCCACACCTTCATACTTGGTTAAAGTGCCCAAAAAACTTTTAGAGTTTCTACTGTTACGTCTCTTGCAATGCGCTTATCGTAAGGAGGACTCAATAATTTCACACTAGATTTCATTGAATATCTTTCTTGCGCACGCAATTGTTCCTGTTTTTCCTGTTGATTTTTTTTCAGCTCTTGAAAACATAAATGTAGAGCTCCCGAAAACATTTTCAGCCCGTCAATGTCGTTTTGTAACTAGCTCACCTTACTGTAATTTGTTTCACTCACGAATCCTCGAGGAGGAGTGTACTTTACAGCCATTTCCACCAAAACATCTTTTTGTTCTTCATCCACGATAAAAAAAAACGACTATAAAATGTTTTGTTGAAAAAATAAATTTGAATCTTGATACCTAATAATTTTATGAGAAGTGTTAATTAAAGTTGGTCGAAATACATTTAAACAGAATTATGCTCTCTTTTTTTATTGTGATCTACCTCAGAGTTCTTACCCATCAGTTTCTTTTTTCAACTTCAATGATTGCGATTCATTTTAAACGAAGCCAGATTGAGATTATATTTTATTCCAAGTTTCGTTTCAATTTTCTGTCTTTTTTCTTTTCAAAGACAAATGACTGTTTGCTTTAGCTTTAAACTTAAACTATGCTAAGGACTCATCAAAAGCAGAAATTAGTAGCTACTGCAGATAGATGATGAAATTCTAAAACTTTTAGATGCTCAAAAATGATCAAATGTCAGGTAATCAATGAAGTTTACGACCGGTTTTTTCTTTTAATGAGGCAGAAAAGAAAAAACACGGCGAGAAAAAATTCATTCTTCTGAATTATAGACAGGGGTAGTGTTTGTAAAACTGATGTTTGTATGGTTGACTTGGCCAATTGAACAGAGCAATTATTAAAAAGTAAACAAAAATAGATTGTAAAAACACTAATTATCCCTGGCACAGACTTGACAATACAGAGAAAAAATCCATGAAGAAGCACTCGGAAAGTGTGTCAAGAGTGTAAAAGGAAAAAACGCTAAGAATCTGACGGCGCCTGTTGATCGCAGCAATCAGCTCACAAATGTTTATTTATTTTCTTATTTTTTCATTTTGAGCAATCTAACTTTTGATAACAAAATCCAAGAACTTGAATTCTAGATCATAATAGGAAAGCCAGAAAGCCAGTAAGCGCAATCGAGAGCCCATTTTTTCTAAGAGCCAATTTATTTTTCCTGACTTGAGATTGTGATTTTTTGAATTATGCTGGAAAGGAAGGAGTGTACTTTACAGCCGCTTCCACCAAAACATCTTTTTGTTCTTCATCCATGATAAATAAAACGCCTATAAAATGTTTGGTTGAAAAAGTAAATTTGAATCTTGATAATTATTAATTTTATGAGAAGTGTTAATTAAAATTGGTCGAAATACAATTGAACAGATTTATGCTAAATTTTTTTCAATCTAATCTACCTCAGAGTTCTTACCCATCAGTTTCTTTTTTCAGTTTCATTGATTGCGATTCATTTTAAACAAAGCCAGATTGAGATTATAGTTCATTTCAAGTTTCGTTTCAGTTTTTTGTCTTATATTTTTCAAATTCAAATTACTGTTTCCTTTAGCTTTAAAACTAAACTATGATATGGACTCAGCCAAAAGCAGAAATTAGTAGCTCCTGCAGATAGATGATAAAAGTACTGAAAAGTCAGGTTATCAAATAAGTTTAGGGCCGGTTTTTTCTTTTAATGAGGCAGAATAGAAAAAACACGGCGAGACGAATTTCCCTCTTTTGAAATAAAAACAAGGGTTTTGTTTGTATAACTGATTCCGGTATAGGTGATTTGGCCACTTGAACAGAGCAATTTTTAAACAATTCATTTTTGAAAAAAGTAAACAAAACAGATTAAAAAACACTAGTTATCCCCGACACAGACTTGACAATACAGAAAAAAATCCCCTGAAGAAGCACTCGGAGATTGTGTCAAGAATGTAAAAGCAAAAAACGCTAAGAATCTGACGTCCCCTGTTGATCGCAGCAATCATCTCGCAAAGGTTTATTTTTTTTTTATTTCATCTTGAGCAACCTAGCATTTGATAACAAAATCCAAAATTTTGAATTCTAGATCATGATAGGAAAGCCAGAAAGCCAACGAGAGGCTTGCTGAAGGTTATCCCAATAAATTTAATAACAATGATGTCATATCAAATCAAAATAAATAAATGAATTAAAGATCCAACTGGAGATCTTTTTCGAAGAGCAATTGAGATTAAGTGCAATCAAGGGCCCATTTTTTTTTCAAAGAGCCCATTTATTCTTTCTGAATTGTAATTTTACAGACCATATGAATTTACTAATTATGCTGGGAAGGAAGGTATCTGTTTCATCAGGCAGTGTATGGCAGGCTTTTACACCTTCAGACTTGGTTGTAGTGCCCAAAAAATTTGCAGTGTTTCTATTATTACGTCTATTGCAATGCGCCTATCGTAAGGAGGATTCAATTTTTTCACACTATGTTTCATTGAATGTTTTTCTAGCGCACGCAGTTGTTCCTGCTTTTCCTGTTGATTTTTTTCAGCTCTTGAAAACATAATTATCGAGCACCCGAAAACCTTTTCAGCACGTCAATGTATTTTTGTAACTAACTCAACTTACTGTCACTTGTTTCACTCACGAAACCTCGAGCAGGAGTGTACTTTACAGCCATTTCCACCAAAACATCTTTTTGTTTTACAACCATGATAAATTAAACGACTATAAAATGTTTTGTTGAAAAAATAAATTAAAATATTGATAACTATTAATTTTATGAGAAGTGTTAATTAAAGTTGGTCGAAATACGATTGAATAGATTTATACTCAATCGTTTTTAATCTGATCTACCTCATAGTTTCTACCATCAGTTTTTGTTCAATTTCAATGATTATGGTTCTTTTTAAACGAAGCCAGATTGAGATTATAATTTTTTTGAAGTTTCGTTTCAATTTTTTTGTCTTTTTCTTTGAAGTCAAATGACTGCTTGCTTTCGCTTGAAAACTAAACTATGGTATGGACTAAGCAAAAAGCAGAAATTACTAGCTCCTGTAGGTAGATGATAAAAAGTCAAAAACTTTAAGATGCTCAAAAAGGACTCAGTAGTCAGGTTATCAAATAAGTTTACGGCCGTTTTTTTTTAATGAGGCAGAATTGAAAAGAACACGGCGAGACAATTTTCACTCTTTTGAATTGAAAACAGGGGTAGTGTTTGTATAATTGATGTTGGTATGGGTGACTTGGCCCCTTGAACAGAGCAATTTTTGAACAATTCATTTTAAAAAAAGTTAAACAAAAACAGATTGAAAAAACACTAAGTATCCTCGGCACAGATTGACAATAAAGAAAAAAAACTTCCCTGAAGCAGTTTGAGATTGTGTCAAGAATGTGAAAGGAAAAAACGCTAAGAACTTGACGGCGCTTGTTGATCGCAGCAATCAGCTCACAAACGTTTTTTTATTTTTTTATTTTTCCATCTTGAGCAATTTAACATTCGATAACAAAATCCAAAAACTTGAATTCTAGCTCATAGTAGGAAAACCAGAGCACCAACGAGAGGCTTGCTGATGGTTATCCCGTAAAAGTAAACCACAATGACAGCATATCAAACCGAAAAACCTAAATGAAATAAAGATCCAACTGGAGACCTTTTTCGAAGAACGATTTAGGTTAAGCGCAATCAAATATACTTCAATATAACTCCTTTAAAGTTCAACTTATAGCATTGAGTGAGCACAATCAAACGTTTACTAGAATTTGAACTAAAACTCTTCAGTTACCATGAGAAAGACAAGTAAGTCATGCACTTTAGTGCTTTTAACCATTCGTCACAAATTTTTTTAAACTTACCTTCCTTGAGCCCACTGCCTGGTTCCTTCGACGAGAGGTATTCTAGGTCTGACCAAGTATCTAGGGAAGACAGAAAAATTAGATTTAGTCTATCGCTACAATTCTTTAATCACGCAGCTATTATCTACAATACATGAATCTAGTATTAAATGGCAGAAGGCATTTTTGAAATATTTTGATTCAAAAAAAGGGGATAACTACGCTCCAATTTAGCAAAACGATGGGATCTGGAGTTAGTTTTTAGTTTGCGTCTCATTGTTGGCAAAATACAAACACGTTTTGCCGATGACCTTATGGAAACAAAATTTGTTTTTAACTTATGCATCAAATCTTCAATCACTTTTTCTTAAAAACCTTATAAAATGCAAATCATAAAAAGCTGCTAACTTTTCGACAATTTCATCCAATACGAAATGACGATAGCTTTTGCGCAAATTTATGCAAAAAAGTTTAAAAACTGCTTCCTACACAAGAATTCCATATTGAACGCAAAGCCGAACGTAAATCAAGTAGTACATAATCATTTGTGCATTAGTCATACGCAACTACACAACCATCCACGAAAGCGATTCGCAACTCCACGGAACTGGACCAATTTCTTCTATTTTCAACTTGATATTTGAAGGAAAGCTTATCATATAGTTCAATAAATAGGTGTTTGTACCCAGCAATGTGATGCAATCAAATGTCTCCAAAACTATTTTAACAGTTTTCAAATTCAAAAGTAGTAATAATAGATCCTACAGCAGTAAGTGTGTTGTATCTCATCCAGTTATCTAATTGATTGAAATCTTCCTGAAAATCACCGTGAGAGGGCACTTTTTTGATAGATGTATCATCAGCAAACAAGGAAAATTTGCAACTTTCTGAAAATCTTAGGAAGGTCATTGATATAAAAGGGGCCTCAAAATGGAACACTGTGGTACGCCTCACAGTACACGCTAAAAATTGCTTTGAAACTTGTTCAAAGTTACCACCTGTTTCCGAGTTTCCCAATTGCAAAAGTTACAAGTTATTTCTTCTCCTACGCCACATCGCTCTAGTCTATCTAGTAAACTTGCAGGAGAAACTGTGTCGCAAGCCTTCTTTAAAACCAAAAAAAAAACAGCATCACCTCTTTTTTCTTCTGATCTTTCGAGGTTCAAATCTCTATCTTGTTTCAAGAATGGCTTTAACAAAACTTAATTTTACAAACAACCAATTGATTGGCTCTGAGAAAGTTGCGATGTTCAAAACAACTGCTAATTCGGTAATGGATTGCTTTCCCAAAAACGTTTGATAGTGTTGATATTTTTTATACAAATCTTTCAATAAACCATTATGAAGCGGGAACACTTCAGGAAGAAACTGGGATAGCAAGCCCTAATAAAGCAGGTTTTAAAGAAATTTGTGAGCTTTGGTTCGATAAACCGTGTACTTATTTTATCTATTGCAAAGTGGATTAAATCATACCCCGAGCTGAGCTTATTGGTGCTCTATCTCTCTTTCCTGAGTTCCATTGAAAGACATTGATTGCTCTACGTTTTCAATGCGAATTGGATCAGCAACTGCTATTTTTTCTAAGACTTGGACCGATTTTCACAATGAAACGGTCCATTTATTGAGGTTATTTTCATTAATTTCTCAAGCTACGATTTGATCTTTTTGTTTTCCAAGTTATGCTGCAACTGCCTTTTGCTATTTATGAGATTTGTGATGTTTCATTTAGCACTCCAAATTTTTCCTAATGATTTTCTGTGCAACAAAATGGATTTGTTCCTTAATGATTTGTACTTGATCTTGGTTTCAGTTGAGTTATGTAAATTAGATCTGTTTGCTTGATCTCTGTTTTCGCGGCTTTTTTAACATCGCTAGATACTCTTAACTTCTTCTCGTTCGATACATGGCGAGTTTGAGACGGAACAAACCTATCAAAGCAGTTGATAAAAAATCTAGAGAAATAGTTAGCCTATCCGTTCAAGTTGGGTACCATTATGTCAATTGCCTTCCATTAAGACTGTAAAAGAAAATCTTATTTTAACCAAATATCATTAATGTCGAAAACTTTCAAATTCCAATGGGATATTGTCTCTTTGTAAATATCAACAGATTTCGGCAAAGAGATATTCACTTTAATCATAAAATTATGAGCAGGACCCAACGTCGGATGGAAAGACTGTTTATTGAAAATGTACCCCAAATATGATCGATTCAAGTATTTGATTGTAGTTTTGGCCCTGAGCAATTTCCAAATTTCGAAATAAATGCTCAATCTGGAGTGGATTGCTTTCTCAAAGTCCTTTGATAACGTTGGTAAGAAAGAAATGGGTTGAAAATTTTCGTACAAACCTTCAAATCCGAAATTGTGAAGCCAATAAACTTCAGCAATTTTGAAGAAACTGGGATAGCAATCACTAATAAAGCAAGTTTTAAAAAAACTGTGATCCTTAGTACGCGAATTGTTCTGCTTCTTTCAAGTAATGCAGTAGTCATAGAACCATACCCCGAGCTGAGCTTATTGGTATATCAGAGATTATATGCTCTATCTCTATTTCTTAAATTCCACGAAAGGACTTTGATTGCTCCACGTTTTCAATACAAATAAGATCGGATAATGCACTTTATTTACTAAGATTTAGACCAAAACTCAAAAAAAAAAGAATCTGATCATTTCTTGAAACTTTCTTCCTTTGTTTTCGCCAGTTACGGTTTGATCTTTTTTTTCACCAAGTTATGCTCTGACTGCTTTTTTAAACTTATGATAATCCGGGGTGTTTAATTTTCTTACAACGTTTTCCGAATGACCATCTGCTCAGCGCATTGGAATTGTTTTTAATGATGTGTATTTGATCTTGATATCTTCAGTACATTTCTTTAAATTAGATCTGTTTGCTGAGCGCTTTTTTGCGGCTTCCTAAAGGTTTCATACTCATGACTGTTTCTCATTTGATACATAGCGAGCTCGAGACAAAACAAACCTATCAAAGCAGTTGATAAGAAAAGTTCACTGCATTTTTTGAAGTTGAGTACTATCCAGTCATTTGCCTAAAATTTGAACTGTAAAAGAAACGCTAATCTTAACCAATTATCATTAATGTCGAAAATTTTCGGATTCCGACAAGATATTGTCTCTTTGTAACTATTAAACGATTTCGGCCAAGAGATATTCTTTTCATTCATAAAAAAATATTCAGGACCCCAATGACGGATGTAAATACTGTTTTTGAAAGTTGTACCTAATAGGATCGATGCAACAGTTTGATTGTGGTGTTACACGAGTTGACGAAAATGCGATAACATTTGTTAAACAAAGAACTCAAAATTTCAGTAAATTAACCGTTGCGTTATAAAATTTCATCTAACCGATAGTAAAAACGCCCAATATGACCATAATGCCTGTTTATTGACTTGTGTTCGGTGAGACTATTTGTAAGTTTCTGGAACATATCTCAAATTTTCACTCAGGGCTGCCGATGTACTACTGTGAAAACTGTTAATGTCTTATCAGCAAAAACATCTACCTTCAAAATTTCTCCTTCTGAGGTGTCACTAACTGGTTTCTGTGCAGATCATTTCGTAAGTATTAACCCACTCCACCTCCTCTACTGGCCCTAGGGCACGAAAGCATATAACCTTGTGAACTGAACAAGTCAGCCGTGAACTGAACAAGTTGTGAACTGAACAAGTTTTTCTGCTGATAAAGAAAATCTAATCAGTTATTTGAACCAAACGACTTGCTATTCTCACATATCTCAAATTTTCAACATATCTCAAATTTTCACTGAGGGCTGCCGATGTACTACTGTGAAAACTGTTAATGTCATATCAGCAAAAACATCTACCTTCAAAATTTCTCCTTCTGAGGTGTCACTAACTGGTTTGTGTTCAGATCATTTCGTAAGTATTAACCCACTCCACCTCCTCTACTGGCCCTAGGGCACGAAAGCATATAACCTTGTGAACTGAACAAGTCAGCCGAATCATTAGAACTCAATCAAGTTTCGTTGACAGCAATGACAAAAGGCGCAAATGAATTTGCCTCAATGTTTATTTTGAGGGATTCAAAATTAGACCTAAATCAAGGTACATTAACATTGAATAAAAAGACATCCTCGGAAACTGATGAAAGGATGTTGGGGACATGGGAATGTAGATAAGACGAATTTAGATAGCCATACTGAGACAAAATTAGATAGCCTTAGACAAAACTTAGGATGTCTCAGATAACAAACTTACCACTGTCTTCTGCTGCGCTTAGACTCAAAGCTAAATGAGAATTCTATTCGGTTTGAGAAGGTTGCTTTGTTAAAAGATCAATATATTGCATAACTGTTTCAGGTGGGTTCAACCGTTTTGGGTTGCCGTGTTGACGTGTAGCCATTGAGTTGCTACTTTGCCAAGGTTAAAAACTGAACTAGTCGCTTTCTTTAACATTTGTGCTTTACCCGCATCCTAGGTGTCAGCGATTCAGCATCTTCAGTGTCAGTCACATTATGAGTGAACACTTTTCCGTTCTCGCGTTTTTTAAAAAGTTGTGGTGCACAATTATTTGTCGTTGCTCTCACTTCGAGTCCTTTCTAATATTCGAGTAAATTGGAATCTTTCTTTGTTACTTTTTCAAAAAAGTTTATTGGTTTACTATTGATTGCGCTGAGATAATTTCGAAAAAATGCTTCTTCGCCCAGATGCGATCTTTGAGGTCGAAGTAGATAAATTTAGCAAAAATAGCAGGAGGTTTTTGAATATCTTGGAGTGGGTGGCATTCTACCATGAGTCCAGAAGCACAATGATATCAATTGCTTTGCGAAAAAAGCGATTACCTCCTCAACTTATTGTGCCATATTACAAGGGCAAACTGTTGATGATTACGCAAACCTTGGATGAAAATCGCTCGAGGTTATTTTTTTTTCTTCAGAAAATTATCTCATTTTTCCTCTGGGTTAACAATGATGTCAATCTGAGTTTGAACAATGGCTAGTAGGTTCTTAAATAACATTTTTAACGATGTGTCAGTGTCATTTGACAGTTCATTCATGCTTTCTTTGAGTTTGTTCAACAAAATGACAGCTCTCAGCCCAATGTAAGATTTGTCCAATCATGCAGTCCGAATCTGAAACTGTTTAATAAGTTCATCACAATGTTTAGGCAATGTCCGATGAGCTTCGAATGCACAAAAACAACTAAAGTTAACGTGTCTTCGAAACACCAATCCGTTCACTATTTTCACCAGAACCCTGCTTCACTTCGCTTCATTTTTTAGCAGAGAGGCGGAGGCAAAAAGAACCCTCGAATTAAAAATAATGCAGCTGGTTTTTCTGCTGATAAAGAAACTCTAATCAGTTATTTGAACCAAACGACTTGCTATTGGACGGGTTTTACGATACCTTCAGACTAACCAATGGAAAATCAGGGAGTTAATTAGCAATTTTCCATGAACGCGTTCCAACTGTGCTTTTTTATATCAAAGACAAAATAGCCGACTCACTCAAATTCACGTTATAGATAATTATATGTTGTAGGTTTAATTCCTTAGCTTTTGATTGAGATTCTAAAAATAACCGCGTTTTTCATCTTTTCACTATGCATTTTTTTATTATTCTGAGAACTCTTAAAACTCTGAAGACTCTTTTCTTCAGCAAAACTTTCTCAAGAAACATTTTTACATAAATCAAATCAGTGTGGATTTTGCAAAGTGAACATCATGCATGGAAGCGTCAGAGCAAATCGCTACTCGTTTCGAGGTCGGCTACTGATGCTGCGACCGTTGCGACTCAAAATGGGTATGTTGCGACTTTGCGCAACCGAAGAAATTTTTTGCGACTTTACGCGATCCAAAGAAGATACGTTGCGAGTTTTCCCGACCCCAAAAAAGGCATGCTGCGATCATTGCGTCTCAAATTGTGTATGTTGCGACTTTGCGCGACCGAATTATTTGCGCGAGTTTGCCCGACCCAAAACAGGTATGTTGCGACTTTGTGCGACCCAAAAATGTATGTTGCAACCATTGCGACTGAAAATGGGTATGTTGCAACTTTGTGCAACCAAAACATTTGCTCGTCCTTGCGCAACCCAAAACAGTTATGTTGCGTTTTCCCGGGTTGAGGTTTGTGATTTATATTTCGACCGACACGACCAATAACGGTATGTTTCGGCCATTTCAACCCAGGCTTGATATGTTTTGACCAACTCGACCCAACCTGTCTTTGTTTCGACTATGTTTGACCGAGGAAGAACATTTCGACCAAGTTAGACCGACGAAAGACGAGTTCGACCGAAGAGATTTTTCGACTGCATTAAGAGGCCAAATTGTGCTTTGGATAGTCGCACAATTTTGTGTCTGTTTGTTCCTGGATTCCATAGACAAGTCTTTAAACATGTTAAAATTTTGTCGGAACAATCAAAGAAAAAGAAAGAACAAAAGAAGAACAAAGGGAGCGTCCTTCTTGCGGAATCCGCTTACAATACACAAAATGCACAGTTTGGCCTCTTGATGAGAGAAGAATTTTGACCGAGAAAAACAGTTCGACGGAGGATTTTATAAAACTTCTCATTTTAATTCGAAATTAGACAGTAGCTGCGTATAAACACTTCACATTTGTCTCTCAAGGCTATTAAAAATGTTCAACTGTTCATCAATTGCCTCTAAAACTTTTTAAACTCTATCCCACATGCAATTCGTCAACAGGTTAAGTTAAATCATTCTTTTCAAAGTTCTACACCATACTTAGCAAAAAAATAGTTTTGAAACCTAAGAGATCTTTCTCAATGGTTCTCTTTTTTCGTTTTCCGTTTCGTTTTTTCACATTTTTTAGGTGTTTAGCGAACAAAAACGTTACAATATTGCTCAAAAACTTTTATGAGATTTCGATCCAAACAATACAGACAAAAAATTTAGCGCAATTTTTGTAATCAGATTCTGATTTGTAATCGGGCCGACTAATATGTATCGACCATGTTCGAACGCAACAGACCCTGGCGGTCGCAACTTTTCACCCTGTCTGACTTACGTATCGACCCGTATGAGCGCATGTTTCGACTTTGATCGAGCCAATTTTTTTGATCAGATTTGCTTTAGCAACCAGTGAGGACAAATTTCCGAGACAAAAAATCTTGAAAACAATCATTCTTCCAACGATTAAGACTCCATTCTGTCAACTCAACGACATTTGTCGTTGATAAAACTTAATAAAGTACAAAAAAAAACCAACCAAATTGGATTTATTCAATAGAGTTTTCTCAAATCGATTTGACCTTGAGCTAAAAATGAGAGAGCGGAAGAGTATACACTAAAATAGGCTTTTTGGCTTTTTTATTCAATCAAAATTAACGCTGAAACCACTGAGTCAAGTGTTAGCTCATTTATATGAAGATGAGCCTCTGCTTAAGCCCAGCAAGGTTTCGGAATTCTACTATTATTTCAAACATTGATATAATGGATGATACCCAAACCTATCAATGAATCCACTATTTTGACTATACAAACTTTCTTAGCCGTTGGAGATTGTAGATTGTATGTTTCTGTGCTTTTGGACCAAAAAAACATGCTCCCCCCCCAAAAAAAAACCGTTCGGGGATGTTAGATGTTAACTTGGTTCTAAGTTAGAAATTTTCAGCCAATCAGAACCGAGCATTTTACATGCAGTGCTTACCAAATTTAATGCGAACTAAATGCTTGGGTGGAACAACTTATTTTGCTCTATCAGGGGCGAGGATGTTAACTTGATCCTGCTTTTTTTGTCTCATTCTGATCTGGTTGAGGCAATGTTTGACTTAGTTGTGTCAGTTTTGATTGATTAAAAAGAGCTAAAATAAAATCACTTTTAGATAAAATTGTCAGTCTACCTCAAAAAATACACCAAAACAATTTTTGTATAATGTTAACTGAAATTGGGAAAAATGGGTTTCGAACTTTTAAACTTCTCCATTTTTCTAGGTTAATTTGAATCAATAATTTTAATGAACGATTAGTTGTGATCTTCGCACTTTATAAATATCATTTAAGATGATTTGTTTTTTCAATTTTAAAATTCAGCTTAAAACCAAGAATTTGAGCTAAAATTTTCAAAGTTTTTTTCTCTTTGTAAGGTTATAAACTGCAGTATGAAAGTTAATCAGCATAAATTTGAGGCTTTTGCAGCCGCTTGTTTACAAAATGAGTACGATATCAAGGAGCACGCATCTGATGATAACATGATGAGCAATGCTCAAATGGAGAGGGATTTGTGAGTATGTTTCTGATCTCGAAGAGGTTGCCCGCAATTCTGTCACAGGTCAAAATCATCGCCCAGGGCATCTCATAATTGGCGAAATCTTCGATCACATCTTCATTGAACCTGTTAAACAATATAAATTGAGACCCATACAAAAAGATTTTTCGCGCCAATTATTTATTTTTTTTGCCAAACTCGAATTAAAATCATCATTAAGTAAGAGTAAGTCATAAAACTTTTTCTTGTTGGTTTCTTCTTCAAAAATGATTTTCAAATAATTTTACCAAAAAGTTAGTGATCCAAATCCTAATACAAATCTTATTAATCCAAAAAAGTATCTTGATAGTTTGAAGCAGATTGAAAATCAGAATTGAATGTTCTAAAAAAAACGTATTCAGCAGTTCAATTGTTTCTTATCTTGAAAACTAAACTAAATTTTGGAAAGTATGGCATCAAAAGCTGACGATTTCAAGCTATAGGCAATTCGATAATGTTTTTCATTTCTAAACTGGGCAACAATTTGAGTAACTTCAAGCAATCATAAGAGTTTTCAAGCATCCTAACTTGAGAGAGCAGAATTTTTATTTGTACTATGGTCAAACTTGAGAAGAGAACACAACTTGTTCAGAGAAAATAAAAATAAAGGATGAAAATTGGTACGATCAGAATCGGAAAAAAATTTAACAGGGTTCTTTTATCGGGGTTCTTTCTATACTTGGAATAAACGTTATAGCATAATGGGCAACTAGTGAAGTTCCAACTAATTCTGTTCGAATCGGGCAATGACAGAAGAATAGATCGAGGAAGGATTTTTTTGGTTATTTTTCTAGAGTGCAGCTTTACAAAAACCGAATGAGACTAGGAGATTGAGGAACAGGTCCAGAATGATATGGGACCAGATGAAGATGCTCAAACATCGACTGCGAAATTAATTTGATCGAAAATAGGAGGAAACCAGACAGAGAAAAAACAACACAAGCTGTGCACCGCACCCTACTGTCGGAATCCTGTAAGACTCGTGCTAAAAAATCGCGATTCAACGTCATGTGTGAGGCTATCGGGGAGAGGGGGAGGGGTTCATGTATTACAATACGCCTTCCTGTCTCCAAGCTATTTTTTAAGATAGGGAATAAGTTTTTAATGTATTGAGATAGGTTATAGGTTTTGCCATTTGTTAAGATACAATGTGTGGTAACATTCAAAAGTTTTTCGGATCCCGAATTTCCAATGTATATTGTGTAGATAATGTGTAGATTTCCTCATCTATTAAGACATAAATAATTCAGTGTATCAATATTATGTTACCCACGTCGAGGTCCCAGAACTATGTCCACAGACTTTCGCGACTTTCGCAACCATTGTCTGGACTTTCGCGGCCCACGGCGCAACTCATGTCCAGACTTTCCAGACTCAAACTCTCGGAGGGACTATGCAATTTGGGTCTAAATCGGGATGCGGCGCGACCCTTGGCGCGAATCATGTTCAGACTTAACAGACCGTATGTCCAGACTTTCCAGACTCAAACTCTCGGAGGGACTATGCAATTTGGGTCTAAATCCGGATCCGGCGCGACCCTTGGCGCGACTCATGTTCAGACTTAACAGACCGTATGTCCAGACTTTCCAGACTCAAACTCTCGGAGTGACTATGCAATATGGGTCTAAATCTGGATGCGGCCCGATTATTGGCGCCACTCATGTCCAGACTTAACAGACCGTATGTCCAGACATTTTAGACTCAAACTCTCGGAGCAACTATGCAATTTGGGTCTTAATCCGGATGGAGCGCGATTATTGGTGCGACTCATGTCCAGAATTAACAAACCGTATATCCAGACTTTTCAGACTCAAACTATCGGAGCGACTAGACAATTTGGATCTAAATCCGGATGCGGCGCGACTCATGTCCAGACTTGACAGACCGTATGTCCAGACTTTTCAGACTCAAACTATCGGAGCGACTAGACAACTTGGGTCTAAATCCGGATGCGGCGCGACTCATTTCCAGACTTAACAGACCGTATGTCCAGACTTTCCAGACTCAAACTCTCGGAGCGACTATGCAATTTGGGTCTAAATCCGGATGCTGCGCGACCCTTGGCGCGACTCATGCCCAGACTTATATAGACCGTATGTTCAGACTTTCCAGACTCAAACTTTCGGAGCGACTATGCAATTTGGGTCTAAATCCGGATGCGGCGTGACTCATGTCCAGACTTAACAGAACGTATGTCCAGACTTTCCAGAGTCAAACTTTCGAAGCGACTATGCAATTTGGGTCTGAATCCGGATGCGGCGCGATTATTGGCGCGACTCATGTCCAGACTTAACAGACCGTATGTCCAGACTTTCCAGACTCAAACTCTCTGAGCTACTATGCAATTTGGGTCTAGAACCGGATGCAGCCCGTTTATTAGCGCCACTCATGTCCAGACTTAACAGACCGTATGTCCAGACTTTCCAGACTCAAACTATCGGAGCGGCTATGCAATTTGGGTGTAAATCCGGATGCGGCGCGACTCATGTCCAGACTTAACAGACCGTATGTCCAGACTTTCCAGACTCAAACTCTCCGAGCGACTATGCAATTTAGGTCTAAATCCGGATGCGGTGCGACCCTTGGCGCGACTTATGTCCAAACCTAACAATCCGTATGTCCAGACTTTCCAGACTCATGTCCAGACTTAACAGACCGTATGTCCAGACCTTCCAGACTCAAAATCTCTGAGCTACTATGCAATTTGGGTCTAAATCCGGATGCGGCCTATTTATTGGCGCCACTCATGTCCAGACTTAACAGACCGTAAGTCCAGGCCTTCCAGACTCAAACTCTCTGAGCTACTATGCAATTTGGGTCTAAATCCAGATGCGGCGCGACTCATGCACAGACTTAACAAACCGTATGTCCAGACTTTCCAGACTCAAACTCTCCGAGCGACTGTGCAATTTGGGTCTAAATCCGGATGCGGTGCGACCCTTGGCGCGACTCATGTCCAAATATAACAGACCGTATGTCCAGACTTTCCAGACTCCTGTCCAAACTTAACAGACCGTATGTCCAGACTTTCCAGACTCAAACTCTCTGAGCTACTATGCAATGTGGGTCTAAATCCGGATGCGGCCCGTTTATTGGCGCCATTCATGTCCAGACTTAACAGACCGTATGTCCAGACTTTCCAGACTCAAACTATCGGAGCGACTATGCAATTTAGGTCTAAATCCGGATGCGGCGCGACTCATATCCAGACTTAACAGACCGTATGTCCAGACTTTCCAGACTCAAACTCTCCGAGCGACTGTGCAATTTGGGTCTAAATCCGGATGCGGTTCGACCCTTGGCGCGATTCTTGTCCAAAATTAACAGACCGTATGTCCAGACTTTCCAGAATCATGTCCAGACTTAACAGACCGTATGTCCAGACTTTCCTGACTCAAACTCTCTGAGCTACTACGCAATTTGGGTTTAAATCCGGATGCGGTCCGTTTATTGGCGCCACTCATGTCCAGACTTAACAGACCGTATGTCCAGACTTTCCAAACTCAAACTATCGGAGCGACTATGCAATTTGGGTCTAAATCCGGATGCGGCGCGACTCATGTCTAGACTTAACAGACCGTATGTCCTGACTTTCCAGACTCAAACTCTCCGAGCGACTATGCAATTTGGGTCTAAATCCAGATGCGGTGCGACCCTTGGCGCGACTCTTGTCCAAACTTAACAGACCGTATGACCAGACTTTCCAGACTCAAACTCACGGAGCGACTACCAATTTGGGTCTAAATCCGGATGCTGCGCAACCCTTGGCGCTAATCATGTCCAGACTTAAGAAACCGTATGTCCAGACTTTCCAGACTCAAACTCTCGGAGCGACTATGCAATTTGGGTCTTAACCCGGATGCGGCGCGATTATTGGTGCGACTCATATCCAGAATTACCAGACCGTATGTCCAGAATTTCCAGACTCAAAATCTCGGAGCGAATATGCAATTAGAATCTAAATCCGGATGCGGCGCGACTCATGTCCGGACTTAACAGACCGTATGTCCAGACTTTCCAGAGTCAAACTCTCGAAGCGACTATGCAATTTGGGTCTAAACCCGGATGCGGCGCCACCCTTGGCGCGACTCATGTCCAGACTTAAGAAACCGTATGTCCAGACTTTCCAGACTCAAACTCTCGGAGCGACTATGCAATTTGAGTCTAGAGCCGGATGCGCGGCGCGACTCATGTCCAGACCTAACAAACCGTATGTCCAGACTTTCCAGAGTCAAACTCTCGGGGCGACTATGCAATTTGGGTCTGAATCTGGATGCGGTGTCACCCTTGGCGCGACTCATGTCCAGACCTAGCAGACAGTCTGTCCAGAGTTTCCAGACTCAAACTCTCGGAGCGACTATGCAATTTGGGTCTAAACCCAGATGCGGCGCGACCCTTGGCGCGTCTCATGTCCAAACTTAACAGACCGTATGTTTAGACTTTCCAGACTCAAAATCTCGGAGCGACACTGCAATTTGGGTCTAAATCCGGATTCGGCCTGACCCTTGGCGCGACTCATGTCCAAACTTAACAGACCGTATGTCCAGACTTTCCAGACACAAACATTCGGAGCGACTATGCACTTTGGGTCTTAATCCGGATCCGGCGTGATTATTGGCGCGACTCATATCCAGAAGTAACAGACCGTGTGTCCAGACTTTCCAGACTCAAAGTCTCGGAGCGACTATGCAATTTGAGTCTAAAGCCGGATGCGCGGTGCGACTCATGTCCAGACCTAACAGACCGTATGTCCAGACTTTCCAGAGTCAAACTTTCGAAGCGACTATGCAATTTGGGTCTAAATCCGAATGCCGTGCCACCCTTGGCGCGACTCATGTCCAGACCAAGCAGACCGTATGTCCAGACTTTCCAGACTCAAACTCTCGGAGCGACTATGCAATTTGGGTCTAAACCCAGATGCGGCGCGACTCTTGGCGCGTCTCATTTCCAAACTTAACAGACCGTATGTTTAGACTTTCCAGACTCAAACTCTCGGAGCGACACTGCAATTTGGGTCTAAATCCGGATTCGGCGCGACCCTTGGCGCGACTCATGTCCAAACTTAGCAGACCGTATGTCCAGACTTTCCAGACACAAACTATCGGAGCAACTATGCAATTTGGGTCTTAATCCAGATCCGGCGCGATTATTGGCTCGACTTATATCCAGAAGTAACAGACCGTATGTCCAGACTTTCCAGACTCAAAATCTCGGAGCGACTATGCAATTTGGGTCTAAACCCAGATGCGGCGCGACCCTTGGCGCGTCTCATGTCCAAACTTAACAGACCGTATGTTTGAACTTTCCAGACTCAAAATCTCGGAGCGACACTGCATTTTGGGTCTAAATCCGGATTCGGCCAGACCCTTGGCGCGACTCATGTCCAAACTTAACAGAGCGTATGTCCAGACTTTCCAGACACAAACTCTCGGAGCAACTATTCAATTTGGGTCTTAATCCGGATCCGGCGCGATTATTGGCGCGACTCATATCCAGAAGTAACAGACCGTATGTCCAGACTTTCCAGACTCAAAGTCTCGGAGCGACTATGCAATTTGAGTCTAAAGCCGGATGAGCGGTGCGACTCATGTCCAGACCTAACAGACCGTATGTTCAGACTTTCCAGAGTCAAACTTTCGAAGCGACTATGCAATTTGGGTCTAAATCCGGATGCCGTGCCACCCTTGGCGCGACTCATGTCCAGACCAAGCAGACCGTATGTCCAGACTTTCCAGACTCAAACTCTCGGAGCGACTATGCAATTTGGGTCTAAACCCAGATGCGGCGCGACTCTTGGCGCGTCTCATTTCCAAACTTAACATAACCGTTTGTTTAGACTTTCCAGACTCAAACTCTCGGAGCGACACTGCAATTTGGGTCTAAATCCGGATTCGGCGCGACCCTTGGCGCGACTCATGTCCAAACTTAACAGACCGTATGTCCAGACTTTCCAGACACAAACTATCGGAGCAACTATGCAATTTGGGTCTTAATCCAGATCCAGCGCGATTATTGGCTCGACTCATATCCAGAAGTAACAGACCGTATGTCCAGACTTTCCAGACTCAAAATCTCGGAGCGACTATGCAATTTGGGTCTAAACCCAGATGCGGCGCGACCCTTGGCGCATCTCATGTCCAAACTTAACAGACCGTATGTTTAGACTTTCCAGACTCAAAATCTCGGAGCGACACTGCAATTTGGGTCTAAATCCGGATTCGGCTGACCCTTGGCGCGACTCATGTCCAAACTTAACAGAGCGTATGTCCATCCTTTCCAGACACAAACTCTCGGAGCAACTATTCAATATGGGTCTTAATGCGGATCCGGCGCGATTATTGGCGCGACTCATTTCCAGAAGTAACAGACCGTATGTCCAGACTTTCCAGACTCAAAGTCTCGGAGCGACTATGCAATTTGAGTCTAAAGCCGGATGAGCGGTGCGACTCATGTCCAGACCTAACAGACCATATGTCCAGACTTTCCAGAGTCAAACTTTCGAAGCGACTATGCAATTTGGGTCTAAATCCGGATGCCGTGCCACCCTTGGCGCGACTCATGTCCAGACCAAGCAGACCGTATGTCCAGACTTTCCAGACACAAACTATCGGAGCAACTATGCAATTTGGGTCTTAATCCAGATCCGGCGCGATTATTGGCTCGACTCATATCCAGAAGTAACAGACCGTATGTCCAGACTTTCCAGACTCAAAGTCTCGTAGCGACTATGCAATTTGAGTCTAAAGCCGGATGCGCGGCGCGACTTATGTCCAGACCTAACAGACCGTATGTCAGGACTTTCCAGAGTCAAACTTTCGAAGCGACTATGAATTTTGGGTCTAAATCCGGATGCCGTGCCAACCTTGGCGCGACTCATGTCCAAACTTAACAGACCGTATGTTTAGACTTTCCAGACTCAAACTCTCGGAGTGACACTGCAATTTGGGTCTAAATCCGATATCGGCGAGACCCTTGGCGCGATTCATGTCCAATCTTAACAGACCGTACGTCCAGACTTTCCAGACACAAGCTCTCAAAGCAACTATGCAATTTGGGTCCTAATCCAGATGCGGCGTGATTATTGGCGCGACTCATATCCAGAATTAACCGACCGTATGTCCAGACTTTCCAGACTCAAACTCTCGGAGCGACTATGCAATTTGGTTCTAAATCCTGATGCGGCGCGACCCTTGGCGCGACTCTTGTCCAAACTTAACAGAACATATGTCCAGACTTTCCAGACTCAAACTCTCGGAGCGACTATGCAATTTGGGTGTAAATCCGGATGCGGCGCAACCCATGGCGCGACTCATGTCAAAACTTAACAGACCGTATATCCAGACTTTTCAGACACAAACTCTCGGAGTGACTATGCAATTTGGGTCTAAACCCGGTTGCGGCGCAACCCTTGGCGCGACTCATGTCAAAACTTAACAGACCGTAGGTCCAGACTTTCCAGACACAAACTCTCGGAGCGACTATGCAATTTGGGTGTAAATCCGGATGCGGCGCAACCCATGGCGCGACTCATGTCAAAACTTAACAGACCGTATATCCAGACTTTTCAGAAACAAACTCTCGGAGCGACTATGCAATTTGGGTCTAAACCCGGTTGCGGTGCAACCCTTGGCGCGACTCATGTCCAATCTTAACAGACCGTACGTCCAGGCTTTCCAGACACAAGCTCTCGGAGCGACACTGCAATTTGGGTCTAAATCCGGATTCGGCGCGACCCTTGGCGCGATTCATGTCCAATCTTAACAGACCGTACGTCCAGACTTTCCAGACACAAGCTCTCGGAGCAACTATGCAATTTGGGTCTTAATCCGGATGCGGCGTGATTATTGGCGCGACTCATATCCAGAATTAACCGACCGTATGTCCAGACTTTCCAGACTCAAACTCTCGGAGCGACTATGCAATTTGGTTCTAAATCCTGATGCGGCATGACCCTTGGCGCGACTCTTGTCCAAACTTAACAGACCGTATGTCCAGACTTTCCAGACACAAACTCTCGGAGCGACTATATAATTTAGGTGTAAATCTGGATGCGGCGCAACCCATGGCGCGACTCATGTCAAAACTTAACAGACCGTATAACCAGACTTTCCAGACACAAACTCTCGGAGCGACTATGCAATTTGGGTGTAAATCCGGATGCGGCGCAACCCATGGCGCGACTCATGTCAAAACTTAACAGACCGTATATCCAGACTTTTCAGACACAAACTCTCGGAGCGACTATGCAATTTGGGTCTAAACCCGGTTGCGGCGCGACCCTTGGCGCGATTCATGTCCAATCTTAACAGACCGTACGTCCAGACTTTCCAGACACAAGCTCTCGGAGCAACTATGCAATTTGGGTCTCAATCCGGATGCGGCGTGATTATTGGCGCGACTCATATCCAGAATTAACCGACCGTATGTCCAGACTTTCCAGAATCAAACTCTCGGAGCGACTATGCAATTTGGTTCTAAATCCTGATGCGGCATGACCCTTGGCGCGACTCTTGTCCAAACTTAACAGACCGTATGTCCAGACTTTCCAGACTCAAACTCTCGGAGCGACTATATAATTTAGGTGTAAATCTGGATGCGGCGCAACCCATGGCGCGACTCATGTCAAAACTTAACATACCGTATGTCCAGACTTTCCAGACACAAACTCTCGGAGCGACTATGCAATTTGGGCTAAACCCGGATGCGGCGCAACCCTTGGTGCGACTCATGTCCAAACTTAACAGACCGTCTATCCAGACTTTTCAGACACAAACTCTCGGAGCGACTATGCAATTTGGGTCTAAACCCGAATGCGGCGCAACCCTTGGCGCGACTCATGTCAAAACTTAACAGACCGTAGGTCCAGACTTTCCAGACACAAACACTCGGAGCGACTATGCAATTTGGGTCTAAACCCGGATGCGGCGCGACCCTTGGCGCGACTCATGTCCAAACTTAACAGACCGTATATCCAGACTTTCCAGACAAAAACTCTCGGAGCGACTGTGCAAATTGGATTTAAATGTGGATGCGGCGCAGTTATTCGCGCGACTCATGTCCAGACTTAACAGACCGTATGTCCAGATTTTCCAGAATCAAACTCTCGGAGCTACTATGCAATTTGAGTTTAAGTCCGGATGCGGCGCGACTCATGCACAGACTTAACAGACGGATGTCCAGACTTGCCAGACTCAAACTCTCGGAGCGACTATGCAATTTGGATCTAAACCCAGATGCGGCGCGACCCTTGGCGCGTCTCATGTCCAAACTTAACAGACCGTATGCCTAGACTTTCCAGACTCAAACACTCGGAGCTACTCTGCAATTTGGGTCTAAATCCGGATGCGGCGCGACCCTTGGCGCGACTCATGTCCAAACTTAACAGACCGTATGTCCGACTTGCCAGACTCAAACTCTCGGAGCGACTATGCAGTTTGGGTCTAAACCCAGTTGCGGCGCGACCCTGGGCGCGTCTCATGTCCAAACTTAACAGACCGTATGTTTAGACTTTCCAGACTCAAACACTCGGAGCTACTCTGCATTTTTGGTCTAAATCCGGATGCGGCGCAACCCTTGGTGCGACTCATGTCTAAACTTAACAGACCGTATGTCCAGACTTTAGGGACACAAACACTCGGAGCGACTATGCAATTTAGTTCTAAATTCTGATGCGGCGCGACCCTTGGCGCGACTCATGTCCAAACTTAACAGACCGTATGTCCAGACTTGCCAGACTCAAACTCTCGGAGCGACTATGCAGTTTGGGTCTAAACCCAGATGCGGCGCGACCCTTGGCGCGTCTCATGTCCAAACTTAACAGACCGTATGTTTAGACTTTCCAGATTCAAACACTCGGAGCTACTCTGCAATTTTGGTCTAAACCCGGATGCGGCGCAACCCTTGGTGCGACTCATGTCTAACTTTAACAGACCGTATGTCCAGACTTTAGGGACACAAACACTCGGAGCGACTATGCAATTTAGTTATAAATTCTGATGCGGCGCGACCCTTGGCGCGACTCATGTCCAAACTTAACAGACCGTATGTCCAGACTTTTCAGACACAAACTCTCGGAGCGACTCTGAAATTTGGATTTAAATGTGGATGCGGCGCGACCCATGTCTAAACTTATCAGACCGTTTATCCAGACTTTCCAGACACAAACTCTCGGAGCGACTCTGCAATTTAGATTTAAACGTGGATGCGGCGCGATTATTCGCGTGACTCATGTCCAGACTTAACAGACCGTATGTCCGGACTTTCCAGACTCAAACTCTCGGAGCGACCATACAATTTGGGTTTAAGTCCGGATGCGGCGCAACTCTTATCCAGTATTAACAGACCGTAGGTCCAGACTTTCCAGACACAAACTCTCGGAGCGACTATGCAATTTGGGTCTAAACCCGGATGCTGCGCGACCCTTGGCGCGACTCATGTCCAAACTTAACAGACCGTATATCCAGACTTTTCAGACACAAACTCTCGGAGCGACTGTGCAAATTGGATTTAAATGTGGATGCGGCCCGGTTATTCGCGCGACTCATGTCCAGACTTAACAGACCGTATGTCCAAATTTTCCAGAATCAAACTCTCGGAGCTACTATGCAATTCGAGTTTAAGTCCGGATGCGGCGCGACTCATGTCAAGACTTAACAGACGGATGTCCAGACTTGCCAGGCTCAAACTCTCGGAGCGACTACGAATTTGGGTCTAAACCCAGATGCGGCGCGACCCTTGGCGCGTCTCATGTCCAAACTTAACAGACCGTATGTTTAGACTTTCCAGACTCAAACACTCGGAGCTACTCTGCAATTTGGGTCTAAATCCGGATGCGGCGCGACCCTTGGCGCGACTCATGTCCAAACTTAACAGACCGTATGTCCAGACTTTCCAGACTCAATCTCTCGGAGCGACTATGCAATTTTGGTCTAAATCCGGATGCGGCGCAACCCTTGGTGCGACTCATGTCCAAACTTAACAGACCGTATGTCCAGACTTTAGGGACACAAACACTCGGAGCGACTATGCAATTTAGTTCTAAATTCTGATGCGGCGCGACCCTTGGTGCGACTCATGTCCAAACTTAACAGACCGTATGTCCAGACTTTCCAGACAAAAACTCTCGGAGCGACTCTGAAATTTGGATTTAAATGTGGATGCGGCGCGACCCTTGGCGCGACCCATGTCTAAACTTATCAGACCGTTTATCCAGACTTTCCAGACACAAACTCTCGGAGCGACTCTGCAATTTAGATTTAAACGTGGATGCGGCGCGATTATTCGCGCGACTCATGTCCAGACTTAACGGACCGTATGTCCGGACTTTCCAGACTCAAACTCTCGGAGCGACCATACAATTTGGATCTAAACCCGGATGCGGCGCGACCCTTGGCGTGACTCATGTCCAAACTTAACAGACCGCATATCCAGACTTTCCAGACACAAACTCTCGGAGCGACTCTGCAATTTGGATTTAAATGTGGATGCGGCGCGATTATTCGCGCGACTCATGTCCAGACTTAACAGACCGCATGTCCGGACTTTCCGGACTCAAACTCTCGGAGCGACTATGCAATTTGGCTTTAAGTCCGGATGCGGCGCGACCCATATCCAGAATTAACAGACCGTATGTCCACACTTTCCAGACTCAAACTCTCGGAGCGACTATGCAATTTGGGTCTAAATCCGGATGCGGCGCAACCCTTGGCGCGACTCAAGTCCAAACTTAACAGACCGTATGTCCAGACTTTCCAGACACAACCTCTCGGTTTGACTATGCAATTTGGGTCTAAACCCGGATGCGGCGCGACCCTTGTCGCGACCCATGTCCAAACTTATCAGACCGTAACTCCAGAATTTCCAGACACAAACTCTCGGATCGACTCTGCAATTTGGATTTAAATGTGGATGCGGCGCGACTCATGTCCAGACTTAACAGAGGGATGTCCAGACTTGCCAGACTCAAACTCTCGGAGCGACTATGTAATTTGGGTCTAAACCCAGATGCGGCGCGACCCTTGGCACTTCTCATGTCCAAACTTAACAGACTGTATGTTTAGACTTTCCAGACTCAAACACTCGGAGCGACTCTGCAATTTGGGTCTAAACTCGGATGCGGCGCGACCCTTGTCGCGACCCATGTCCAAACTTATCAGACCGTATCTCCAGAATTTCCAGACACAAACTCTTGGATCGACTATGCAATTTGGGTCTAAACCCAGATGCGGCGCGACCCTTGGCGCTTCTCATGTCCAAACTTAACAGACTGTATGTTTAGACTTTCCAGACTCAAACAATCGGAGCGACTCTGCAATTTGGGTATAAACAGGGATGCGGCGCGACCTTTGGCGCGACTCATGTCCAAACTTATTAGACCGTATATCCAGACTTTCCAGACACAAACTCTCGGAGCGACTATGCAATTTGGGTCTAAACCCGGATGCGGCGCGACCCTTGGCTCGACCCATGTCCAAACTTAACAGACCGTATCTCCAGAATTTCCAGACACAAACTCTCGGAGCGACTCTGCAATTTGGATTTAAATGTGGATGCGGCGCGATTATTCGCGCGACTCATGTCCAGACTTAACAGACCGTATGTCCAGACTTTCCAGACTAAAACTCTCGGAGCGACTATGCAATTTGGGTTTAAGTCCGGATGCGGCGCGACTCTTATCCAGATTTAACAGACCGTATGTCCAGACTTTCCAGACTCAAACTCTCGGAGCGACTATGCAACTTGGGTCTAAATCCGGATGCTGCGCAACCCTTGGCGCTACTCATATCCAAACTTAACAGACCGTATCTCCAGAATTTCCAGACACAAACTCTCGGAGCGACTCTGCAATTTGGATTTAAATGTGGATGCGGCGCGATTATTCGCGCGACTCATGTCCAGACTTAACAGACCGTATGTCCAGACTTTCCAGACTAAAACTCTCGGAGCGACTATGCAATTTGGGTCTAAATCCGGATGCTGCGCAACCCTTGGCGCTACTCATATTCAAACTTAACAGACCGTATCTCCAGAATTTCCAGACACAAACTCTCGGAGCGACTCTGCAATTTGGATTTAAATGTGGATGCGGCGCGACTCATGTCCAGACTTAACAGACGGATGTCCAGACTTGCCAGACTCAAACTCTCGGAGCGACTATGCAATTTGGGTCTAAACCCAGATGCGGTGCGACCCTTGGCGCGTCTCATGTCCAAACTTAACAGACCGTATGTTTAGACTTTCCAGACTCAAACACTCGGAGCGACTCTGCAATTTGGTTCTAAATCCGGATGCGGCGCGACCCTTGGCACGACTCATGCCCAGACTTAATAGACCGTATGACCAGACTTTCCAGACACAAACTCTCGGAGCAACTATGCAATTTGGGTCCTAATCCGGATGCGGCGCGATTATTGGCGCGACTCATATCCAGAATTAACAGACCGTATGTCCAGACTTTCCAGACTCAAATTCTCGGAGCAATTATGAAATTTGGGTCTAAGTCCGGATGCGGCGCAATTATTGGCGCGACTCATGTCCAGACTTAACAGACCGTATGTCTAGACTTTCCAGACTCAAACTCTCGGAGCGACTATGCAATTTGGGTCTAAACCCGGATGTGCGTCGCGACTCCTTTCCAGACTCAACAGACGGATGTCCAGACTTGCCAAACTCAAACTCTCGGAGCGACTATGCAATTTGGGTCTAAACCCTGATGCAACGCGACCCTTGGCGCGTGTCATGTTCAAACTTAACATACCGTATGTTTAGACTTTTCAGACTCAAACTCTCGGAGCGACTCTGCAATTTGGGTCTAAATCCGGATGCGAGCGACCCTTGGAGCGAATAATGTCCAAACTTAACAGACCGTATGTCCAGACTTTCCAGACACAAACTCTCGGAGCAACTATGCAAATTGGGTCCTGATCCGGATGCGGCGCGATTATTGGCGCGACTCATATCCAGAATTAACAGACCGTATGTCCAGACTTTCCAGGCTCAAACTCTCGGAGCGACTATGCAATTTGGTTCTAAGCCCAGATGCGGCGCGACTCTTGGCGCGTCTCATTTCCAAACTTAACAGACCGTATGTTTAGACTTTCCAGACTCAAACTCTCGGAGCGACACTGCAATTTCGGTCTAAATCCGGATTCGGCGCGACCCTTGGCGCGACTCATGTCCAAACTTAACAGACCGTTTGTCCAGACTTTCCAGACACAAACTCTCGGAGCGACTACGCAATTTGGGTCTAAATCCAGATGCGGTGCGACCCTTGACGCGGCTCATGTCCAAACTTAACAGATGGTATGTCCAGACTTTCCAGACTCAAACTTTCGGAGCGACTATGTAATTTGGGTCTAAAACCGGATGCAGCGCGACCCTTGGTGAGACTCATGTCCAGACTTAACAGACCGTATGTCCAGACTTTCCATACTCAAACTTTCGGAGCGACTATGCATTTTGGGTCTAAATCCGGATTCGGGGCGACTCATGTCCAGAAAATACAGACCGTATGTCCAGACTTTCCAGACTCAAACACTCGGAGCGACTATGCAATTTGGGTCTAAACCCAGATGCGGTGGGACCCTTGGCGCGACTCATGTCCAGATTTAATAGACCGTGTGTCCAGACTTTCCAGACTCAAACTTTCGGAGCGACTATGCAATTTGGGTCTAAATCCGGATGCGGCGCGACTCATGTCCAGAAACTAAAGAACGTATGTCCAGACTTTCCAGACTCAAGCTCTCGGAGCGACACTGCAATTTCGGTCTAAATCCGGATTCGGCGCGACCCTTGGCGCGACTCATGTCCAAACTTAACAGACCGTATGTCCAGACTTTCCAGACACAAACTCTCGGAGCGACTACGCAATTTGGGTCTAAATCCAGATGCGGTGCGACCCTTGACGCGGCTCATGTCCAAACTTAACAGATGGTATGTCCAGACTTTCCAGACTCAAACTTTCGGAGCGACTATGTAATTTGGGTCTAAAACCGGATGCAGCGCGACCCTTGGTGAGACTCATGTCCAGACTTAACAGACCGTATGTCCAGACTTTCCATACTCAAACTTTCGGAGCGACTATGCATTTTGGGTCTAAATCCGGATTCGGGGCGACTCATGTCCAGAAAATACAGACCGTATGTCCAGACTTTCCAGACTCAAACACTCGGAGCGACTATGCAATTTGGGTCTAAACCCAGATGCGGTGGGACCCTTGGCGCGACTCATGTCCAGATTTAATAGACCGTGTGTCCAGACTTTCCAGACTCAAACTTTCGGAGCGACTATGCAATTTGGGTCTAAATCCGGATGCGGCGCGACTCATGTCCAGAAACTAAAGAACGTATGTCCAGACTTTCCAGACTCAAACTCTCGGAGCGACTATGCACTTTGGGTCTAAACCCGGATGCGTCGGGACCCTTGGCGCGACTCAAGTGCAAACTTAACAGACCGTATGTCCAGAATTTCCAGACTTAAACTCTCGGAGCGACTATGCAACTTGGGTCAAAAATCCGGCTGCGGCCGACCCTTGGCGTGACTCTTGCCCAAACTTAACAGACCGTATGTCCAGACTTTCCAGAATGAAACTATCGGAGCGACTATGCAATTTGGTTCTAAATCCGGCTGCGGCGCGACCCTTGACGCAACTCATGTCCAGACTTAACAGACGTTTGTCCAGACATTCCAGACTCAAACTCTAACTCTCGGAGCGACTATGCAATTTGGGTCTAAATCCGGATGCGGCGCGATCCTTGGCGCGACTCATGTCCAGACTTAACAGACCTAATGTCTAGACTCTTCAGACTCAAACTCTCGGAGCGACTAAGCAATTTGGGTCTGAATCAGGATGCGGCGCGACCCTTGGCACGACTCATAACCAAACTTAGCAGACCGTATGTCCAGACTTTCCAGACTCAAACTCTCGGAGCGACTCTGCAATTTGGTTCTAAACCCGGATGCGGCGCGACCCTTGGCGCGACTCATGTCCAAAACTAATAGACCGTATATCCAGACTTTCCAGACACAAACTCTCGGAGCGACTCTGCAATTTGGATTTAAATGTGGATGCGGTGCGATTATTCGCGCGACTCATGTCCAGACTTAACAGACCGTATGTCCAGACTTTCCAGACTCAAACTCTCGGAGCGACTATGCAAATTGGGTTTAAGTCCGAATGCGGCGCGACTCATATCCAGAATTAACAGACCGTATGTCCAGACTTTCCAGGCTCAAACTCTCGGAGCGACTATGCAATTTGGGTCTAAATCCGGATGCGGCGCAACCCTTGGCGCGACTCATGTCCAAACATAACAGACCGTATGTCCAGACTTTCCAGACACAAACTCTCGGAGCCACTATGCAATTTGGGTCTAAACCCGGATGCGGCGCGACTCTTGGCGCGACTCATGTCCAAACTTAACAGACCGTTTCTCCAGAATTTCCAGACACAAACTCTCGGAGCGACTCTGCAATTTGGATTTAAATGTGAATGCGGCGCGACTCATGTCCAGACTTAACAGACGGATGTCCAGACTTGCCAGACTCAAACTCTCGGAGCGACTATGCAATTTGGATCTAAACCCAGATGCGGCGCGACCCTTGGCGCGTCTCATGTCCAAACTTAACAGACATTTTGTTTAGACTTTCCAGACTCAAACGCTCGGAGCGACTCTGCAATTTGGGTCTAAATCCGGATGCGACGCGACCCTTGACGCAACTCATGTCCAAACTTAACAGACGTTTGTCCAGACATTCCAGACTCAAACTCTAACTCTCGGAGCGACTATGCAATTTGGGTCTAAATCCGGATGCGGCGCGACCCTTGGCGCGACTCATGTCCAAACTTAAGAGTCCGTATGTCCAGACTTTCCAGACTCAAACTCTCGGAGCGACTATGCAAATTGGGTTTAAGTCCGGATGCGGCGCGACTCATATCCAGAATTAACAGACCGTATGTCCAGACTTTCCAGGCTCAAACTCTCGGAGCGACTATGCAATTTGGGTCTAAATCCGGATGCGGCGCAACCCTTGGCGCGACTCATGTCCAAACATAACAGACCGTATGTCCAGACTTTCCAGACACAAACTCTCGGAGCCACTATGCAATTTGGGTCTAAACCCGGATGCGGCGCGACTCTTGGCGCGACTCATGTCCAAACTTAACAGACCGTTTCTCCAGAATTTCCAGACACAAACTCTCGGAGCGACTCTGCAATTTGGATTTAAATGTGAATGCGGCGCGACTCATGTCCAGACTTAACAGACGGATGTCCAGACTTGCCAGACTCAAACTCTCGGAGCGACTATGCAATTTGGATCTAAACCCAGATGCGGCGCGACCCTTGGCGCGTCTCATGTCCAAACTTAACAGACATTTTGTTTAGACTTTCCAGACTCAAACGCTCGGAGCGACTCTGCAATTTGGGTCTAAATCCGGATGCGACGCGACCCTTGACGCAACTCATGTCCAAACTTAACAGACGTTTGTCCAGACATTCCAGACTCAAACTCTAACTCTCGGAGCGACTATGCAATTTGGGTCTAAATCCGGATGCGGCGCGACCCTTGGCGCGACTCATGTCCAAACTTAAGAGTCCGTATGTCCAGACTTTCCAGACTCAAACCCTCGGAGCGACTATGCAATTTGGGTCTAAATCCCGATGCGGCGCGACGCTTGGCGCGGCTCTTGCCCAAACTTAACAGACCGTATGTCCAGACTTTCCAGAATGAAACTCTCGGAGCGACTATGCAATTTGGGTCTAAATCCGGCTGCGGCGCGACCCTTGACGCAACTCATGTCCAGACTTAACAGACGTTTGTCCAGACATTCCAGACTCAAACTCTAACTCTCGGAGCGACTATGCAATTTGGGTCTAAATCCGGATGCGGCGCAACCCTTGGCGCGACTCATGTCCAAACATAACAGACCGTATGTCCAGACTTTCCAGACACAAACTCTCGGAGCCACTATGCAATTTGGGTCTAAACCCGGATGCGGCGCGACTCTTGGCGCGACACATGTCCAAACTTAACAGACCATGTCCAAACTTAACAGACTCTCGAAGCGACTATGCAATTTGGGTCTAAATCCGGATGCAGCGCGACCCTTGGTGAGACTCATGTCCAGACTTAACAGACCGTATGTTCAGACTTTCCATACTCAAACATTCGGAGCGACTATGCATTTTGGGTCTAAATCCGGTTGCGGCGCGATTATTGGCGCTACTCTTGTCCAGATTTAATAGACCGTGTGTCCAGACTTTCCAGACTCATTTCCAGACTTTCAGACCGTATGTCCAGACTTTCCAGACTCAAACTCTCTGAGCTACTATGCAATGTGGGTCTAAATCCGGATGCGGCGCGACCCTTGGCGGGACTCATGTCCAGACTTAACAGAGCGTTTGTCCAGACTTTCCAGACTCAAACTCTCGGAGCGACTATGCAATTTGGGTCTAAATCCAGATGCGGTGCGACCCTTGACGCGGCTCATGTCTAAACTTGACAGATGGTATACTCAGACTTTCCAGACTCAAACTCTCGGAGCGACTATGCAATTTGGGTCTAAATCCGGATGCGGCGCGACTCATGTCCAGAAACTGCAGACCATATGTCCAGATTTCCAGACTCAAACTCTCGGAGCGACTATGCAATTTGGGTCTAAATCCGGATGCGGTGGGACCCTTGGCGCGACTCAAGTCCAAACTTAACAGACCGTATGTCCAGACTTTCCAGACACAAACTCTCGGAGCGACTAATTAACTTGGGTCTAAATCCGGATGCGGCGCGACCCTGGCGCGACTCTTGCCCAGACTTAACAGACCGTATGTCCAGACTTTCCAGAATGAAACTCTCGGAGCGACTATGCAATTTGGGTCTAAATCCGGCTGCGGCGCGACCCTTGACGCAACTCATGTCCAGACTTATCAGACGTTTGTCCAGACATTCCAGACTCAAACTCTAACTCTCGGAGCAACTATTTAATTTGGGTCTAAATCCGGATGCGGCGCGATCTTTGGCGCGACTCATGTCCAGACTTAACAGACCTAATGTTTAGACTCTTCAGACTCAAACTCTCGGAGCGACTATGCAATTTGGGTCTGAATCAGGATGCGGCGCGACCCTTGGCGCGACTCATGTCCAGACATTCAGACTCAAACTCTAACTCTCGGAGCGACTATGCAATTTGGGTCTAAATCCGGATGCGGCGCGATCCTTGGCGCGACTGATGTCCAGACTTAACAAACCTAATGTCCAGACTCTCCAGACTCAAACTCTCGGAGCGACTATGCAATTTGGGTCTGAATCAGGATGCGGCGCGATCCATGGCACGGCTCATAACCAAACTTAGCAGACCGTGTGTCTAGACTTCCCAGACTGAAACTCGCGGAGCGACTAAGCAATTTGGGTCTAAATCCGGATGCGGCGCGACCCTTTGTGCGACTCATGTCCAGACTTTCCAGATCTTATGTCCAGACTTTCCAGAATCAAACTCTCGGCGCTTCTATGCGTTTTGTGTCTAAATCCGGATGCGGCTCGACTCTTGACAAAAGAATGCTAAGAAAATCGAGTTTTTTTCAAAAGCTTAGTTTTTGGAGAAAAAATATTAAGAAACTTTTTTTTAAGACAAGTTTTTCATCGCTTCAATGTTAATTGTATAAATTTTACGGTTCATTACATGTAGAGTGTAAAAGGAAGCCTTTTTTGATAATTGGTATCATGTTAAGACAATGAAACAAGTTTTTGTGATTTTGCCCCAAATTTTAGATTTTTCCTATTTTTTTTTTAAAAAATGTAAATGACGATTATCTAATATGAGGTTATATTTTTTTAAAAAATTTTTTAACTATTAAAAAGAATGTTCAATTTGGTTTAAACTATGCTGAAACCTAGCTGAATATAGCTGAAACTTCGGAATAATAGGAAAGGAGATTTTTTTTTTCATATTAGATTTACCGTCTGTTCAGAATTGTTCTTATTACACTAATTTGTATACTTAGTTGTACATTAGTCCCAATAAATTGAAAATGTGAACATAGCTAACAATATCAATTCAAACGATCAATCATAGCAATATTCATTGAAATTTCTAGAAAGTTTCCATGGTTATTTTTCACATCGGATTTTTGTCAAAGATGGAACCAAAATTGACAAAAAAAGAAAGCGCTCTGTTTAATTCCATTTTGATCAAACCAATGAACATTCTGAAAATTTACAAATAAAAAAACTTTTCCTTTTGGTTTCAAAATATTGTAGTTTAAGCCAAGAAACCAGGAATAAATATATTGCTAACCGTGCCAGATAAAAACTCATCTTTGCAAAAAACACTGGTTTGTTCAGATTATTTTCATGGCATATTTGCTGGCCTGGGATCTGCCCGGAGCCCATTTTGTAGCAGCAAACTTCCAAAGTTGCATACGCTTGGAATTCAAAGCTACTTCTTATTTCCGAATTTAACTTGTTTGCTAGCAGTTAATCAATTCGTCTGTGTTTGATTGTTGTCGATTGGGGATTCTCTTCTTCCTTCAAGTTTGTTTTTGTTATTTAAAACAACTTTCGCTTTTCAGGATCATTTTGTTTCTCCCTTATCTAGTTTTTTAAAAGAAACGCCGCATCTGATTATCATTTTTGCGCTCTGCTCTTTAATCAGGAGTGGTACCAATGATTCTATCATCATAAATAATACATGTATCGCGAATCGCGCATTATAATAGCTGTATCGCGATTTAATTTTTTAATATTTGAACCCCAGTAAATGAGTGTGCAGAGTTCTCTCGCAAAAGAAACTCTAGAAAAAATGTATTTGTATCAATACTATCAGTTGACAGTCGCCGTTGACACCAATATACCCGTTTTTGGACGACACTTTCGTTCAATTTGCTTTCATGAACACGGATCTTCGCATCAATGTTTTTTAGAATTTTTTTTCCATCAAACACAAACGCTCGTTGATTACCTGATGGTTCTCTTTCGCATAAGTTTTCCATTTTTTGACTAGTCGTGATGCTTGGCCGTCTACTATTAGTCAAGGAACTACAAAAAAGGACTGTGTAATCCATTCGAGGTTTCCAGCCCAAGTTTAGAGATAATTTGAGCAGTCTTGAACGGTTTCATCGTTTCTAGCAATGATTTTAGCGGTTCTTAAGCGACTTAAGCGGTTTGAGCGGTTTGAGCGCAATTGTCTACAAAATCGCTCATACCATGAGCGGATTTTTAGCGGGATCTGACCTAGGGAAGTATTCAGCGACTTACTGCTGACTAATAACCTACTTTATAGAATTCTGTCGATTCAATGAAGGCTATTTGAGGGCCTGCTGTTCATTTTAGTTTTATATTAGGCCCTCGATGTTGTTTTGAAAGTCCAAATCAACTTGAATTAAAAAAGGTTGATTTCTGGAAAAGATTGATTTTTTTTCCGGTTTTTTAGAAAGTGGCTAGGTCTCATTCACACTGTACTTTCAAAATCTATTGTTTGTAGTTGTTGCAAAACAAACTTGGATGCAGCCAACTCGCTTGACATTTGATTTCGTTAATTTTTTGTGTTCAAAACTTTTCAGGGATGGTAGAAATTCGGCTCGGGTTTTTTCCAAATCATTTCCCCTAATTTGCTAAATATTTAATTTTCATAAAATTTTTTCAAAACATGCAACTTTCTCTAGAAAACCCGACATTTTTATCTAAGAAACCTTTTGTGACCATTTTATTGTCATTCTTTCCCTGCAAACAACCCTCAATTGGACCAATTTGCTGGGAAATTGCTACATGCAGATACAATTTATTTTTGCAATTTCCTTGTCTGATAAGCAGGCAGACATTTATAGTGTTCTGTTCAGCTCGCAAGGGAATATGTTCAGAGGTAAACATAGAAGTACGTAATAAAAAGTTACTTTGATGTTTTGAGACAAATTAAGCGGTACTTTATTTGAAATTAAACAGGAACCGGCTGGTAGGTTTTTTGACGACGGTATCATCTAGAAGAACACCACTGTTGACTATACTATACCAAATTTTTCGAATTATCACAAAAAGCATTTTGACTGATAATGAAAAGTGATTTTTAAAAATCATCTAACGTTGGAACAATTTGCAAATGATCAAAAATACATTTTGAAAAAAATGTGATATTTTTTTTCTGATGCATTTATGCGATCAGCACCATCTGTCAGAGCATAAAAAAATCGTGTTTGATTTTAAACTTTTCATTTTAAGTTCTGATAAAAAATATCATAAAATTATTTTGCATAACAATTGAACTTTTTCGACTAAGTTACAAAACTGAGAGAACAAAGTCAGAGTGATGAGCTGAATTAAGCTGGGAAATCTGCGCACACAATTAGAACACGATTGAATGACGTTAAAGTATTCATATTAGGAACAGTTTTTCGGATTCTTTCTGAAGAGAATAATTGATTTCAATTACCCTCACTAAAAGCATATCTTTCCAAAACAGTTTCAACACACAGACCCGCCTTGATTAAATTCCTTCCCCGGAACATAGGGCCATTTCAAAACGAAAGAAAAACAAGACAGCTCGTATCAGGGTGAAGCCATAAATATTCCGACTGCCTTTTATGGCCTATGGAGCAGTAATAACAAGAAAAAAATCAATGTAACAAAAAAAATTAGTTTTTTTTTTAATTTAAGATTTTTTTGAGAAAATCATTCCCCCACACGCCCTATGTAGTACAAAGTAAAAGATATCGCTTCTAGTAACAAATCGATCATAGCAAATAAGCTTCCTTCAACTAATTTGGAACGATTTTTAAGACCGACTAAAACCCGTTATTTTACAACGAAAGCCCTGTATATTCCGACTGCCTCTTAGTGCCTATAGAAAAATAAAAATTTGGAAAAAAAAGAAAGTTGTAAAATTTTAAAAATGAGTTTTTGAAAATTGAGGTTTTTGTGAAAATCACCCCGCCCCCAGACTGATTAAATCTCCGCTTACGCGTTAATAGCGCGCAAAATATCGCGCGTTAATTGTTCAAAGCTGGCCAAAATTACAAACTTTAAACCCCTATAATTTTTAGAAAAAATTATCACAGGTAAAATTTCTTTTCAAATTCAAGCTCATTACAACAAAACTTTTTGAATGATTTTAAAAAATTTGGTCAAAAAATGCTATATAAAACGTCGAATTTTGTCTGAAGCACAAGAATCTTCCGTTACTTTGGTTATGAAAATCAAAACAACAAGTTAAATTGGTATTTCTTCTTTTTCTTACTGGCATTTAGCTGCTGGCGAAAAAGGATCAAATTATCATAACCCCTCCCCAGATATACCCAAGTTAACATCCTTCACTCAGTTATATTTGCTGAGAGCGGCGCGAAAAGATTCGAATCTGATTGGCTGATACATATATTTCAGAAACAAGTTAAAATAACGGATTTGGGGCAAAAGTTTGTATATTAGGTCCGGAAAAGTTCGATTTTTTGAAGAACAGTCACAGCAAAAAAAAACTTGACCAAAAACAAGGCTTCAAATTTTAATCTATCATGAGCTTGAGCGCGAACATTTCGAGACAAAAGTACCAAAACGAGATTGCCTTATGTTTTTTTTCGTGTCTGAGATAAAACTGCATAAACTGCATACATTTTTTTTACTTAAGAGTTGTAATCGAAGTTTTATGTTCGGCTTGTTGTTCCGACTATTTTCGAAGAAACTGACGAAATATTTGTGCTCGGGTTTGTTTTTTTAAGAGACAAATTTTCATTTCTTACAAATAATTTTTGCCGGAAACTTTTTAAAATCATATAAAAAGTACTGCTGATCTGAGCTGAAGTTTGAAAAAATATTTCAAGTGTTATTAATATGTCTAAAGTAATGCGTCTTTGATGATTTAACCGAAATTTATTCCGTCTGAAACCGTTCGAAACTGAGAAATTGTTCGAAACTGGTAGAAGCAGGCAAGCTGTCATAACTTCCGTGTTATTAGGAGAAAAATCTATCATTTTTTTATAATATGGCTTTAAATCATCCCATTTTTTTGAAAAGTTGTCATGAGCGGGGCGGGTATTTCCTCACTTACTAATCCAACTTCCAATGGACTGGCTACTTAATTTTGGCAAACTGAACGTTGTAAAGTCCAATTCTTCACACCAGTTTTAACGCCAAGAAATCTGGGATCAAATCTTGAACAAAACCAAATCGAAACATAAAACAACTGGCAAAACTCAAAAATTTAAAGAAAATTGGTTTGTGGTCACCGGAGGGTGCGCTTCTTGGCGACAACAGCTCCAGTTTTTTTTACAGATCTACCCTCTGTTGGCAAGCTCGCAACACGCCGACATGACTGCGGCGGCAATTTTGCGAGTTGTCTTTTATTGCGAGTTGATTGTTTTCGCTTTTTGTCTTTTTCACAATCTGTGAACGGAGTGGCGGTTCTTACAAGCAATTTTGTGCCTTTTTTGAAAACTTCTGGTTGCGGCTTCCTGTGACACTTTGCAGCCTAGTATAGGTAAAGTTTTCGTGATTTTTCTTTTTTTCATTTTTTTAAACAAGCGGACGTTTTAAAGGTGGTTCCTGTTTTCAAGGGTTTATTTCAAAAAAAAACAAAGACAAGCTAAGCTTCAGTTTTCAATCAAATTGATAAACCTGCGTCACCTAAATTGAGCACTTTGAAGGGTTTTCTAGGAGCTGTTTTCAATTGCAAAATTTTTAATCACTTGAAAAGGACACTTTAAAGCAGCAGCTTCTGTTTTGTTGAGAAAATTTTGATTATTATTGTTTAAAAATCATGTACCCTTTCAAGGCTAGCAATGGCAAGCTTGATGTTTTTTTATTTGGATGGCTTCTGCACTATTTTGAACCCACCAAAATCTCAACAAAATAGTTTAGCTTCACCATTGTTTTGTTTTGAAACTATAGCAAATATTTGTACTCAAAAAATTACCATTGTAGCTACAGAATTTTAGACTCAATCGAAAAATTTTGTTACTCTAATTATTGAACTTGAGGGAACCCATTTTAAGTTTTGCAATTCTAAGTTTTTTTGCGGTATTGCGGCATTATGCGAAGATTCTTCAAGTGTAACTTTCATTCAACCTCTTCGGCAAAATTATGTCATTTAATTGAAAAAGGTTTTTTTTTTACCTTAGAAACTGTAATTGAATTATTGTATAAGGATCAATTCTTCTTAACCGAAGAAACATTCAAATATTTTTTGATTTCAATGTTCTTTTTTTAGGCAAGGAATCAATTTGAAAGTCAATTAGAATGTATTATTCCATTTTAAGAAATTTTTTTGATGATCTATTTAATCTGAAAAAATAGTGTAACTTTTCTACGAACGATTTGATTTTGCAAAAGCGTGTTTATACAGATTCAAGGCTGTAAAAACTTTAGCGAACCATGTTTTGAGACTGTATTCCATTTTTTTGAATAATTGTTTTAGCTGACTGAATTGAACCCTTTACAAAAACTATTTATTGACGACCTACCGCAATAGCAAACAATTTCAAAAAATTACAAGTTGACAATTCTCCATGACTACCTTTTTCAATCAAAATCAAACTAATTAAAATAGAAAAAAAAATGAGCAAAACCTTAAAGACCAAGCAACTGGCAACAAAGAACTCCGGCAGACTTTTTTGTATTTTTCAGAGTGTTTTGACCGTAATTTCCATCGAGTTTAACTAAATTTGATGATTAATTGATCAAAACATAAATTTTCAAGTTGAATCAGGACAATCGGTTGCTTTGCAGGTAACAGAAATTAATCCATCTAGACTGATTATTAAAAAAAAACTTAATTATTGAACAAAACGAAATCAATTTTTGTAAAAAAAGTTTTGGTGAAATTTCTGTTTTTCTTAGAAAGAGCTGTTGAATACAAGAAAAAGCAGGAAAAAACGGTAACATTGCTTAAATTAAAAATAACCTTGGAGACCAGCTTTTTGATTTTTGCGTCTAAACTAGTCTCAAAAGCTAAAAACTCAGACCAGTTTTTTGACAATGAGAGAGATTTTTTTCCTTTTTGTTCAGAATCCAAATTCACGACCAGTAGGGCTTCAATATTATACGGCACTTGACCTCTCAAGCTTTGGTATCAAATTGAGCTTTGAGTTAGTCAAAGTTGGTTTGAAAAATTTCCGATTTGAATCCAAAGCTCCTTTCTACTCTGCAAAAAGTCGGAACAATAACTCAATCCTTCCTTAGATAGCTTTTGCGTTTTCAAATAAATTTAACACCAATAAAAATATTTCAAATTTTACACATAACTTCCAGTGCTTTTCAACAGGGCAACGAAAAAAATCAACATTTGTTCGAAAGTATGATTTTTCATAAAAGGTGGTTTTGAGAACGGTTTTGGTTTTTCAAAAAGAGATTTTACTCGTTATTAAAAGTGATTCAAATTGAAGCATAAATAGAATCGACTTCTTGTTTCATTCTTGAAGCATGGTATAGCAAAGATAGCGCATGTGTTTTTTCAAACTCTCTGAAAAAAATTAGCTCATGTTTACTATTTTCGAGATACAAGATGGCACGTTCGAAGCGCAATATATATTATATTTTTTAATCACAAAAACTCGTTTTCCAAAATTTTTTAGGAATTTTTTTTTCCACTATTTGTAATATATGTTCAATCAACTGTCTTATGCCTAGTTAATTTTTTTTTTTTGAATTTTCACAGGCCTTAATTTTTCCTTTTCTAAAATTTCGCACAACATTTAAAAAACTCAAAAAAATTTTTTCTTCGTTTCCTTCTTTGCTCTAAATTGTTTAATTTTTGTCACCCAGGCCATCAGAAACTTATGCATAAAACGGGCTAGTTTTTAGCTGCTCGTTGAAATTTATCAAGCTTTACTTTATCCTGTTTGTTTTCCAAAAAATTGCAAAAAGTTTCAAACAAGAAAAAATAACTCAAACAAAACCAAAAAATGACTGATTTTTTATTAAACGTCTATGATTTTAGTTTTAAAATGCCAAAAAAAACCAAAGTATTTGAAGGACAGCTGCAGCGAAAATTTGATGTTGAATATCACATTATAAACAACGAAACATCAACCAACTAGTTAGAAAAATGTGTCTTTAGCCTTCAACATTGAATTTTTCAAATTTTGAAAAAAAATTATGGTTCAATAGATGGTTTTCATGCAAGCTAGCTAAAATTTAAGTTTCCTTGCAAGTTATAGAAATATCAGCTGCAGATTTTCCACGGTTGATTCGGTTGGTTAGACGCACAAATGACTGTTATTAATAGGACAAATCCAAGATCAAAGAAGAACATAAAACAGAGATCTAAATGTTCCATTCTAGTAACCCTGTCATATTTCCAAACACATGTTGATAAATTTTCCCTCGATACAAAATTGATACCATAGAAGAACCCGATTTGGGCTCTTCAACTTCCCCCGAGGCTGGAATCAAAAGTCAGCCACTCTAATGCTTTCAAGACACACCAGTTGTCCCTTTTTTCCCTCCCTACCGCTAATCCAATAATCACGGGGTAGATGGCCGAAAAAGCAGATGTGAAAGTTTTCATTAAAAAAAGATTTCAAACAAAATTTGAGAAAAGTCATATGTAA
Source organism: Symsagittifera roscoffensis (assembly GCF_963678635.1). NCBI lineage: Eukaryota > Metazoa > Xenacoelomorpha > Acoela > Convolutidae > Symsagittifera > Symsagittifera roscoffensis. The sequence goes on from NC_087071.1 coordinate 40,032,726, forward strand.
ATTTTTTCAAGATAATGAAAAAAAATTTTAGCCTTGGAAACTGTTTGGTTTGTCAATTTTGATTCGGAAAAATTATGATAAAAGCTTTCGAAAAATTTGAGCAAAGAAAATGGTCTGCTAATTGAGAATATTGTTGTACCATATGAGATTGTCCGCATTTGCCCCCATTCAACCCAATTTCCTGACGTAATGATCGATTGAAATATTCGCAGTGGAAACATTTGTAGCAAGTGCATAGGCAGGGAAACATTCCGTGGCTAGATTGAAAGGGGAAATGGAAATAGGGAGAGAGCTTGGACAGCAGCTGAACTTGAACTTGCTTTTATTAGAATATTGATCAATAATTTCGATAGGGAAAATAAAAGAAACTTGAAAAGATTTTATTACAGCTTTCTTTTTCTTTCAAATCAGATGTAAATAAATCGGAGCAAAGCTGATTTCACTAAGTAAAGAAACGTTTTTACATAATCAGGAAAACCAATTTTCAAGTAGATTATGTTTAAAAATACTAGAAGTTTAATTAGTCGAAAAACCAAATTAGTTAAATATTCCAAAAGGAATTTTCGTAGAGAAAAACTTTTGATTTGTAGAAAAAAAAATTGATTAGTTTGAACATTCGTTCTCTGTACCAAATTGGTTGCTTTGAAAAAACCTTGAGTCTGACTCTAGTTTTGATTTTTATACAGTCTGCTAAATCCTTTGTCTTTTTCTATGTCTAACGACAGCAACGGTATTGCGCAACGTTGAACTAATCCACCAGCCCCTTTTTACCGTAGAAGCCCGTGTTAGAACATACAAGACCTTATACTTCAGCAACTCATAACAGAATTCTAACCAATACCGCTACTAACCAACTAATACCATTTATAAACCTACAGGTTATAAGACGAAATTGGAGAAATGTTTCAAATAAAATCTTCCATCGGAATATTTAAGTAAACCCATTACATTACAACATACAAAAGGACGCTAATATGTGATATGTGTTAAAATATCACTTACCAATTCACCGAACGCTTCAGAAATTTTACCCCTCGTTTTAAACTATTTTTTGTCCAACTTTGGGAAAAGTGAGGAAATAATTATACAGAGAGGTTCGCAGCGGAAATTCCCAAGTTCGCAGCTTTACAATTTATAATCATCTCATTTCCCGCGTTTTCATTAGAAATTGTCACGGTAATGATTCATTTCTAATACCATTCCCTAACCAATTTCCCACCACTTTTTTATTGAAATCTTATTTTGAACTAGAATTTTTCTTCAAACCTATTCTTCAGCGCATTTTTTTTTGTTTGAGCCTAAAATTGATCTCAATTTAGATCCAATTATTTATTTTTCAGTTGGCAAAATTGCTTCCCACCACTTTTTTCATTGAAACCTGAATTTGATCTAGAATTTTTTCTTTCAAATCCAACTTGATTGCTTTTATTTTTTTACGTTTGAGCCCATAATTGATCTCATTTTCTGTCCAATTATTTATTTTTTATTTGACAAAATTGCTTCTTTTAATTGGCGAAATTGCTTCCCACCACTTTTTTCTTGAAACCTTAATTTGGTCGAGAATTTTTCTTACTGTTTATCACAAACTTGATCTCATTTTTTCACGTTTGAGCTCAAAACTGAACTCATTTTTTTCCAATTATTTATTCCAGTTGGCAAAATTGCTTCGGGTTAATTCTCAATCAAGCAGCAACAAAAAATTACATTGCGCTCTGAGGAGTTTTCAGTAGAATAAAAATTTTTCTCGAGGCTTTTTTACTCAAAAGAATTAGTTCATAATTTCGTTTTTCACATCACGAGAAAAATATACCTATATTCATTTTCATTGTAATATCGAGCCCTAGGGAACTCTAAAAAAATCTATTGTGTTACTTTGCTATTCAATTTCCCTTATAGACTATGTATTCTGACTACCAATAAAAAGACAATAGAAAGCAGGGAAAGAAATGAATTCCACAGTCTAATGGGATTCCTGAGCAGCTAAAAGACACCATGAAATTATATATACACACCATATTCTTAAGCACTGACGACTAATTTCTGTGAATTCATTTGGAGAAAATTTATTCTCTTTTTTTGTCTTCTGCAAAATTAGCAAAACTGAGAAATATTCAGTCTATTTTGATACCAATAGGAGCAAAATTTTATTTCCTTTTTCATATTTCACACAACTTTTCAGCTGTGAAAAAGACAAAAATTAGCAGCAAATATGAAGGATAATTTGTTTTCCTAGGAAATAAATGGTGCAAAAAACAAACACAAAAGAGAAAATAAGCTTAAAAATAAACACATGAAAGGCAGAAAAAAAACTGAGCACGTCTTTTTAAACTGGAGCACTTATCATCATAGATAAATTGAGCGCGTTTCATTTTTTATTCGAGCTAAAATTTTTCTTGTTTTTATGTGCTTAGTGTGTTAAAATAAACAGAATAAACCGCTTGGACAAAGACAGGTGACGTAATTCTTTTAATTTTTGCTTTAGATGTAAGAACGAAAATCTGGTGCTTCTAAACATTGAAAAAAAAATGACTTTTTGCATACGATAATCATTAGTTTTTAAATGTGTCTTACTATATCTATACCATAGCTTTTTACTTCGTTCAATGATTTGGATAATTGATTGATCTGACTTTTTTTACTGTCTATAGAATCTAATTTACTTTGTCTGTTGATTTGGAGTTACACCTATCAAAACAACTGCGTCGAGGTAAGCAAAAAGCAGATTAATCCTTTGGTGTCTTTTTTCATTCTAACCTAAATTATTTTTCAACCTGAACAAAGAAAAAAAGATATGCACAAGGTTTTTGGTATGTGTTTAATCACGTGCTAGCTGCAAAAATTACGTCTAATTTGATGAACAGAGCTGAAAAACTAAATAACCTTAAACTGGCACTCGTTAGCCTCTCAATAGAGTATTTATCTTTTTCCGTGTGTGAATTTTGGTGCCTGGGCAGAAAAATCCCGTCTCGTGTCTAACCTGGCAAAAAAATTAGAGTGCTTTACTGATTAGCTTGATGCGCAATCAGTGTCTGTACTGTATTAGCCTCCATTTTACTGTCAGGAGTTGCAAGTTCTTTTTAATAGTTAAGCATCGAATTGAAAATTAAGAAAATGCCGTCACATTACCAAGCCAAACTGTGCATTGTGTGCATTGTAAGCGGATTCCGCAACAGGTCGAAGTCAGATTTGTCTCGGAATCCGCAACATTGCGATTTTGATTTGATCTCCTTTGCTGTTTTGGATTCCTCGCACAAATACCTAAAATGCTTTATTGTTCAAAATCGCTTCAAAAATATGCAAATTTGCGGAATCCGCAACATTATTTGAGGAATCCGGAACAGTTTGTGCAATTCTGAAACAATTATTAAGACATGTGTATAGTAAAAATGAGCTGTTGTGGAAACCGCAACTGTAAGCAAAATCCGCAATTTGTAAGCGGATTCCGCAATTTATAAAAGGAATCCGATTTTGTTTGCGGATTTCATAAACATAGTCGAATATTTGTAATTGCTTTTTTCAAATCATAATTAAGAGCAAAAAAAGTCGGACAGACAAAATTAACTAAAATGAGCAGTCAGTGCTTTTTGACGCTTTTTTGCAAGCAAAAATCTGGAGCCGAAGAACCTTGCACTTTTTGTCAGACCATATTCGAAATGCAAGCTCGTCGATTATCCGATGATTATGCTAGCCTAAATTATAAAGACTGCGATGAACATTCAGACTTTACTATAAAACAGTTCGACGCTTCGGATGCAATTACCCGCCGTGATTATAGGTTTCGAGCGAAACTGAAATCTACTTAACAACCCCCGCCCTATTGTATCTACGAAAGAATCTCCACCCCTGTAGAATCGCACTAGAGCCTTGTATGTAAATTCGAATTTTGCTGCTTTCTGATTGGTCGATACTTCGCTGCAAGTAATCACTCTCATCCCCTTTCTTGAAATGGGAGATTTTTAAGTAGATTCCGAAACTCTGCTTTATGAACATTCGACAGTACGTTTATTTCAGTTTTAGTTTCCGTTGATGACCCAACAGTTGCTCTTTTTGATTAATTCTGTCTGTCCAACCTTTTTGCAACTCTCTATATATTAGAGCTTTTTGACTAGAGTTTTTTGAAATGAATAATTTAGTCACAAATTAGTTTTCAACTCAAATCTAAAATATCATCTCAAGTACTGCCTTGGCTTCACTCATCTCAAATACTGATTTGACTTCACTCACTCATCTCAAATACTGCCTTCATGATTTTACTTCACTCTCCACTAACTTGATCAGTAATTAGGATTGATGGAATTGCAAATACTGACCCGTTTCGGCAATACGGACAACATATGCACAGCATACGTACAGCACACGTCCAACGCTCAGCGTAAATATATTTGTATATGCTGTAGGTTGTGTTTCGAAACATATTTTCCGTAAATATAAATGAATTCAATCGGTGTTGTGTTTCCGAAACTATGGACCGAAAAAGTGCTTGCTGAGATCTATATCCCAAATTTCAAAAAGTGTTTTCCACCGCTATAGTCAACCAATGCTTTATGATTTGTTCATGAGTTCCGATGACAATAGTTAGACCCTTGTTTTTAAATTAAATATTGCTATAGATAAGAATTCTATCTCTGGCTTGCAATTGTTCAGATGCAAGTTCACGAATAAACAAACGTCGCTTATATTTGCGGATTCCACTTACGCTTGCGGATTTCACTTATATTTCGCGGAGTCTACTGACAGTTGTGAAATCCAGAACCACATGAAACAATCACTTGTTGCGGATCCCGCGACACAACAAATGTGCCGACAAAGTTAACGTTACAGGTATTTGTACGCGAAATCCACGGAAGTTTTGTAAGAGGACTCCACTTACCTTTTCGAACAAGTTTAAAGATTTTTGTCTCTGGGTTCCAGGAACATACAGACACAAAATTATGCACAGCTCGGCCTCGTAGTGAACAACTAAAATTGCCATATTGTAATTAATAGCGTGCTTGGACTGAAAAAAAACGCGCGCTCAAAATTGAGCAATCGAAATTGAAGGTGTTTCATTGTTCCGATCTATTTGCATCCAGACAAAAAATGTGACAATGTTTTTAGGTTTTTCCGCCTCTCCCAGAAAACAATTCAGACGGAATTTTTCTCTCGGGTATGTTAATCCTCACAGAGAAACTAGACAACTTAACTAAACGTTTTGGCGAATTGTTCTACACAATTTCAAAATGTTTGGTTCCCTAAGCTCAAAAAGGAAAATTAAAAGTTCTGCAACAGTTTTTTGGAAGTTTCAGGGTGTGAAAACTGCGGCTTTGTCATTGTAATGTAATTTAACTCCATCAAATTTTCCAGTTTGTTGTAATTTCTAGCGTTTGTGGCCCATAAAACAAATTGGATTAAGGCTAGCCAATTGATCTAAAAACATCTACAAAAGACGCAAATTTATTTAATCGGCGCTTGACCTCGCGTGTACGGGAAAAAATATTTAAAAAAGTTCTTGAAAATTTTTTTGTTTAAGCTTTTTCTTTTTTTTTCAATTCGATTGAAGCTACTTCAATCAGCTTAAACATCAGTAGGTTATCTGAAAGAAAGCTATCTAGTTAAATTGGGCAAAAATTTGACTCCGAAGAAACTCTAGTACACAACCCAAACAAACCAATGCGTTATATTACTAAAATGATTTTGAGTGTATTACTAAACTACTTGAGTGATTTTGCTTGTTCATTCCTTTTTGGGTGCAAAATGAGGCCCACTTGTTTTTAAATGCTAAACTGTGATTTTTGAGAAAAAACTTATTCAAACGTTAGATTCATTTAATGAACGGTAGTAAAGTAAAAACATCACTTTTGAATTGTTAGAAAGTAACCATAAGTAAACCCCTGCAAGAGTTGTTCGTTGTTTGTTTGATTGCCTAAAATCTGTTTTTTTTAGTTTCGAAGAGTTTTAATTCAGAACCATTTTTTTTGTTTGTTTCAATTGTTGTGTACTTGTGACCAACCAACCAACTTTGTTTGCATTCTACGGTTTTGACTTATGTATTTTGTATTCCAAAGTCTCCATTTTCATCCCAAGATAATAGTTTCACACCTTCATTATTTACAAAAATTATTCGCACCAAAGTTAAATACAATTGTGATCTAAGAGCATCTATGTATTACAAATTGTACAAAAAATACGTTCAAAAATGTTTAACTAAATCCATACTGAACGAAATATCATCACAGTTTGAACTTTTCGAAATTGGGAATTTTTATTAATACGCAGTTTCTATTTTTTTTCCAGTTTCAATCCAGATTGCTGTTTTTTAATTCCGTCCGAGATTTGCAACTGTTCATAGAAAACTGTCAAAAATATTGAATTCCACAGGTAAAATGGTCTCAGAAAAGCTGTTTAACCCAAAATGGTATAGTTTCTGGTCGATTAAATTGCTCAAGTTCACGAATATTACCAACAATTTGGCATAAATTACATAAAAACAAGTTGCAAAAAAGTGGAGCAGGAAAAAAACCAAATAAAAAGAACTGCCTTCCAGTTTTGAGCAGTTTTTTTCATTAAAGTTTCCTTTATTAAATGACCTTGAGACATACTTTTTGTCTGAAAAATTAGATTTTGCTTGCAAAAAGTGTCATTTGCGCTTTTAAATTACTTTGCCCTTCCAAGTTTTTGCAAAGCTATAGTTAGTTGCAAAAAGTTGCAACTTTTACATGTGATTCCGAACTTTTATTCTGTTTTTGAGACATTTATTCTGTCTGATTTGGCATTTGATTGCAGAACCTTTCTGAGCTGGGCCTTCTGCTGTTTTTAATTAGTTTCGTCTGATCGAATTTTTTTGCAGAACTCTATAAAAAGAACTCCAAAAGAACTCCTGTCACACATATTTGAAAAGATAATTTGGATTTTGCATGCAAAATGCATCCAAAATGTATCCATTAAAAGCTCTTTTTAATTAAACTTTCATGTCCGAATTTTTCGCCTCTAGTTTTATAGCTAGTAGCAAAAGTTTTGAGCAACAAAATTAATTATAAAGAAAACTTTTGCTAAAATTATCTTTCAAGACAGATTTCATATTTCATTGTTATCACAATTACGGTGAAAATGGTGCAATTTTTTCCGCGAATTTTGGGGCCAATTTTTCCCAAAAGATTCGTTCATTCTGGATTTTTAGTCAATCAAAATTTACACCAAAAACATATTGTGAGTCACTAGATGAGCAAACTTGTCAAAGTGGGCTTCTAAAATTCTAATACATGCCAAAAGTTTAAGATGTACATACCCTACAAAAACTTAAGCAGATTGTTTAAAATTTGTTTTCAAGCAAAGAAAAGGATTTTTATTTGATCTAAATGACACTTTTGGCTATCAAACAAAAATATTCAAATATGTAAAGTTTTGGAAGTTAAAACTTGCAAATTTTAGTTGAGCTATTTGAGGGTTTCACTATGATATAGCTTGCGCAACAATTGACCCAATAGATTTGGCGTAAGATTTTATTGACTGAAATGGCGCACAGACCATTCGGCCAAAGAAAGTTCAGATAACTTGAAACTCAGACAATTCAGCCTGAAGTATACAAAAAATTTAGCCTGAGACAAGTCGACCAATTTTACAAAACTTTAGTTTCGAAAAAAATGGAATTGAAGTTACTTCTCGGCTTATGTGGATAACCGGCTCTGAATTTCTTAATGAGTCTTACCCTCTGTTGGCAAGCTCGCGGCCTTAAGCGGCTCTACATTTCGTATAGAGTCCTAACCTTTATTGACAAGCTCGAAACACGTTGGCGCAACTGCGGCGGTCACTACTTTGGCTGAATTGTCTGTGGCTGAATTGTCTGCGCACTATGGCTGAATTATTTGAATTACAAATTGGCTGAATTGTCTTTGGCCGAAATGTCTGGACGCGGAATAAAAGAGCTCAGAATCATCCATAATTGGGGTAAAATTTTGTCCCCGAAGTTCGCAAAACATAATGCACCATGATGATTCTGAAAAAATTGAAGCAATTTGAAAATTCATCAATTTTTATCTAATCTCAACCCAATTTGAGAAAAAAAAAATTGAAACTTGAAATTTGAAACGCGTTTTTCTCAAATTGGGTTCAGTTTAGGTGAAAGCTTTTGAAGACAAGAGTTGCTTAAAAATTTTGCAGAATTAATATGGTGTAATTTGTTTTGCAAAATTCGGGCCCCAAAACTTTACCCCAAAAAGGGGTCATTTTGGCTGTTCTTAGTTAATCAAAAATTACGCCAAAAATATTCAGTCGATCACAGATATAACTAAATCAAAGAGAGCGCCTTACGTATCCCAACAAACTTAAAGAAGAGTATATTCACCAAAACTTTGTATCAGTTAAATAAATTTAGTTTGATAGACAAAAAAACTGCATAAAATACCAACTTTAAAAAAAAAAAAATTTTAAAAACTTTTTTATTAAAAAAAAACGTTTTTCAAAAAATGTTTTTGAGAATATACCCTTCTTTAAGTTTGTTGAGCTACGTAGGGCGCTCTCTTTTATTCAATTATGTCTGTGATCGCATGAGTATTTTCGGCGTAAATTTTGATTATCTAAGAAAAGCCAAAATGACCCATTTTTGGGGTAAAATTTTGGGCCCGAGTCTTGCAAAAGAAATTACACCATAAAAATTCTGCAAAAACTTTAGGTAACTCCTCATAAGTTTTCACCTAAATTGACCCCAATTTGAGAAAAATTCTTTTTAAATTTCAAGTTTAACGCGTTTTGTATGGTTAATTGAAATCAGCATTGTACAGTTCTGATTTGAATTAACCGGACAAAACGACCTAAACTTGAAACTTAAAACGCGTTTTTCGCATATTGGGTTGAGTTTAGGTGAAAACTTATGAGGATAAAACTTGCTTAAAACTTCAGCAGAAATAATATGGTTTAATTTGTTTTGCGAAATTCGGGCCCAAAATTTTACCTCAAAAATGGGTCATTTTGGCTTTTCTTAATTAATAAAAAATTACGCCAAAATCACCCCGTCGATCACAGACGTAATTATATCAAAGTGAGCCCTTTACGTAGTCCAAAAAACTTAAACGAGGGTTTATTCTCCAAAAAAAAATTGCAAACCGTTTAAAAATTGTTTTTGACTAAAAAGTTGGTATTTTATATAGTAAAAACAACCTTTTTTGTCTATCAAACAAAAATAAAATAAATTATACAGTGTTTTGGAGAATAAACCTTTGTTAAAGTTTGTTGGGCTACGTAAAGGGCTCACTTTGATATAATTACGTCTGTGATCGACGGGGTGATTTTGGCGTTATTTTTTATTAATTAAGAAAAGCCAAAATGACCCATTTTTGAGGTAAAATTTTGGGCCCGAATTTCGCAAAACAAATTGAACCATATTATTTTTGCTGAAGTTTTAAGCAAGTTTTATCCTCATAAATTTTCACCTAAACTCAACCCAATTTGAGGAAAACGCATTTTAAATTTCAAGTTTAACGCGTTTTGACCGGTTAATTTAAATCAGCACTGTAGTCTGAAACAATAAAATTGCATGCCGAACACTCTAAAATCGGAACACTTTGAAAATATTTTAGCCTGTTCAAACAAGTTGCAACTCTTTATTGTTAGTTACGTGTGGGAAATTCAAAAAAAAAGAAAAATACTTGAAAAGAGCAAATGAGCTTTTTAGGTGACATTTTTAGGTGACATCGAGACATACTTTCTGTCTGAAAAAAAAAGCTTTTGCATACAAAAGTTGTCTGAAAAGGTCATCTGCTTTTTTAATTTTCGCTACTAATTTAATTATAATTAGTAGCGAACTTTTCGCTACTAATTATAATTAGTAGCAAAAAGTTCGGACAGACAACTTTTTTAATTTTCGCTACTAATTTAACTATAATTAGTAGCGAACTTTTCGCTACTAATTATAATTAGTAGCAAAAAGTTCGGACATACAACTTTTTTAATTTTCGCTACTAATTTAATTATTAGCAAAAAGTTCGGACAGACAAAAATAATTAAAAAGAGCAGATTACCTTTTTCAGACAATTTTGCATGCAAAAGCTAATTTTTGAGATAAAAATATGTCTCGTCACCTAAAAAGTCAAATTTTTATGTAAAAATTGCTCAAAATTGACAGACTGCTCTTTTTGTTTTTTACTGTCTGTCCGAATTTTTGTGCTTCTCTCTCTATATATAATCAATGGCAAAAAGTTGGAACACTTTGAAAATATTTTAGCCTGTTCAAACAAGTTGCAACTCTTTATTGTTAGTTACGTGTGGGAAATTCAAAAAAAAAGAAAAATACTTGAAAAGAGCAAATGAGCTTTTTAGGTGACATTTTTAGGTGACATCGAGACATACTTTCTGTCTGAAAAAAAAAGCTTTTGCATACAAAAGTTGTCTGAAAAGGTCATCTGCTTTTTCGCTACTTTTCGCTACTAATTATAATTAGTAGCAAAAAGTTCGGACAGACAAAAATAATTAAAAAGAGCAGATTACCTTTTTCAGACAATTTTGCATGCAAAAGCTAATTTTTGAGATAAAAATATGTCTCGTCACCTAAAAAGTCAAATTTCGCTTCTGTCTGAAAAAAAAAGCTTTTGCATACAAAAGTTGTCTGAAAAGGTCATCTGCTTTTTCGAACTTTTCGCTACTAATTATAATTAGTAGCAAAAAGTTCGGACAGACAAAAATAATTAAAAAGAGCAGATTACCTTTTTCAGACAATTTTGCATGCAAAAGCTAATTTTTGTCTGAAAAAAAAGCTTTTGCATACAAAAGTTGTCTGAAAAGGTCATCTGCTTTTTCGCTACTTTTCGCTACTAATTATAATTAGTAGCAAAAAGTTCGGACAGACAAAAATAATTTTTCGTCGAACTTTTCGCTACTAATTATAATTAGTAGCAAAAAGTTCGGACAGACAAAAATAATTAAAAAGAGCAGATTACCTTTTTCAGACAATTTTGCATGCAAAAGCTAATTTCTGTCTGAAAAAAAAAGCTTTTGCATAAAAAAGTTGTCTGAAAAGGTCATCTGCTTTTTCGCTACTTTTCGCTACTAATTATAATTAGTAGCAAAAAGTTCGGACAGACAAAAATAATTAAAAAGAGCAGATTACCTTTTTCAGACAATTTTCGCTACTAATTATAATTAGTATAATTATAATTATAACTTTTCGCTACTAATTATAATTAGTAGCAAAAAATTCGGACAGACAAAAATAATTAAAAAGAGCAGATTACCTTTTTCAGACAATTTTGCATGCAAAAGCTAATTTCTGTCTGAAAAAAAAAGCTTTTGCATACAAAAGTTGTCTGAAAAGGTCATCTGCTTTTTCGCTACTTTTCGCTACTAATTATAATTAGTAGCAAAAAGTTCGGACAGACAAAAATAATTAAAAAGAGCAGATTACCTTTTTCAGACAATTTTCGCTACTAATTATAATTAGTATAATTATAATTATAACTTTTCGCTACTAATTATAATTAGTAGCAAAAAGTTCGGACAGACAAAAATAATTAAAAAGAGCAGATTACCTTTTTCAGACAATTTTGCATGCAAAAGCTAATTTTTGAGATAAAAATATGTCTCGTCACCTAAAAAGTCAAATTTTTATGTAAAAAATGCTCAAAATTGACAGACTGCTCTTTTTGTTTTTTACTGTCTGTCCGAATTTTTGTGCTTCTCTCTCTATATATAATCAATGGCAAAAAGTTGGAACAGACAGAAATGATTAAAAAGAGCATCTTCCGACTGTCTGAAAAAAAAAGCTTTTGCATACAAAAGTTGTCTGAAAAGGTCATCTGCTTTTTCGCTACTTTTCGCTACTAATTATAATTAGTAGCAAAAAGTTCGGACAGACAAAAATAATTAAAAAGAGCAGATTACCTTTTTCAGACAATTTTCGCTACTAATTATAATTAGTATAATTATAATTATAACTTTTCGCTACTAATTATAATAAGGTAATTCAAAAAAAAAGAAAAATACTTGAAAAGAGCAAATGAGCTTTTTAGGTGACATTTTTAGGTGACATCGAGACATACTTTCTGTCTGAAAAAAAAAGCTTTTGCATACAAAAGTTGTCTGAAAAGGTCATCTGCTTTTTCGCTACTTTTCGCTACTAATTATAATTAGTAGCAAAAAGTTCGGACAGACAAAAATAATTAAAAAGAGCAGATTACCTTTTTCAGACAATTTTGCATGCAAAAGCTAATTTTTGAGATAAAAATATGTCTCGTCACCTAAAAAGTCAAATTTTTATGTAAAAATTGCTCAAAATTGACAGACTGCTCTTTTTGTTTTTTACTGTCTGTCCGAATTTTTGTGCTTCTCTCTCTATATATAATCAATGGCAAAAAGTTGGAACAGACGGAAATGATTAAAAAGAGCATCTTCCGACTGTCTGAAAAAAAAAGCTTTTGCATACAAAAGTTGTCTGAAAAGGTCATCTGCTTTTTCGCTACTTTTCGCTACTAATTATAATTAGTAGCAAAAAGTTCGGACAGACAAAAATAATTAAAAAGAGCAGATTACCTTTTTCAGACAATTTTGCATGCAAAAGCTAATTTTTGATAAGGTAATTCAAAAAAGGTAATCTTGCTAGTAGCAAGATTACCTTTTTCAGACAATTTTCGCTACTAATTATAATTAGTATAAATATAATTATAACTTTTCGCTACTAATTATAATTAGTAGCAAAAAGTTCGGACAGACAAAAATAATTAAAAAGAGCAGATTACCTTTTTCAGACAATTTTGCATGCAAAAGCTAATTTTTGAGATAAAAATATGTCTCGTCACCTAAAAAGTCAAATTTTTATGTAAAAATTGCTCAAAATTGACAGACTGCTCTTTTTGTTTTTTACTCAAAATTAGCAAAAGCTAATTTTTGATAAGGTAATTCTAATAAGGTAATTCAAATTTTTCGCTACTTTTTCGCTACTTTTCGCTACTAATTATAATTAGTAGCAAAAAGTTTTTGCTGTCTGAAATTTCTGTCTGAAAAAAAAGCTTTTGCATACAAAAGTTGTCTGAAAAGGTCATCTGCTTTTTCGCTACTTTTCGCTACTAATTATAATTAGTAGCAAAAAGTTCGGACAGACAAAAATAATTAAAAAGAGCAGATTACCTTTTTCAGACAATTTTCGCTACTAATTATAATTAGTATAATTATAATTATAACTTTTCGCTACTAATTATAATTAGTAGCAAAAAGTTCGGACAGACAAAAATAATTAAAAAGAGCAGATTACCTTTTTCAGACAATTTTACTTTCTGTCTGAAAAAAAAAGCTTTTGCTTACAAAAGTTGTCTGAAAAGGTCATCTGCTTTTTCGCTACTTTTCGCTACTAATTATAATTAGTAGCAAAAAGTTCGGACAGACAAAAATAATTAAAAAGAGCAGATTACCTTTTTCAGACAATTTTGCATGCAAAAGCTAATTTTTGAGATAAAAATATGTCTCGTCACCTAAAAAGTCAAATTTCGCTTCTGTCTGAAAAAAAAAGCTTTTGCATACAAAAGTTGTCTGAAAAGGTCATCTGCTTTTTCGAACTTTTCGCTACTAATTATAATTAGTAGCAAAAATTCATCTGCTTTTTCGCTACTTTTCGCTACTAATTATAATTAGTAGCAAAAAGTTCGGACAGACAAAAATAATTAAAAAGAGCAGATTACCTTTTTCAGACAATTTTCGCTACTAATTATAATTAGTATAATTATAATTATAACTTTTCGCTACTAATTATAATTAGTAGCAAAAAGTTCGGACAGACAAAAATAATTAAAAAGAGCAGATTACCTTTTTCAGACAATTTTACTTTCTGTCTGAAAAAAAAGCTGTCTGAAAAAAAAAGCAAATGAGCTTTTTAGGTGACATTTTTAGGTGACATCGAGACATACTTTCTGTCTGAAAAAAAAAGCTTTTGCATACAAAAGTTGTCTGAAAAGGTCATCTGCTTTTTCGCTACTTTTCGCTACTAATTATAATTAGTAGCAAAAAGTTCGGACAGACAAAAATAATTAAAAAGAGCAGATTACCTTTTTCAGACAATTTTGCATGCAAAAGCTAATTTTTGAGATAAAAATATGTCTCGTCACCTTTTTCAGACAATTTTCGCTACTAATTATAATTAGTATAATTATAATTATAACTTTTCGCTACTAATTATAATTAGTAGCAAAAAGTTCGGACAGACAAAAATAATTAAAAAGAGCAGATTACCTTTTTCAGACAATTTAGTAGCAAAAAGTTCGGACAGACAAAAATAATTAAAAAGAGCAGATTACCTTTTTCAGACAATTTTACTTTCTGTCTGAAAAAAAAGCTGTCTGAAAAAAAAAGCAAATGAGCTTTTTAGGTGACATTTTTAGGTGACATCGAGACATACTTTCTGTCTGAAAAAAAAAGCTTTTGCATACAAAAGTTGTCTGAAAAGGTCATCTGCTTTTTCGCTACTTTTCGCTACTAATTATAATTAGTAGCAAAAAGTTCGGACAGACAAAAATAATTAAAAAGAGCAGATTACCTTTTTCAGACAATTTTGCATGCAAAAGCTAATTTTTGAGATAAAAATATGTCTCGTCACCTAAAAAGTCAAATTTCGCTTCTGTCTGAAAAAAAAAGCTTTTGCATACAAAAGTTGTCTGAAAAGGTCATCTGCTTTTTCGAACTTTTCGCTACTAATTATAATTAGTATAATTATAATTATAACTTTTCGCTACTAATTATAATTAGTAGCAAAAAGTTCGGACAGACAAAAATAATTAAAAAGAGCAGATTATCTTTTTCAGACAATTTTGCATGCAAAAGCTAATTTTTGAGATAAAAATATGTCTCGTCACCTAAAAAGTCAAATTTTTATGTAAAAATTGCTCAAAATTGACAATTTTGAAAATGTCAATTATGACAAAAGTTGTCTGAAAAGGTCATCTGCTTTTTCGCTACTTTTCGCTACTAATTATAATTAGTAGCAAAAAGTTCGGACAGACAAAAATAATTAAAAAGAGCAGATTACCTTTTTCAGACAATTTTGCATGCAAAAGCTAATTTTTGAGATAAAAATATGTCTCGTCACCTAAAAAGTCAAATTTCGCTTCTGTCTGAAAAAAAAAGCTTTTGCATACAAAAGTTGTCTGAAAAGGTCATCTGCTTTTTCGAACTTTTCGCTACTAATTATAATTAGTATAATTATAATTATAACTTTTCGCTACTAATTATAATTAGTAGCAAAAACTTTTCGCTACTAATTAAGAACTTTTCGCTACTAGTAGCGAACTTTTCGCTACTAATTATAATTAGTAGCAAAAAGTTCGGACAGACAAAAATAATTAAAAAGGGCAGATTACCTTTTTCAGACAATTTTGCATGCAAAAGCTAATTTTTGAGATAAAAATATGTCTCGTCACCTAAAAAGTCAAATTTTTATGTAAAAATTGCTCAAAATTGACAGACTGCTCTTTTTGTTTTTTACTGTCTGTCCGAATTTTTGTGCTTCTCTCTCTATATATAATCAATGGCAAAAAGTTGGAACAGACAGAAATGATTAAAAAGAGCATCTTCCGACTTTGAGAATGCAAATGTGAGTTTTTAGGTGACCTTGAGTCATATTTTCTGTCTAAAAACTATTTGCATAAAAAACTTCTCTTAAAGTAGTGATTTGCTTTTTTTAAAGTCTGTTCTGTTCCATCTTTTTGCAACTCTCTATATTGTTGAGTTTTTTTACGAAAAACTCCGTTTCTCTCAACAAGCTTCTAGATTTCCGAGAAATCATTTTGGAACTTAAAAAGTGCCATTAAAACTTCAATTTTTTTCTGAGCTTCAAGGCTCAAAAACAGTATAATTTCTAGACTTGGATTACTGGTTTTTCGTGGAGCAGGTAAGGTGTTCAAACTTTTGTCAAATAATCTAGCAGTGTTGGTTCTCCTCCAAGTAAGGCCGGTAGAACTGAGTTATTACATAAGTTTTAAAAAAACAATAGTTAGAGATTCTGTAACCCATTGATCCAACTAGGTTTCGATAAAGTTTTGTTATAGTAGCTGATGGCAGTCTGTACAGCAACAGCAAGTTTTCCCTCTATGTTGATTTACAAGTTTTGATCGGTATCCAGTTATCGGATCTTGTTAACTACCCCCCCCCCCCCGCCCTATAAAAAAAGAATTGAACAGTTAAGCATATGCGAAAATTTTACCTTGTTAATTATTTGATTTTTGGTTCTATTTTCTAATTAACCCCCACCTCCTTTCAAAAAAGGAGGGGGAGGGGGTTGAATTTGTTAAGTAGATTAAGTAGATTTTTTGTTCAGATTAACTTCAAATCTCACTGAATCGAGAAGAGTGAATAAGTGACACAGTACTCATGGCTGGAACTAGTGGCTCTGGTTCTATCAGTGGCTCCATTAGTGGCGTGAAGAGGAAGATAGTCGTGTGTATAGATGGATCCGACTGCAGTGTGAACGCCCTAGAGTGGTACCTCAGTGAGTTTAAAAGAGAGTTGCAAAAAGTTGCAACAAGCAGAAATAATTGAAAAGAGCAAATGACCTATTTCAGAAACATTTTGCAAACAAAAGCTAATTTTCAGACATCGATTAATTATTACTCAAGGTCACTTAAAAACCCAAACTTGCATGCAAAAAATGCTCAAAGTTGGCCGATTGCTCTTTTTAATTTTTTCTGTCTGATTTTCCAACGTGCAACGAATGATAGAGTTCACCCAATGTTTTAAATCTTATTTGGGATTCTTTTCTGTTTCAAAAGAAGATCATAATGCTGGAGTGTGATTGGTTGAAACTAATTTCTGCGAAAAAAAATGTTTTTATATTAAAAGAATAACAAGCTCATCTAATTATTTGATGCTAATGGGCCAAATAACTGTACAGACCCTAGATTTCTTAAACTTATCCCACCAAACGCCCCCTCTCATCTCAGCGACATATGGAGTCCAAAAACAAATTCTATATTTTCAAAAAAATTTGTATGTTTTTTTTGTATAGTTGGTTTTTTGGCGCTTAATGAAATCTTCGATATATAAAGTTGGCCTCTCGAAAAAGTCCAGACATGACTTTATTTTGTTGCACTAATGCTCAAAGTCTTAAATAGTTACACAAGCTGAAAGTGAGAGATCAAATTATCTCAATATAACGCTCAAGAAAAATAATTAAATATATCAATAATTAATCCATTATATTTATCCAAGAACTTGTAATTATATTCTCTTTCTCAGACAACCTGCGGAAGCCGGATGACACAGTGGTGCTGTTGCAAGTGACCTCGAGAGGGGTGGGGGGAATGTCTCTCCCGGTGGACGCCCCCGTTGATGTGCCCCAGAACAGCTTCGACAACATCGTCACCTCACAGTCGGGTGATTATCATTAAAAACAATAATAAACAATGGAAATTAGAAATAATTTTTTTTTGCTAGAGTGCGCCATGCTTATATTTAGTAAAAAAATGGTTGACTAAATTAAGTTTCCAATGTTCTCTTGTTTAAATATCATATCTATTTTAATTGATAAATGAGCGAGTGTTTATTGTCTCGAACACTCAAGCTTTTTTCATTTAGTGTTTGCTGGCGCTCATCTATGTAAATGAAATTCAAAAATTGATAGGGTTTTATCAATCTTCATTGCAATAGTTTTGCATCTTAGCCTAAAGTAATGTACTTCTTATTTAATTAAGGAAAAAAAGGTTTCAAATCACATTTTTTTTGTTTCGGTAAACTTTTTATTCGGCGTAATTTTTATTTCGGCCTAAATCTGTTATCAAGTTTCTTAAAATTAAGTCCACCTACTTGTGAATGAGGAACTGCGCTGGAGTTTTAGCTTTGGTTCAGCATTTGAAATTACAGAGTTGTTACGTGAAATTTGCCCGGGTTGACCAAATATGAAAATGTAAAAACACTAATCGTACACTATTCATGAAATTCGATGTACAGGGATACGATTATTGATTTTTGATATTTTGAATATCTCTATCTAATTTTTTCAATTACAAAACACAAATGACAATGACCTTAGCTTATTCAAAGTTAGAGTGACCAAAGGTTTGACCGTCTTGCACTTACAATGCATTTGAAACGACTTGAAATGTATTAGAGTTGTCTTACACATATGTTATAATGGAAGTATCAAACTTTTGTTTTTCTAAATTCGAGTTTTTGATTGAGCAGGTAATGATCAAGGGAAACATAAACATGCCATACAAAAAATAGGCATTTTGAGCGTATTTGAAAAAAAGAAACAGGCAAATGGAAAAAATCTAACTTTTGCGTATCCAGGACTATGTTATGCACATAAGAAATTTAATTTTGCATGCATACTGGAAAATGCTTCAGTAGAAAATTCTTTTTGCAAATAAAAAGAAGGCAAAAAAAGTTTTGAGGACTTTTCGAAACTACTGTGGAAACTCGCTAGAAAAGTTTCTGTTGTCATCACCAAAAGAAAGTTAGTCAAACAAATGCCATATATGAAAACTGTATGATTAGCTTTTTTGACAAATTTTCTATTGCGATACACCGATTTTCATGACTTAGAAAATTCGATGTTACCAGTGTAGCAAAACTTTCGAAACTTGTGTTTAGTTTTTTTTCGATAGTCTTAGTTTATTGAAGTGTGTGATTAGCATTTACGGCCTATGGAGTTCAATCCGGGTGAACAACACTTTTTGTAATTTCAGGATGTATCAAATATTTTTCTCGGTTTATTTATTCATAAATGTCTCCTTTGTTTTTAAGCTCTGTTCTGTTCTGAAGTTAGGAAGGAATTATGACGGACAAATTAGGGTTTCAGTCGTGACAAAGTCGACTTAAGGTCGGATTACAAGCCTGTGAGAAATATGAGATTTAAAGATTAAACCAAAGAGTACTTCTTAAATTTCCTTGGTGTTGATCTCGAGTTTCATTAGTTCCTTTATTTTTAGTCTAACCACATCCGTATACGGGAAAGAATTAGGTTTAAAGGGTTAAGATTGTTCTTTACTTCATTTTCAGTTTTCAGAAAAGAACCATAAATCAAACCCGGTTGCTTAGTTGGGATTCAGTTCGGAAAACGTTAGTTTCAAGTTATTTCAGTTTTCGGTCCATGTGAACAATCTCTACCCTAAATATACCAAGTGTAAATTCTCCCCCTTAAGTTATATGGCAAACTCAAGCCGTAAGGCGGGCATGTACCATGCTCAAATCTGATCGGCTGAAAAATTCTCCACTGATCTCCACTATAGTTGTTTCAGGGGGGAGACTTCAAAACAGTTTGGAATGTTTTAAGTTCAGTTGTAGGATTTGAAAAAAAAAAACATTGCATTTTTTGGCGCGAGCCCCATTCCTAAAAATTCAGCGTGCATATTCTGAGCGATGTTCACGATAACCATACATTTGATGGATACGTTTCTTTTTCCAGGGAACGATGACGTGTACATCACGGAGTTGAAGGAGAGCTACTCTGGCATCCTTCTGGACTACGAGTGTGACCCCAGCACCTGCCAATTCGTCAGCCTCAACGACAACAGTCCGGGCAGTGCCATTTGCAAGTGAGTATCGCAAGTTAGAACTCGGAGGTGTCGACTTTTTTTCTTGGATAAGTTGACCTGAAGTTTGTTCGCTTTAAGATTAACTCTGTTTAACGCTGGTAGTTGTAATGGTTTCTTAATTTTAGCTAAAATAAACTGGCTTGCTGAGTTTTTTTTGAAATTAGCAAAAATTAAGCGTGCATTGTGCGGTTTTTAAAGGCGAGTTCAAAATTAATTGACTTTTTGCCTGTATTTTGCATGTTTATGTGGGTCTAATGTTCTGTAAATTTTTACATAAATGTCACGTGATGAAGAAGGAGCTAATCTCGTGATTAAGTAAGGCAATCACGTGATAAGATTTCTCTCCCGTTCAGATTTGCGAAGCAGAATGGCGTCCACCACATAGTGATCGGAACACGAGGACTGGGCAAGATCAAACGGAAGTTTCTGGGCAGTGTGAGTGATCACGTGATCCACAACAGCAACAGCTCAGTCTCCATTGTGCCCAACAACAACCCCACCCCCACTTAACAACAGACGCACTTAGCCCCCCCCCCCCACCGCCCACAAACCACCTCCCCTTCATCACCGCTATACGAAACAAAAAACATCTATAAATCAATGATACATCTGATGGGAATGTAAAAAATTATTAAATCAAGGACGGCAGCTATCCCACTTATAGTTTGACGAACCCGACAAACAACGTTTACTAAACTGAACAAAGTCAACTCAAACAGTTACTAAAGTCAAATTTCATCTCGCCTATCGCCACCTCACGGATATCCGAACCATTCACGAAAACAGACCCCCTACTCACCATACTACACCAAACCTGCAGAAATATCCAAATCACAACAATGCCCAAATCGACGCAGCAACAACTTAACTTGGCACAATCGACAAGAAACCAACGTCAATCAATTATCATGGATCGAAATTGAAAACAACAACATCAGCTGGAAAAGATCAGAGTTCAGCTGAAAAATGGCCAAAACTAGGAAAAAAAACTACAAATAGATTGAGAAAATTTGACAAAAAACTCAAAACAGACGAGCAAAACCAAGGAAAAAACGACAAATTCATCAATGCAATTTTCAATTTTGAACCGAAAGCAAAGAAAAAGATTAAAATGATCGACTGGAGCCAAATGGACACTCTTTTTGTCTATTTGCAACTCATACGAGCGTCGCAACGTTATTGTTTTTGAACAAAAAATTTCATGTAACTTTTCAGACTGGTATCAACTATTCGACGAAGAAAACTTATGGGCAACAAACAAAAAGTGTACTGGAAGTTGAAGTTATGCGGAAATTTAATTGAAGTATATTATGAATGAATGTATTTAAGTTTTTTCTTTAATTTGTTGAAATTGATTTGAATAATTAGGGGTAATAGCTGTAAAATAAAAAGTGCACAATTCTGTCCTAGCTTTTTGCTGACATCATAATATTGTCTTAAAACTTTTGAAAATTTGTTTTTTTTACCAAAAGATTCATCCCTCAAAATCGCAACCAAGGCATATGAAATCTTTCACTCTTCAGATTTTTCTAAACGCTTTATTATTGTGGCCAAATCATCGAAAACTTCTTTTCAAATTTTAGTCCGAAAAGTTTAATCCACGAAATGGTTTTCCAGGTAGCTCTACCATAAAGTTTTGATTACAATCTTTTCAAACAGTTTCTGACAAGTGAACTAGTTCAAACTATTATCGGCTTAATGAAAAGTCGGTCGCAATTTAGGCAGGCAAAAGACGGTTTTTGCCAATCGTTAATGCGAATGTTTGGAAAACATCATGAAGCGAACTTTTTTAAGCCTAACAAAAAAATTCATGGAAAAACTAAGCTCAAACTGACCAATGCGCTACGCCTTCTGTTTCATAGCATGACATAAAAAAACTTCTTTCGCATTCCATTCGAATGTATCAAAAATTGAATGACAACATGTTTCTTCCAATGAAAACTTTTTTAGACTAGTATTGTGCTGAATAAGGGCAACTTGACATTAATTTTCATATGTTTACGGACATTTTTTGCATCAATCTAACTACTCTTAAACTACAGGGAAGGAAATATGGTGTAGGGTGAGTTTTTTAAACAAAGTCATTGCGATAAAATCGTGATTTGGAATCGTTTAAAGTTCGCTGGATAAAATTTTCAAGGTGTTCTAAACTGGCAAATGATGCCCAATTTTGTTTCAGCTAGCTGAACGATTTTGGTAGTTTCAATAATCACAAATTTACCACTCGAATTTTTGCGTCGGCATTGTTGGTCTCCATAGTCCGTCTTCAAAACTCTTTGGAAATACAGCAAAAGCGTCCATTGAAATCAATTTTATATTTTTCAAAAACAATTTGATTTTTGCTGTGGGTAGCGCACTAAACAAACCAGTGTTCTCCATATTTTAGAATATCTTTGAACTCTCTCTAATTTCAAAATAGAAAAGGGCAAAAACCTGATCGTTCTCGTTTTTACTAGTTTTTTTTTGAAAACTGGCTATCGATGCATTTATTCCGACTTTTTTGCCTCGCGAAGTGATGACTCGTCTGAACATTTTAAGCTAGTTGCTTCGGAATTGATTATCGCTGGGAAAAATTGAATGAAAATCTGCACTAATTTATTATTGTTGGACTGAAATTATTAATCCAACTTATTAACCTATTTCATGTCTCAGAATCTCATCGAAACAACCTGAAGGGAAACATTACCAAATTTGTTTATATATTTTTCGTCTGATTGAAAATCGACATGATTTTGCTGGATTAACTTCAAAAAAGACTTTTTTTTCATACAAGAACGAAGATAGCTTCTTAATTATACTGTAATGTCAAAAATTTTAATGAATTTCTTCAAACTCAAAATGAGCATGAGCTTTTTTGTACAACAACTCTTAAGTATTTTTCTCTCCTAAGAATTGATGTCTAAAATAAACTGGTGTTTAGAAATGAATTTCCTGATCTTATTGTTTTGCTCGATTTTTGATTTGAACTATTCTTTATCATATGCCAATTTTCAAATTCACTGCTGTTTGTGAGCCTTGAGGCAAACTTTTAAGAGGCTCTGTTTTTTGTTCCAAAATTTAAAAGAAAAATGATTCAACACTTCTGAAATGAGTAATAGATTGTTGAAAATTTTGGTATAAATAAAAATTGTTTTAAATTTAAGCTCTGCTAATGCGCTAAATTTTTTAAAAAAAGTGGATTGAAGCAACCTTATTAAATCAATTATTTTGTAACTGATTCGTAAAAATTTTTACTTCAAAAAGTAAAAATGTTCTAAATTTTTTTCTTTCATTCATTTACTGAAAAATGCACAAATTTTTGAAATTAGATAGATACCCTAGAAGGCAGTCAAAACTAACAACTTCACATTAATACGATCCATTTTTGAAGACTTTTCGCATTTTTTTTTGTTTTTTACTTTTTGTTTTATCAAAAATGTACTTTCTTAGAAACGATAAATAAAGTTTAACAATGATTTTCTCATTTTTTCATTTATTTGTGGAACTTAAGTCTTCGTCTTCATTTTTGTTGAAAAAAAAGTAAATAAGTAAAAAACACTCGATTTGATTTTTACTTATTTTTAAACAGTATCCGTATAAGTGTCAAACTATATCAAAAAAACATACAATCAAGAACTAGAAATCCTCTAGCAACACAAAAAAATTGAATTTTGCTTGTGACATTAGATATATTTTTTTACCGAGGTGCCGATTTCTTACAGAGCTTTACAAAATGTCGAAAACGTTGAAATGAAAGCAGCATTGAATTTTTTTCCTAAGATTAAAAGAAATTTGAAAAAGTAGAGGTCAATAGTTTTATACCTAAGCCCTGGTTATGCGCTGAAGTAAATAGACAATAAATAAATTGAAGCATCTTATTACATCAATTATTTTCCTACTAATTATTAAACCTCAATTTATACATAAAATTGAGTGTGCGAGACAATTTCAAACTTTAGAAAATTATAATTAAGTAGGCCCTAAAAGGCAGTCAAAACTAACAACTCCACCGTAATACGAGCAGACTTTTAAGATGATTTTGCAATTGTTTTGGCATTTTTCGATTGTTTTTTCAATACAGCAACTTTTTAGAAACCCTGAATCAACAAATGATTTTTTAACTCAATTTTTCAACCTTTCTTGGAACTAAAGTTTTCGTCTCAATTTCTGTTGGTTCAAAGTAGTGATGTCATCCAACAAATCTAAATGTTTTTATTTATTTTCAAACAATATCCGTACTAGTGCCAAACTATTGCACAAAAAATAATCAAAGACTAGAATATTTTAAACATTATAAAAAAACTCTATTTTTTATGTGAGATCGTTAGATTTAATTTTTACCGAGGTGTAGAAATTCTAAAGCGATGCATAAAACTTTAAAAGTTTTGAACATGCTTCCCTTTAACGGGAGCTCAAAAAGCGGCAGTGAAAATTTTTCTCAATTTTCTGAACGCTTTTTCGTAGCTTTTGATTTATAAACAGAGCGGAACACACTATAATTCCTCCAACAAAACAATAAATTCGACCTGTAGTTTTTGGTACGCACCTTATTAAGTTTAGAGTGATCAAATTATTGGGTAGCAATTCTCAGTGGCGAATTCATTTTCCATCTATTTTTTTTGAAAATCAAACTATATATCTAATCTAAAATGCCCTAAAAGGATTGTTTTTAACTTTACATTTTTTATTTCCGTAAAATTATTTCTTAATTTATTTAATGGCCGGATTTTTCATAAGCTGCTGACTGCTACATCAATTTATTACCCATCACTTCAGTTAACCGGATTATAAAGTCTGTTTTCAGATCAAAGTTAGGTCCCATCCATTTTATTTAAGAAAACTGCTGGCTGAAATAGTTTTTGAATCTTCTTTAATCAAACTACAGTGCTGATTTAAATTAACTGCACAAAAAGAAAAAATTGAACATTCAAACGCGTTTTCCTCAAACTGGGGGTTAAGATTAGACAAAAAGTTACGAGAACACAAGTTGCTTAGAATTTCACTAGAATCAATAACGTGCACTTTTTTCTCCGAAACTCTCAATCAAAATTTTTATCAATAATGGGTCATTTTGACTTTTTTTAATTAATCAAGAAGTACGCTGAATTTACTTCGTTAATAGATGAAAAAATTATATCACCAGAAGCCTCTTACACAGCCCAGCAAAGTTCTAGATGGGTTAAATCTCCAAAAATCTTTATAAGATAAAAATTATTTTTGCCAAGAAATGTGTCAGTCAAGAAATGTGATTTTATTATGTAAAGCCCAACATCGCTGCTTAAAAACTAATGTTGAACAATTTATGCAAATTTTTGGAGATTACACCCTTTTAGAACTATTTTGGGCCAAGCAAGAGGCTTCTTGTGATATATATTTCTCATCAATTCTGAAGTAGTTTCAGCGTGAGTCGTGAATAATTGAAAAAATCTAAAATGACCCCATTTTGTGGCATAATTTTGGTTGAGAAAGTCAAAAAAAACTGCACTATTTTAATTCTGTTGAAACTCTATGTTTTTTTTTGTTCTCATCATTTTTTGTTTAATTTTCACCCAATTTGAGAAAAACGCGTTTGTATTTTCAAAATTTGTTTTTTTTTCCGGTTAATTTGAATCAACAGTATTTTTCTGCTATCAATGATTTGGAATAATTTTTGATTGAGTTATGGTGATTGCAAAATCCTTCAAGGATCCCCATTTTGTTAGAAAACAACTCAAATTTTTCAATTGATTTTTAATGACCCGCACTCAGTAAAAAAGGAAAATAGCAGATTGTAAAGAATTTTTATTGTCAGTATCCATAGATTACAAATAGAATCGATTATAAGCGATTATAAGCGATTTTAATGGATTATATTTTGCTAGTCTACTTCTCAAATTTATTGAATTGTAACCCATTATAATGGATTATAGTCCATTATTATTCAACAAACGTCATCGTTTCAATTTTGTACTGTTTTGTGTGCTTTTCAGTTGGTTACCGAACTAAAAGAAACTGTAATGTTGTGTTTTTGTACTTTTAGCCACCAGCGGATTTAGGAAAGAGGGGGGGGGGGGGGGGGGTTGTCGGCCCCCCGGCACTCACCCTAAATCCGCTGGTGGCTATAAGCTATATGTAGGAAATTACAGTAGACCCCTGTCGACCCAAAAGGTCCCCCTTTTTCACACTTTTTTGAGATCCCCAACTATTTTGAGGTCCCCTCACTATTTTGATATACTACATTTTGGCTTACTGACCCTCCAATTTTGCTAAAAAAGGAGGCGCCAATATATACTAACTTTGAGGGGGGTGTGCGCCTAAAAATGCCCTTGCTGACCCGTTATCTTTTTTTTTTCAAATTTTTACCGGCGGCGCAGAAAACTTGAACAGAACAGGGTCTTTTTAATGCCTTCAGTGAGTTTGGAATCGATCTAGTCAACATAAAAAAAATTGTCAAATTTTCGAATTTTTTTTAGAAACCTCGATCCGCCCCTGCTTAAAGCCTAAACATAAATTAAGTTTGATTTTTACTGTATTTTCATATATAATAGCTAAATTATGATCCATTATTATTGATTTCTTTTGTCAGATATTATTTTGATAGAACAAGGGGTTACAATCTAATATATTCAATTACAAGAGGTGATAAGAGACTTCCGGAAAAACTATAATAAAAAAATTGGATTTAAGTAAATAAAATGTCACCAAAAGTGTTATCATTATAATGGTTTATAAACTTTTTAAGCAATTGAAATTGGCGCGTTATATTAATCATAATTTTGCTAAATGTACAAAAAATTATAATATAATTGATTACTTTCTTTTTTTAGTGAGTGCGGGAATATCCAATAACCGTCTCAAAAAATCAGTTTAATTTTCTGGTAAGACTCAGGTTCTTCTGAATTTTAAGTAAAATTTTTAAAAATTTTTTGAAAAAGTTTTTTAAAATTTTGTATCAAAAAAAAATTAAGAAATCGGAAGAAAATTTTAAAAAATTGGGCCATGAGTTTGGTTTCAGAAATGGTGGTTAAAGTAGATGAGATTTAAAATTCTAAAAATCTTAAAGTATAAACGTATTTGAAAAAACTTGATTAGCATCTTTCAAAATTTTGTTTCGAAAAAGGTTCCAAATCAATCTTTAAAGGGCAGGTATGACAAACAGCTATTCAATCTTAAATTTAATTAGATTTAAACTGCTGCTGTTTTCAATTTGGCTGGTAATCAAGCAAATTCACTGGCGAAAAATATTGAAATCAAGACTAGAAACATGTGCGAAATTTCAAAGGAGCCAGTTTTCGATCAAAATTTCAACTTAGCCATATTATGATCAGAATACAGTGCTGATTTAAATTATCCGATTCAATTTTAGTTCATTTAACAAAATGAACTAAAATTGAACTTTGAAACACGTTTCCTCCAATTGGGTTAAGATAAGACAAAAAGTGATGAGAAAAAAAGTTGCTTAGAGTTTTGTCAGAAATGATATGGTGCAATTTTTTCTACGAAATTCTCAACTAAAACTTTAACCTAAAAATGGGTAATTTTGCTTTTTTTCAATTGTTCAAGAATTAAGCTGAAACTACTTTGTTAATCAATGAGAAATGCAAATCACAAAAAGCCTCTTTCACAGTCCAACAGTTTTCAGAGCGAGTGAATCTCCAAAGTTTTGAATATTTTCTTAAGATTTGTCTTAACGCAAATATTTTTGGTTTTATATAGTAAAAATCACAATTCTTGACGTTCAAGCAAAAATTTTTTCTCTTATACAGGTTTTTGGAGATTTAACCTTTCTAGAACTCTGCTGAGCTGTGTAAGAGCACTCTTGTGATGTACACTTCTCATCTATTGAGAAAGTAATTATAGCGTGATTTTTGATTAAATGAAAAAAAACCAAAATGACCCGTTTTTGGGGTTAAATTTTAAATGAGAATTTCGGAGAAAAAATTGCACCAATTTCATTCTGATGAAACTCTAAGCAATTTCTGTTCTATTCATTTTTTCTAATTTAAACCAGGGGCGGATTTAGGGGGGGGGGGGGGGGGGGGTAAAACAGTGCTTTGGGAGAGCTCGAAAAATCAATTTGGTCGACCTAAAAAAAAGTCGTCAAAATTTTGAAATTTTTTTTGAAAATCCGCCCCCCCTCGAGAAAATCCCAGATCCGCCCCTGATACTTAACCGCAATTTAAGAAAAACATATTTCAAAGTTCGAGTTTTGTTCAACTTGTCCGGATAATTTAAATCAGCACTGTAATAATTTTCAGAATAAGAAAAGTTCAGACACTGAAAAAGGGCTCTCTTCCTCCCCTCGCCTCATTTTATGGTGTAACAAGTTGTTTTACTTGGTTAATCATGAGCAGTTACCAGGTTTAAAGTTGCAGGTGGGGGCGGGGAGGAAAAAGAGCCTGAAAAAGACATCGTCTTACTGTGTTCAAACCCAAAACTTGACTATTTACCAATTATCATTTTTGTTGAAGATCTGTGTGTTCGAATCAGGGGCGGACCTACGATTTTCTTGAGGGAGGCGGACTTTCAAAAACTTCAAAAACTTGTCGACTTTTTTCCTAGGTCAAACAAATTGATTTTTGAGCTCTACCAGATCTCTTCAAATACCCTGTTTAGACCAAAAACGTTCGCGCCACAGGCAAAAACAGGCCAAAAAAGGCGTTTTCAGGCACTTTTTGGAAACTTTTGACCAAAAAAATCCCTTTTTTTCGGCGCGCGATCCACCCTCAAATTTAGCATATTTTAAGTTCAGGCAGCCAAAAATGGGTATCTCAAAATAGTACAAAGAGGGATTCTTTGGGTTGGCATGGTGTCGAAACCATGGGAAAAAAATGTCCCTCCATTAAATCCGCCCCTGTATCCGCCCCATAAATCTCAAATATTGTCATTTTGCCACAAGCTTGGACTCGCTTATGACTTTTTTACAAGATTGACCCTTATCAGCAAGCCAAACGCTGATTAGCTATGCGTTACGAATTACCCAGCACACAAAATCCTTCAAAATTGAATTGAGGCTCACTAATTGGTCATTTTAGTTACCGATGCGAATGAAGTTGTTAAGGTTAGTATTTGTAGAGTTGGCGATTCTACTGCAATACATGCTATAGTAATCTGAGCCTAAGATTGATTCGTCATTAGGCTAAGTAGTAGAGCAAACAAAGGGTAGAGTTCAAATTAGTTCAATCTTCGAAGATATCATCTCTCTTATGCCAGAAAACAAAATTTGACAAAAACGGCGAAACCCCCAAAATCGGAACTAAGAAAGCTAATGTTATGAAACTCAGAGGAGCGATACTAGAGATGATTTGATCAGGCCATAGAAAAAACGGGACCCCTCAGACCCTTGGATGGCAAATGGTAATGGTCCCCGGAAGTGTAAATGGCCCTATCGGTGTTAATAGCGGTGTTAGTCTCAAATTTTAGTATGTTGTAGGCCTAGTTAAGGTAAACTTAAGTTTGAAATCTCAGAATCCTAAGACCTCCTTTTTCGATTTTATGCCCTAAGTAAAGAAACCCATTCCTGGATTCCGGAAGTTGTTTCTTGGCCTCAAATGAGCGCAGGGAGCTGAAACTTGGAGCGATGATAGGTAATGGCAAGGTACATCTTGTGTTATAATTTGAACCAAATCTGGCAATTGGATTGGAACCTATTAGCACTTGGGCAAAAACCCCCTTAGACCGGAAATAGGTAATTTACGCGAAATGATGAACGGTTGCGTAATGATTTTTTTGTGGTTATCGACATAAGATACGAACCCCGAAAAAACACTCCTTGTGAGTGAAAACCCTCCGGCGACTCCTTACGGTGTTAATACCCTTTTTCCGGGTAGACCTTAGAAATAGACCTTAGAAATGGTATAATTTGTGAAGTATTAATGTGATATGAATGAAACTTGGTAGTTAGGACCCCAATGGGATTCAGAACCCAAACATGGAAATTTGACCTCGGCTGTTCCCTGGGTGACCTTAAGTTGACCTTTGTGCGTCTTGACTCCAAAAATGCCGGTAAAACCTCGATATTAACACCGGAAAGTGGCGTAATTCCCAGTCCAACCCCTAGAAATGAGAATGGGTCACCTTACTAATAATTTGGAGGAAAACTTACATATTGGGAACTAGAGCAGAAGCCGAAATAGATTTAGCTTTTACATTGCAATCTTGGAGTAGTGGATTTAACTCAAAGTGGATTTGGTAAATATAGGGGTCAGTTTAGCTTGTTGAGTGATTTTTTAATAGCAATTCAACTGGACTTAAGAAAAATAGTCCGATCGGAAATTGATAGTAATTGGACCGCAGCATGAGAACTAATTCTCGTAAATAGTATGAACGGACGGGATTTACTTAGCTTCCCGTAGGTGACTTTTGGTTCGATTTGACCCTTAATAGACGAACTGCGTTTCCCTGATAGCAAGAAGTTCGGGATTGGAATAGAATACAGATCGAAATTTCAGATGCTTGGAATGAATTAGCTACTCATGAAAAGGGTCTCCCCCTACCCTTGGGAGGCCGGAACGTTAACGGGATATTTAAAGTAAGGACCTTGGGAGGATCACTGGGTAAACATAGCATGGTTTGGAGGTTGGGTTGAACCCGAGAGCTGAAGTTCACTGAGGTCATGAATTAGTTGATTAGAATCGTACGACATTTTTTTGCTTGGTCGAATTTTGACAGCTACCGCATATCGGGTAACTAATAAGCATGAAGATATTGATAAAAGAAACCGATTTTGGCACGTGGCAGAGTTGACAGGAGGGGGGATATACTCTTGACCATATGCTGACGGGTGATTTAAACGGATGTCAGGACTGATAAAGAATGGCGCGACTTAACTAAAACTAAGTGTAAAGAAAGATAAGGAATTGGAGGGTAGCGGAGAGCCTTTAGAATCAGAACAGTGTTGGCTAATATTAAGAATAGTTGGTTCTCGTCAGAGAAGAGAAGAGTTAGGGCTACTATTAAGAGTAGTTGGTTCTCGTGAGAGAAGAGAACAATAACTGCTAGTGAACGAGTTGCGCTGGAACGCGAGTTTTGTACCGGGTTGAAACAGTTGTGCGAGCGAGTTGCAATGGAACCCGAGTTTAGTACCGGGTTTAACCAGTTGTGTCGCTGCTCTGCTAGAGTAGGCGAGTTTTGAATCGAGTCAACCAAAAACTGACGAGCGATTGAACGGAACGGGACGCGGACTTCAAAATAGAAGTTGCTAAATAGTAGTTAGCTCATTAAGGGCACTGTAAATTGATTTTAATTCCTTTGCGATTAACAATTTACTCATTGTGCCCACGATTTGCTTAACTAGCTAGAAGCGTAAAAATAGAGCCGAAAAGAGCCTAACTTAAGGGGTAAGTTGCGTAATATTTTGATCGGCCGATTTAGTCTAACCACCAACATAACCCTTTCGGGATTGTGGATCATCCCGGTATAAAGGGAAAAGCTCTGCGGCCGTTAAGTAGAGTGAAAGCGTGCTTAGAGGAGAAGACTCCCTGGAAAAAAATCTACAGTATTTGATATTTGCTAATGGGGGAGGAAAACAGTCAGAACTTGAACCACGTTATTTTTTATTGCGAAAAAAAAATCATTTGGCAATGGGAGACATTCATTTGGCCTTGATGTACTTATTTAATTTCTTTTTTTCTTAAGCGGTCTGAATTTTATGAATAAGCCGTCAAAGGAATTTCAAGGGAATCTTTCACTCCATGATTAAGATGAACTTCAAATCACATCAGTTCTGAGGTCTTTCAAAAAAGAATTTTTTTAAAGAAATAAAAAGGAAATTATATTGAAAAACATCTAAGTTAGAGTTAACAGGTAAGGTTTTAAATGTCTTGAAACAAAGTTTACCGATACCTGTGCTTAAGTTTCTACCAGGGCGATAAAAAATCTTGTCATTTATTTGGGAAAAAAATTAGCCATACACAAATTTCCTATACGAATTGTATGACTAGTAATTTTAGATAGGAGGAAATTTTTTTTTCTATCATTTGTTTCTTTTTGCGCAAAATCAGTTCTCTAGTCAAACAACAACTTTGCAAACAAAGTTAAAAGTTTCTATTTTTTCTTTCAATGTAATTCATTATGCTCATCAGTTTCAGTTTTTTTATTGAAAATTACGCATAATTTAAAATCGCAAAACAAACAAAGCAGAAATTTTCAGCACAAACTAAAAGAAATTGATTGTTTTGATCATATTAATGTTACAGAGCTAGTCTTTTTTTAATGAAAAAATCACATTACGCAACTTTCTATGAGGTTTTATAAAGAAATGTAAGCTAAGAAAAAATTCTTGGTTACGGTTTTAAAACCAGCAGAAAATTATCAGAAATTGAAATAGAAAAAACGATCATCTGCTTTTTTGTGTTTTATCAAAAAACTGCTAGTCATACAAGTCTAATAAATGAAAAAATTGCTGGTCATAGAAGATCTTTCATAGAATTTTTCAAATTAGTAGTGGATGTATTAGAAATTGCATGTTAATATAAGATAGGCAACTTTGTCAACCCAGGTCTAGTTTTTCAAATATTTTCTGAGCTCCGTAATTTGTCTTCAAATTGATTTTTTTTATTTACAGAGATTCGAAAAAGACATCAAAATCAATTTACTTACAAAATTAGCTGTGAAGAAGTTTAATGTGCAGCAAAGAGTCATTTTAAATTTTTCAGACGGGAAGTTTTGAGCTGAAAGACGATATTGATTAGTAAAAAGAACTTCGCTTTTGTAACTTCCTTGTCAGTTTGGGGCGGGTTGAAGATAGAAGTAATCAGGGTCGTCTTTGCCAAAACTGGGATCCTCGTAAGAGTTTTGTTGATCATAATCGTTAATGGGCTCCGCATAGGCATTGTTTAGTCCTCCTTGGGAATCGTGATTGTTCAATTTAACTCCTGTATTCCACGCCTGCTAAAACATGAAGGCATATTTTTTCTGGCGTGTAACACGAGGAAAAACTGTGATATCATAATGCGAACTTTAAATTCGGCTGAAAAAATGCTTATTTTAAGATTTTCGTGAAAGGAAATTGTACGATAAACGTTTTTTACATAGACTCCGTGAACGGAATTGTACGATGAGCATTTTTGGTCTATGGGCAGTTTGGTGAATGTTTGAACATAAAATACAAACACAAGCCTTTGAAAATGTGTTTGTATTTTAAGTGGAATCAACAATCAAATAAGTGTAACGTAATTTTTGTTGCCGCATTTTGAATCCGCAGTGAGCGAAAAGATCAAACTTTAAGACCTTTTAGGAGCAAAAAAAATATCGCTCCCTATATAATTGTCTTCGCTCTATTTCTTTGAATTATCCTTTCTATTTATGATAATTAAATCTGAAAATTGAAAACACATATTTTTTTCAACTTACATGTTTGTACCCATTATATGAAGCCTTCATCATTGAGTTTTCCCGAAAGGTGGGGGGGGGGCATATTTAAAAGAATATCGTGTTTTTTTGCGGATCTTTCTAAGTCGACCAAATTGGTTTTCCGAGATTTCTCAAAGCACTAAAAAGCCGTACTTCGATGAACTTCTGCGCCGCAGTGAATTCTTGAACCAAATGCAAAAACAAAAATTTGAGACCGATTATTTGGGTTTTTTGGAGAGTGCTTTCTCTGTAATTTTGTATAAATTGTCGCCATTGGCACCTTTAGAAAATGTCGGGGTCGGAGAGCCAAAAAAGATCAAAAACTATTACCGAAGAACGGCGCTTTAGATGGTCAGGTGTCAAAAATGGAGTAAAAAGACGTCCTCTACGACCAGGGTCTCCTTAATCCGTATTGGAAAAAGTTAGCCATATCTGATCATTCATAAATCAGAACAGAAACTTATTGAGTTTGGACCGAATTCAGATCAGCCTTAAGCCAGATTAGAGCCTAAAGACAAACAAGACTGCTCGTATCAGGGCGAAGCCCTGAATGTTCCGCCTGCCTTTTAAGTTTTATGGAGCAGCAGTAATAACATAAAAAAATTAAATGAAATAAAATAAAATGAAAAATTTTTTTTTCTAAAATTTGAAAATTTTTATGAAAATCATCCCCCCACACGTCAAATAAAAGACAAAAAGAGAGATTTCGTTGCTTGTAACAAATCAATTATGGCAAATAAGCTAGGTTCAAACAGTTTGAAACGATTTATAAGACGGATTAATTCTCCGCTTACGCGTTAATGGCGCGAATTATATCGCGCGTTAATTGTCCCAAATTGGTCAAAATGGCCAAAATGGCAACCTTTAAACCCCCATAACTTTACGAAAAATGATCACAGGTGCATAAACTTTTCAAATTTAAGCTCAGAACAACAATGGCTTTCTACTGATATAAAAAAATCCGTCAAAAATGGCTAGTTAAAAAGTCGAAATTTGTCTGAAGAAAAAAAACCGAGCACAAATATTCCGTTACTTTCGTATCGAAAGTCGGAACAACAAAACGCATTCAAACAGTTGACTGGTATTAATCTGCTTAACCATTATTAGGTCAAACATTTCCTTGAATCCCGGATTCCAGAGACAACAATGCTGAACTTCTGTTGTCACAATCAAAATAATTACAAGAACAAAAGAGCAAAATTACAAGAGAGCGGTCTTGTTGCAGTATCCGCTCATAACTCACAAAAAGCTCATGTTGGCTTCGTAATGAATAAAATTTTTCTGTTTGATGCGTTCTTTCAAATGGGGCTTTACCTGTTGTTGCTCATCCGCGACAACATTAGAAAAGTTCCTTCCAAGTTCTTTATCAGAAGTTTTTTC
This sequence comes from Symsagittifera roscoffensis, assembly GCF_963678635.1. Lineage (NCBI taxonomy): Eukaryota > Metazoa > Xenacoelomorpha > Acoela > Convolutidae > Symsagittifera > Symsagittifera roscoffensis. The sequence continues at coordinate 40,066,898 of NC_087071.1, forward strand.
TTTTTGAGGCTCTCCTACTTGTCGCTTTTGATATAAACAGCAGACACAAATAACCAGAATAGTGACCAGAAGACACACAAGAAATAGAAAACCAGATGCTGATATAATTGTGACCAATGTTATCGAAACTGCATCCAATTTTTCTAAAACATGAATCCACTCAAAAACCTGGATCAAAATTTTTGATTTCAAAAATAGTGTGACGAGCTTGACCTAATGAACTTACTTTTTTCGCAATTTTCACCTTCAAACTGGTCCGCACAAAAGCATTTGCCACTAAGAGAGTCACACTTTGCATCGTTTTCACAAGCGCAATTCTGCTCGCATTGTTGGCCAAATTTTCTTTTCGGGCAGCTCCAAGTTTCGCAATCTTGTCAGATCCAGAAGTTTCGACAGTTGCATTCTCCAGTGACGTGGTTGCAAGACACCGAGTTCGTTTGATTGCATAAACAGGGATCCGAACACGCATTTCCATATAACCATGAGTCACAAGTTTGTTCACACAACTCACCTTTGAACCCAGGTAAGCAGGAACAATCGCCGTTAAGACGATCGCAAGTTGCGCCATTTTTGCACTCGCATTCATTGGCGCAGTTTTCACCCCAAAACTCGTGTTCACAAGTGTCTTCGCAAAAGTCACCATAATATCCTGCCCTGCATTCGCATTTTCCGGTGAACACATTACATGTAGCGCCATTTTGACAGTCGGGACAGTCTTCAACACAGTTTACGCCCCAAAAACCTCCACCCGCCACACATTGTTTCGAGCAGTCCATTCCCTATGAACGAAAAAAGTTTCGTATCCGCAAAAAGTCATTCTCTTTCTAAGCAGATTAAACATAGAGAGAGAGACGAAAAAAATATATCATAAACCTAAGAAGCCAATAATTGATCGCGGAGCACAGAACAGAAGTTGAGGCCAAATTTCGAAAAAAAGTGTTCAAAAATTGAATAATTTTCATCCATATTTTGTATTTGTTATAACTATTCTGTTCGTGTATAAGTTGAAAATTAAAAACGGTGAATGGGAAATAACTTCCGCGGAATTTGATATGAAAAATGGTAATAAGCTAGAAAAAATGAAATATATAATTGGGTGTGATATCTTTATATTAAAGTCGATGGAACATCTTTTGAAATCAATTTCTTTAAACAAAACTTTAAACGTGACTTGAATTGCTGCACCCCTTAGGAGTGTTCTTTGCAGCAGTTTAAATCAACCGACAAATAAAAATGATGGTTGAGTCATAGCTACTTGTAAATCGTTTAAACTATATCAGTAAAGAAGATCTTAAAGGACAACGCACATAGGATTGAGTGGGATGAGATTTCCTTATATATCAGATCAGTTCAATTAAAACTTTTAAAAAGTATTTCTCAAAATCTTAAGAGGAACAAAAGATCTCGAAAATGTTTTTAACTCCATGTTGTTAAAGGAATGGTTTTAGTGATAAAATAAGTTTCATTTGAAATCTTCAGGGCATCTAAATGATACGCGACTAGTTTTCGTATAATAATACAATTTTTTCAATGCCAAGTAGTTATCACTGAGAAGGTAATAAACCGATGGACTAACCCAATATCCACTCATGCAGAAACATTCCCCGTTTGTATGATCACATTCCTGTGTGTTAGATAGTGTACATTCACAATTTGACTCACAACGTTCACCATAAGTCCCTGGCGCGCAATTAAGTTCGCAATGGGATCCTTCGTAGCCTGGCTTACAGTTACAGTGTCCGTTGACATGGCTGCATGATAGCGAATTTTCTTTCCGGCATTGGCAATCTGTCCTGCAATCTGTGCCATACTTCCAAGGAGGACAAATCTCTTCGCATTTTGTTCCTTGGTACCCTGGCTTGCAGTTACACTGTCCATTGATATGATTACACGACAGCGAGTTTTCTTTTTGGCACAGACAGTCCAGCTCACAGTCTGCGCCAAACTTCCAAAGTGGACAAGTCTCTTCACATTTTATTCCTTGGTAACCTGGTTTGCAGTTACACTGTCCATTGATATGGTTACACGACAGCGAGTTTTCTTTTTGGCACAGACAGTCAGGCTCGCAGTTTGTGCCATACTTCCAAGGAGGACAAATCTCTTCGCATTTTATTCCTTGGTACCCTGGTTTGCAGTTGCACTTTCCATTGATATGGTTACACGACAGCGAGTTTTCTTTTCGGCACAGACAGTCCGGCTCACAGTCTGTGCCATATTTCCAAGGAGGACAAATCTCTTCGCATTTTAATCCTTGGTACCCTGGTTTGCAGTTACACTGTCCATTAATATGGTTACACGACAGCGAATTTTCTTTTCGGCACAGACAGTCCAGCTCACAGTCTGTGCCATATTTCCAAGGAGGACAAATCTCTTCGCATTTTATTCCTTGGTACCCTGGTTTGCAGTTACACTGTCCACTGATATGGTTACACGACAGCGAGTTTTCTTTTCGGCACAGACAGTCCAGCTCACAGTCTGCGCCAAACTTCCAAAGTGGACAAGTCTCTTCACATTTTATTCCTTGGTACCCTGGTTTGCAGTTACACTGTCCATTGATATGATTACACGACAGCGAGTTTTCTATTCGACACAGACAGTCCAGCTCACAGTCTGCGCCAAACTTCCAAGGAGGACAAATCTCTTCGCATTTTATTCCTTGGTACCCTGGTTTGCAGTTACACTGTCCATTGATATGGTTACACGACAGCGATTTTTCTTTTCGGCACAGACAGTCCAGCTCACAGTCTGCGCCAAACTTCCAAAGTGGACAAGTCTCTTCACATTTTATTCCTTGGTACCCTGGTTTGCAGTTACACTGTCCATTGATATGATTACACGACAGCGAGTTTTCTATTCGACACAGACAGTCCAGCTCACAGTCTGCGCCAAACTTCCAAAGTGGACAAGTCTCTTCACATTTTATTCCTTGGTAACCTGGTTTGCAGTTACACTGTCCATTGATATGGTTACACGACAGTGAGTTTTCTTGTCGGCACTGACAATTCAAGTTGCAATCATTTCCGTAAGTCCAACTTGAACAAGAATGTTCACATCTAGCTCCGAAGTAACCGGTTTTACAGTGACAATTGCCATTAATATGGCCGCATGATATTGTATTTTCTCGAATGCAAGAACATTCAGACGAACAAAGTGCCCCATATTTCCATGATGGACACGTTTTTTCGCAATATGTTCCGATGTACCCGTTTTTGCATGAACACTCGCCGTTGAATCGAGAACAAAAACCTGTGTTCCCTTTTATGCATTGACAATCATGAGCGCAGTGTTCGCCCCAGGTCCAATTATTGCAAATTTCGGAGCAAAATGCCCCTTTGTATCCAGATATACAGGAGCAAAAGCCATCAATATTATCGCATGAATTCGAATGAGATTGTACACATTGGCAATCTGAGCTACAACCGGAGCCATATTTCCATGATGGACACATTTTTTCGCAATATGTTCCAATGTAACCGTTTTTGCATGAACACTCGCCGTTGATTCGAGAACAAAATTCTGAGTTCTCTTTTATGCATTCACAATCATGAACGCAGTGTTTGCCCCAGGTCCAGCTGGGACAAGTCTCAGAACAAGTGTTCCCATTGTAACCCGATTTACAGGAACACTCGCCATTTACGTTGTTACACGAATCGGAATTAGATTGTATACACCGGCAAGCCGAGCTACATTCGGAGCCGAAAGTCCACACTGGACATGCTGAAATTAAACTCAATTACTAGAGATATTTCAGGCGAAGAAACATTTCGAGGCCAAACTGCGCACTAGATAGGCGCACAATGCTGTGTCTGTATGTTCCTGGATTCCAGAGATAAATCTTTAAACATGTTCCAAAATGTAAGTGGATTCCACTTTAAAAAAGTTTCGTGGATTCCGCGTACAAATACCTGTGACGTAAAATTTGTCGGTACATCTGTTTTGTTGCGGAATCTACAACAAGCAAATATAGCTATTTGTTCTGGATTCCGCAATTGTAAGTGAATTCCGCAAAATGTAAGTGGATTCCGCAAAATGTAAATGAAAGCCGCAAATTTAAGTGGAATCCGCAAACATTATTTGGATTCCACTTACAGTTTGCAGATTCCCTTCACAGTTTGCGGATTCCACTTAAAATTTGCGGATTCTGCTTACAGTTGCGGATTCCGCAATCGCTCAATGTAACTATACATATGTCTTATTATCTGTTTGTGGATTTCAGCAACTGTTCTGGATTCCGCAAAAACAGTTGCGGATTCCGCAAATTCGCCTATTTTTGGAGCGATTTTGAGCGGTACAATGTTCTAAGTATCTGTTTGTGGAATCCAAAACAGCAAAGAAGATCAAACAAAAGTAGCAATGTTGCGGATTCCACTTGAAGTTTGCGGATTCTGCTTACAGTTACGGATTCCGCAACATCTCAATGTAACTATACATACGTCTTATTATCTGTTTGCGGATTCCACAGACTGTTCTGGATTCTGCAAATACATTTGCCGATTCCGAAAATTCGCCTATTTTTTGAGCGATTTTGAGCGGTACAATGTTCTAAGTGTCTGTTTGTGGAATCCAAAACAGCAAAGAAGATCAAAAAAAGTTGCAATGATGCGGATTTTGCAACAAATCTGATTTTGGCTTGTTGCGGAATTCGTTTACAATGTATAGAATGCACAATTTGGCCTAGTAATGAAGCTAGTTGATTAATTCTGAAATGATCCACCTAGAATATTCATCGCAATCAAAACGGGGCTTAAGTTAAGTATCTATAAGAATACTTGTTGTTCTAAAAAGATTACCGTATGTCAGTTGTTGCCACTTAGTTAGTGCAAGATGGATATTTGGCTAGATTAGGACTATTTACCTTAGCGATATAAAATAAATTAGAAGAAAACAAAATTAGCAAAAATCAATATACATGCAATTTTGGACTGTCTGAGTCGTATTCGAAACAAACAAAGACACAACAAGGCTGGCAGCCTGCTGTACAATTGCAAAAAATTTCCAATCACATTCATGAAAAACTACAAAGAAACTTTAGTCTCGATTTTTTTTCAAACTAGCGTCGTTGTTATTGCGAGGTAGGACAAGAAAATTTTATGAACACGTAGCAAAGTGTTTAATTAGAGGACGTATGTACTCAAAACTGATTGACAGACTTTTCGCCCCCTTTAAACGCATTAAATTTGAATTCGTATATAACTTTTGCCAAGGAATCGCCGAAGGAACCCCAAGAAAATATATATTTTTTCTTATATATTCAAAATGATTTAGCCTTATTTTCATATAGTGAACGTGACTGCGCTCTATTCGCCCAAAGTGAGACACAACATCAATAAATTAAAAGTTGATTTTCTCATCACTGGTTCAACTTTTTGAAAAAAAAATCATCCTACGAATCACGAGTAAGAGGGCAATTGTGATGCAATTTGGGAGCATTTGTTTTGCTTCAGTATCCAGAAGTGTCTCTATGCATTTCCCACCCACAAAAGCATCGGCAAATGCTCCTTGCACATGTTCGCCGACTTTTTCCACTGACATTGGGGGTAGTTGATAAAATGGCGTATCGGCTCAATCTGTCTCTCCTCCTCTGTTGGGTTGTATGTTTTTCTCCTCTGCATAAAGTGATTTATCGCGAGAAAAAATATCGCAGTTGTGTCTTCGGCCGGGACAAAGCCTTCTTGATACCTGTATCTTGTCCCGGACTTCTGTAGTTTAAATGATTCGACGTGCTTGCTGGGCTTTCGTCTGACAAAAGAACAAACTGACCGCACTCAAAACTTGTGCCCTGGTTCGAAAGTTATTTTCGCCCCAAATTTCCGCCTGTACGGTTGATTAGTCTAGCCATTTGTACTCTGATTGTGGTCAAACGAATGGCTGTGTTGCTGATCTGGTTCCTGCAGGGTAGGTTTTCGGCATAGGAAGAAGGGATAAGGGAGTAAAAAAGCTTACCCATCATGGCTGTCATATTTTTCAGATTGATCAGATGGTCGAACCGCATTTTCACAAGATCTTTGTGCTGCGGATTCTGCAATTGTATCTGAGCAACCAGTTTGTCGTGCTGCATGTTCTGCATCTGTGTTTGCGAAGCCAGTTTTGTCCAGAGTCTAGTCAGTTCTCGTCTGAAATTCTTCCAAGTTCACTTTAGTTCGTTTACATCCACCAATTTCTCTACCCTCTCCTATTGATCCAGTAATCATGCCTTGTACGTCCTGCAAATATCCGTTATAATATCCGTTGAAAGTTTCGAGTTGTTCCCGCATAAGTACTTCCTGAAATGTGCCGCCGAATAAGCCGTCCTTGAACAGAAGAGCTGAAGAGCTGAAGAACTGAAGAGCTGTTCATTTCCAAATGCTGGGGTTGCTGAATGCGTTCTTTTTCTATAATAACCCTAGGGTTTTCTGTACAATTCTGTGGATGGCGCCAAAAAGTTTTTTCAATGGTCAACCCGAGGTCATCAGGGGCCCATATTTCAAATTCGGGGTAAAAATTCCATGTTTCTTTTGCTTCCAATATCATTTTGCCGCGAAAGAGCTATCAACATACGAAGAAGTAGCTGGTGAGATTTTACAAACGCTTCCAGGATTTGTTACTATTACTTGTCGGCCGAAAAGTAATTATAGCCTCACTCTCTGATTTTGGTGAACTGCCTAACTCCACTCTGATCGTTTTGCACTTATGACATAGCGATGAAAGTAGTAGTGAAGCAAACCTAGGAGTTTCCCCATCTATGTTTATGAAAAACAGAAGTTTGGCCCCATTACAACTGTTGATACTGAGTTCTAGGAGGTAAAATTACCCTTCCGAGAACCGTTATCACTTGGGACTGAGAATGTCGATTTTTGCACGCCCAGCTCAGAGCATTTTTAGTATTCCTTTTCGAGTTTCACTGAGTTGGCTTAAAAACTTCTCATTTGTGGGAAGAAGTTTTGCCCTTCTCCTTGCCCATTTATAAAAATTGGTGTGACAACTTCTTTTTTCTTGAACCCTATGAGCAGAGCTTTCGCTTGCCTGACTAATTTTATTGTCTAATATATCCTATGCTCAGAATACTCTAGCAAAAACACAAGAGAATCACGGATTCTACAATCTTTCCTTCTAGTCAGATTTTCCCCCAAAGAAAATTTTTTCAACTAAGATTTTGATGTATTGTTCATCTAAGCTCTAACACTATTGCACACTTTCGTTGCTCAAGACATAACCTAATAATCCTGCTAGTCTTCAAACTTAGAAAATTTCCTAGCAACTTTTATTTGTATTCTGGTTCCTGTTTTTATGAAGAGTACAACTGTAATCTGTTGGCGGATCTACCGTTCAGTCTCCAAAGTGTAAAATTTTCTACAAAATAATGTTCAACAATGGGCTAGGAGCAGCCTGGATAAAGAAATTGATTGAAGCAAAAAATACTCTGCGTAGTAATATCCAAGCTTCATTTCAAAAAGTAGAGTTTTTATCCATCAGTCACTTAATACTCCGAAAGAAAAAACACAACAGTCACACAAGAGTGTGAGGGATAATTAGATAGATTTCAGACAAAAATTTATTTTAAGTATTAGATATAAGTACAAGGATCTTAAGTGAGCAACGATCCCTATAAATGAAAAAAATTGCTGAACAATTTGTTTTAACAATTAATTTCGACAATCCCATAACAAACAGGTCGCAAACCCCATGCGAAGGTTCAGAGCTTCTCTTTGATTCAAACACTGAAAATTTCTCTGGAAGCCAATCTTCAGCTTCTCTCGAGATTTTATCATGCTTTTTTTCCCCTGTGGATTCAAATATATGTCTTCACTGCGTCACTCTATGGATTCATCGTGGCTACGCTAATTATGAATTTTCGTAGGTATTCTTCTCCTTCGTAATTTTCTGGGCCATCGAAGAAATCAGATCACCACTAAGACGCTGTCGCTTCCTTAAAGCGGTTGTTTTGGTTTCAATGTCACCTCAACATAGCGTTTCAACAAGTTTAATGGCAGGTACTCACACGATTGGACAGCTTTGATAACTGGTGATTGATTCTGTACATCCTGGTCGTCACATTAGGTGCTCCTTCCCACAGTTCGAAAAAAAAATTTAATTTTACTTTGGTTTTCAAACTTTCCTAAAATCAGTTATCAGTCGCATAGTGTTTCCCGAGATCGTTCTTCAGTTACTCTTTATTTTATCGACTCTGGTCCGTCCCCTGTATTTTTTGGAGGTCCTGTGTCCTCTATCGCGTCTTCCTCATCATCTTTCCTGTAGAATAAAGTCAATCGGATACTGTCACTACTGACCGTGCACAAAGCTAAAGGGCACAGCTCCCGTTATTCGATAAACCGTCGTTTTGGACATAAAAATCAAGTACGGCAACGTCATTTCCAACAATTTGGATTCTCTCAACAAAGTTTTGATCTAAAATCGGGCCACTTTTCTACTTCTATTTTGCGGTTTATTCTGAGAAGTCTGAGTTAGGTCGATACCCTTATGCCTGCCCGTTTCTCGGAACGTTTTGCCACCAAATTTTTTCCCTTGATTTGTGCACAAAACATTTGATCCACCGAGCTTCAGCGCCTAATTCTCCATTATCTCACGAGCCACGTCCGCAGAATCTGTTGATGTCAGCAAATTTACACTTGCATAAGCCGTGTAAAAGTCCGTCATTAAAATCACTTGCTTCGCTCTGGTGCTGGTTGCTCAGTCGCTCTTGGAACTAAGTTATCAACTGTGCTGAACCTAGTTTCTGCATCAAATGGGACCTGAATCGCATTTCGCTTCTCCTTCATCTCTGAAAAAAGTAGTGCAAGGCTTGGTATTATTTGTTTTTTCTTTCAATGCCCATCCTGATTGTTTGCCACCAGAAACTCGTTTCATCATCTTTAAGGGACAGGTGCTACACATCAATCGGTTTGTACAGCTTTGATAATTGGTTATTGAGTCCGTACGTCCTGACCGTCACAAGATATGCTCCTTCTCACGGGTCGAAGTGCTTTAAAAAAATAGTTTTTTTTTTAACTTGCCCAGAACTAGTTTCCAGTCGGATAGCGTTACCTGAGATTGTTCTTCCGTTACTCGTAGCTTTATCGACTCTGGTTTTCCCCAGTATTTTGTTTTTGCGCTTTTGTGTGCGTCTCGGCCCATTCCTCGGATCGTTTCGCCAGCAAAACTTTTCCCTTGATTTGTGCACAAGACATTTGAACCATCGAACTTCAGCGCCTTTTTCTCCGCTATCTCAGGAGCCACGCCCACAGAGTTTCGTTTGTTTTAACATGTTTAGTGGCAGGTGCTACAATTCACCCTTTTTGGACGGCTTCGATAACTGGTAATTGAGTCTATGAATCCTGGCCTTCACCAGATATGCTCTTCTCATAGACTGAAGCGCTTTTTATGATAATTTTAGTTTTCAAACTTTCACAGAACTACTTCTCAAGTCGGATAGTGTATCCCAAGATCGTTCTTCTATTACTCTTTTCTCTGTTGACTCTGATAAGACCCCAGTACTTCTCCTGCGCTGCTGTGTGCGTCTCATAACTGCTCGTTTAGCTATTCCAAAAATCTCAATCATTTGTTCGTCATGAGCTTTCCAGTAGAAAACGCAAATCGGATACTTAGACTACTGTCCGTGTCCCTTACTAACCAGTGTAGCTCCCGATATCCGAGTCGCTCTGGTGCTGGTTGTTCAATCGCTCTTGGAACTAAGTTATCAACTGTGTTGCACCTAGTTTCTGGATCAAATGAGACCTGACTCGCTTCTCGCTTCTCCCTCCCGTCTGAACTATGTAGTTCACAGCTTGGGAATCATTAGTTTTTTTTCTTTCATTGTCCATCCTGATCATTTGCCTCAAGAAACTCGTTTCAAAATGTTTAATGGCAGGTGCTACAACTCACTCGGTTTGGACAGCTTTGATAACTGGTAATTGAGTCTGTACATCCTGGCTGTCCCAAGAGAACTGCTCGTCTAGCCCTTCCAATAAAATTCTCAATCAAGTCTTCGTCATGAGCTTTCCTGTAGCATTTGTCAGTCGGACACTGAAACTACTGTCCGTGCCCCATACTAAATGGCGTAGCTCCCGACATCCGATTAATTGTCGTTTTGTATATAAAAATCAAATAAGCAATGTCCAACCTCTTGGATTCTCCCAAAAAAACTTTAACATCAGGCCAGTTTAATTAGTTGGCGGATTATGCAGAGAAGTCTGAGTGTAGATCGGTATTCATAAGCCGGTACATATCTTGGATCGTTTCGCAACTAAAAAGTTTTCCTGGATATGTGCACAAGACATTTGGACCACCGAACTTTAGCGCCCAATTCTCCACTATCTCACGAGCCATTCCAAAAATTGCTCCATCAAGTCTTCGTCTTGAGCTTTCCTGTAGAATACGTCAATCGGAAACTGACACTACTGTCCGTGCGCCATACTAAATGGCTCAGCTCCCAATATTCGATTTAGTATCGGTTTGTACATCAAAAAAAGAATACGGCAATAAAAACTTTTCCTCGATATGTGCCCAAGACATTTGCACCAACGAACTTTGTCTCTGTGGATAACAAACTTAGTCTTTTTTTCTCATTTTTTGAGATGCCATGCTTTAAGATAGGCTGAACATTACTCAGGGCGATAAGATAGTGTATATGTTTTCCCATGACTTATTACTTATTATAGGAAAAGTAGAAGGGTGAGGGAGAGTGGGGGGGGGGGAGTTTTGTTGCAGACTTCCATGTATTAAGATAAGGAAAAGAGAATCCGGTCTGCAAGCTATGTATTAAGATAGGGAATAGATTTTCCAATGTATTAAGATAGGGAATAGGTTTCCCAATGTATTAAGATAGCAGGTTTCAGATGGTAAGTTTCAGATGGTAAGTTTCAGAAAAATTTTTGGCGCCCAATCTTACCATGTTTTAGGATAGTGTTTAGATTTCCCATGTATTAGGATGATGTATAGATATCCCTATGTATAAGGATTAGAAATTAATTCTATTAACACAGGGAATAGGTTTCCCAATGTATTAAGATAGGGAATGGTAAGGTTTCAATGTGATGGTAAGAAAATGGTAAGAAAAACAGTATATTTTGGATTTTGTGTGGAAATGTCTAGTTTTTTCGCATAAATCTCGGCATGCGTTATGTAAATTTGAGTATTACATGTAGAATGTGTAATGATGAGATTATGTTCATTTGTTCATGGTAAGTCCATGGTAAGATGTGCAAAAATTTGGAAATGTTTACAAAAAAAATGATATTTTTTCAAACAACTTCAAAACACGATAAGATTTGATATAGTTTCACTTAATAACTATTTTATTAAATGATCCTTTTTTTGAAACTATATTCAATCTAACTTAAACTATGCTGAAACCTACTGAAACAATTTCAAAGTTTTTGGAAAAAATTGCAAAAATTTCAAATATCTCAAGCTTTGGCAAGTTTTTTGTTGCTTTTGATCTAATTTTGAAAAATAAGGATATTTCAAGAGTTTAAAATTAAGCTCAAATTGGATTTCAATTGGTATCATGTTGAGACACTGATACAAAACTTTGAATGGAAATATGGATTTTTCCACAATTTTCATTCAAAATACTCAAATACGATAAAATTTACCCAACCTTTAGCTAAAAAGTGGTTTATTTAATGCTCTGAACACATTTAGCTCATATTAGCTGAATCAATATTGGTACTTCCGAAAGTAAGGTAATTAATCCTAATTTTCGAGAAAATAAAAATTAATCAAATCTATCCAAAGTTTTCCATTTTTAACCTTTCAATTGTGTAATTAACTGGTTTTTTGTTCAATTCAAGGAAAATTAACCTTAGAATCTCCATTCAATTAAAAATAAGAGCAATATTCTTTGAAATTTCTAGATCAAATTCCATGATCCTGCTCCTCCTCAGTTTTTTTCTCAAAGAATCACCCAAACTTTTACAAAAATTACAACTTCTGAGAAGTTTTCAACGTTATTATCAATAATAAGTGCCAGATCATTGATAAAAATTGAACATTTTAATGCTAAAATTGACTAAAAATGGGGTATATTTCTCTTAAAAAAAATTAGATTGTATGATTTTCAAAAAAAATCTTCTTCAAAACTGATGATTATCTCTCTGTTGCTTCTACAACGTAATTTTCATGGTTTTTCCGTAGAAAATTTCCATGTCTTAAGCTTATTCTTGCTTTCTGCTTATTGCATGTTTTCGCTCTTGAACTCACTTCGCAAGAATTTTTAGTCAGAACTGAGCAATTTAGGAGAAAATAGTATCAATTGAACGAACACATTGTTGGCAGAGATAAAATTAGAACTGATAACGTCTAATTGTTACCATCTAATATGTACATGTTCTCCTTTAGGTTCCCTTGTTTAGTTTCTACAGCAAACTTTTTCAGCAAAAACCCAACTTTTGAGATCATTAATTATCAAATTTCTCTCAAAATAGTTTGTAATTCGATTTTTGTTCTTGATTTTTTGTCGGAAGTTTTCTCAAAAATGTCGAAGTGAGAAAGATTCGCTGCTATTTTAAGCATTTGATAGCACATGTATAATTTGAGAATTTTAGGGTGTTTTTTTACGTTGATTTCTTAGAATACATTAAGAGCAGTTCTAATGTTTATAATCTGCAAAACCTTTTGAAGTAGAAATACGCAAGCGAACTTAGTTCCAAATTTCTCCAACATTTATAACATCTGAACAACCTGTTCTCAAAAACAGCGATTAAGGAAAAGAAATCATCGTGCAAACTGTAACATTTGAAAAATTTTGCGAACTTCATTAAGCAAAAACTCAATAATTCAACTTTTATGTTGGATTTTTTCTGAAGATGTAATAAATAAGCTAAATTTTATTTTAAAAAATCTCTAAACTCCTGAAGAATTAAATTGAGTTTCTATCTCAATTTGATTTTTCTGAGTTTCTGCTTCATCTACTATATTCCAACTTAATCAAACTCGAACAAAGTTTTATTTGAAAATTGAGTTTCAGAGGGGAAAATGTATGATTTCAACCAACGTTCCTTAATCCGAAGCAGAATTAAAAACATAAATCTTTTTTAAAAAAACTTCAAATTATTTTCTCGACCTATAACTGTATGTTGCTGTTTCAACTCTGAATTTATTTTTAAGTAAATTTTTGGTTGAGAATAATGTATATTAATATCTTGAAATTTTCAAATGTTAGCCAAACATACATTTTCCAGGACAGTAGTCATTTTTTTTCTGAATCGTAAGAAAAAAAGAAAAAAACTTAATTCTTAGTAAATCAATCCCCAATATATGCTACGCACTACTCTATGATTACTTTTACAAGCACTAAGCAGGGAAAACTTTAAAATGGTTATTAGATAAATCCTTTCAATTAATCAATGTTTTATAAATATCCAGTTTTTTATAGTATTTCAACAAATACTTAAGCTCTCACTAGCGTATGTGATTAACTGTTACTACAAATTTATCGCAACAGAATCCCCGCAAGCTGGTAACCGATGGAGTTTTTACAGTAAATGGAAGATTTTTGGATCGATTTCCATTGAAAATTTCAAGACAATTTGAACTCGGTTGTTGCTGGTTTTATCATCAATCAGAACCTTTGAATTGACAAAAAAAAAGAATAATGATGAAAACACTGTAAATTTTTTACTAGAAGTTTTTCAAATTTAGTGTAAAGTTTTTTCAGATTCAGTCAAAAATTATTAGTCAAAGTATTTTGTACTATCTTTTTATTAAAAATATATCAAAGTTACCTTCTCTTGGAGTGTGTTTTGAGACTGCTAAGCACATAATTTAAAATTATGTTGACAATGCTTCTTCTTGATATGATTAGTAAGTTCCTCGCTGCTATTTGTATAAAAATTACAATTGGAACACTTCAAAACGCCACAGTGGTTTCGATGTCTTGGTGCGTGTAAGCGAGTGTATTCTCTTCCACATTCAAGACATGCAATTCTTTCAATTTATTCAGTGATGGCATCTCAATAAATAGAAAAAGAAAAAATGGGAGATTTAGAATTTCCCAAATTTTTAGAAAAGAAAAGTTGAATAACTTCAAAAAATTAAAAATAAAAATAAATAAAAAAAGGAAATTTCCTAACCAATAGCTTTCAACGTGAAAGAAAATCAGAATGCAATTACTATTTAGCCGAGTTAAAATGAAATTTTTGCAATCTAACCATGGAGTTTTCAAATGTTTTGCTATCAACCAATCAGAATCGAGCAATAATTATTTTGAAATTTTTACCTTTTCTGATATCAACCAATCAGAATCGACTTTCAATGGTCATGGAATTTTTAATAAATTTTATGTCAACCAATGAAAACTGAGTCCTGCTTCTCATAGGTTTTTTAAACAATTTTAATATCAAACAATCAGAATTGAATAATATTTTAGTAACAATGTTTGTTGGAAATCAACCTATTAGAATCAAGCATTTTCTAAAAGTGAACTGTTTATTAATCAAAAAAAAATTAATCATTATTTGAAAAATGTCTATCAAAAAACATCTGAATTTCCTCGAGTTACTCTACAAGAAAAAAAAATTCCAATTAATTTTCTTATTGATGAAACAGATGTTGAATCTTACTTTTTTCACAGTTTTTTGGATGTTTATGTTGTCCAAAATAGAGTTCTCCGACTAAGTAAAGGTCTCTTCAGAGAAACTAACTCAATCAAAGAGTTCACTTGTGATCCACATATTGCGTGTCAAAGCTTCAAGCTTACGGCTGAATTACACCTCACAAGGAAAGAAATTTTGTTTATTCTCGAGAATTTGAAACTAATCAAAAAGCCGTACGATAATATATCAAAAAATCTTTTTATCCCCTACCCATTACCCAAATTTGTAAAAACTCCCCGGCAAAACTCTTTATTCCTTCATTTCTTTGAGGGTTTTCAAAGTTGAAAATCCTGCTTGATTCGGTTTGGAATCAGTTTTCCAGAGAATTGCTTTGAACAATTCATCAAATTCGAGTTATCCTCCCAAATTTACATAAGAATCAAAGAACTTGACTATATACTCAAAAATCAACAATTTCTCATTGATAACATACAAAAAAGTTTATTATCTTGATGAAAAAGTTTGTAGAGATGCTACTTGTTCGTTATTCTTTTGTTATTTATATCACCAATATTTCTTATTTTTAAGGCAAACAACTTTCGGTCTTTTTTTGCAA
Source organism: Symsagittifera roscoffensis (assembly GCF_963678635.1). Classification (NCBI taxonomy): domain Eukaryota; kingdom Metazoa; phylum Xenacoelomorpha; order Acoela; family Convolutidae; genus Symsagittifera; species Symsagittifera roscoffensis. Next base: position 40,082,024 of record NC_087071.1, read on the forward strand.
TTGCTTTTGTGTATATTTTTACTTATTTGGAAGAATTAAGTCCTTAAAAACTTCTCTGATTGGATACGACAACTAGAACAAAAATGAAAATTTTTGCGATTGGAAACGACAATACCCGAAATGGAGCTTTGTTTCCAATTGGACACGACTTTTATCCAAGAAGGCCATAAAAGAAAGCTGAAATCTGATTGGACACGACTACAATCCAAATAAGGAAAATCAAGTCTGATTGGCCAAACCCACGCATTCGAGTTAAAGGTATCCCTAACTCCTAACTAAAAATCGTTTTATTTTCAACTTAATTACCGTCAACTACCTCCTCTCTCAGCTCTAAATACCTTAATTTCAACTTATCTTCCGTCAGCTACCCCCTCTCTCAGCGCTTTCTTGTTTTTACTCTTTTACTCAATTAATTGCTCAAAATGATCTTCTCAAAGCAAAACAGCAACCTCATGTACTCTGTAGAATTTTCGCCTGATCTAGTACAATTTCATGTGCGAGAAACAGTCTCTGGAGTTCTTCTGACACGAATGGACATCCCAATCCAAGTCTGACAAACGGTGGAAGTGATGCGAAGGGACTTCAACGAACATCATATGACACAAGTACCCATGACAGAGAACCAACTTGAAGAAATGCAAATGATGGAGGAAGTTTCTGATCATGTGGGAATGAACTACCCCGAGATTCCTGACTCAAGATTTGTAGCTCAACCAGTCGACGACTTCCTCTTTCCTTGGGAGGAGGCAGGATCAGCCAAAAACCCCATCACAATAGATGAAGATGAGGGTTTCTCAGAAACATTGACACCTCAAAACACTCCTCCACAACAACCATCAGCAATGGAAACTCGTCCAGCTCTGCATTCTATAGAGAACCTCCAGAATTCTTCTGCTGCTCGACAGCTCTTTGATTAAATGTTTTTGTAGATAAATGTTGTTTGGTATTATTTTATTCTTTGTAATTAATGAATTTCTTCAAATTCATTTTAATTATGAGAATAGATGAGAGGTTCAGGGTAAACCATTGAAAAACAATTACAACTTAATTTAGTGCTCCGAACTCGCACATATGTTAAGAAACTCGAATACTTTTTGCACACTTATTCAGAAAAACACTAGAAAAATTGTACACAAGTGAAAAATCCCTGATAGTTTTTTCATCTTGACAAAAAACCTCAACTACTTTTTGCACTTTGTAGAAAAATTGAAACACTTTGGGATTTCGTCAAAAAAAGTGAAACACTTTTCGCATTTTGTCAAAATTATTGAAACACTTTTTGCATTTTGTAGGAAACAAGTGAAACACTTTTTGCATTTTATCGAAAAAAGTGGAACACTTTCCGCGTCTTGTCAAAAAATTTAAAACACTTTTCGGTTTATGTCGAAAAAAGTGAAACACTTTTCGCATTTTGTCAAAAAAAGTGAAACACTTTTCGCATTTGTAGGAAAAAAATGAAACACTTTTCGCATCTTGTCAAAAAAAGTGAAACAATTTTCGCATCTTGTCAAAAAAATTGAAACACGTTTCACTATTTGTCAAAAAAATTTAAACCTTTTTGGCATTTTGTCAAAAAAATTGAAACATTTTTTGCATTTGTACGAAAAAAGCAAAACATACGTTTTAAAGCATACGCTTTAAAAAATTGAAACACTTTTGCCATCTTGCCGAAATAAATCATTACAATTTTTCTTGCACAGTTATTTACTAATCTTTTGAGAATTTTATTCAAAATTTAATCCTTCAGAAAACTAATTTTTGCATGTCTGTTAATCAGAAACAATTGAAAACCAAGTTATTAACATAAGGAATAGCGATGAAAGTCATCAATTTAGAAGTTTTCTAAGCAATAAATCAACATGCATTTTATTTAGAGTTTTGCGTTTTTTTCCTTATCCTTTAGGAAAAAAAGTTAAAATTTTACATACTTTTGGAAAAAACCAAGAAAAAACCAAGAAAAAACGCGCCAAATTACAAAATAAATTCTTAGAATTTTTTGCATTTTGCAAAATTTCATGAGAGAATTTTTCGTACACAAAAAAAATTATTTCAATTTATATGTTAAAAACTGTTCGGGCTGGAAAAAAATTATTAACAAAATAAACAAAATTCTTGTAAGAAATATACAATTATCATCATCAAATAAAAATTATTTGAAAAACGCCATTCAAAGGGTTTGACATGATTTCTCTACAGAGCTAAGAAGGTGTCTTTTGAAATATTTAGGTAATAAAAAAGTAATTCCACCTGAGAAAATGTCGTCATTACACTTTAACTTTTATAGAACAGTAAAAGTTGTGGAATATTGTGGACCATTAGTTGTGGAGTCATTATTCATTGAATTCTAGAATCTTTTAATTTTTGGATTCTACAGATTAAATCCTTGAATTTTATAAGAAGTCATTACATTTAACATCTAGATTTTCCTCAATCTTCTAAATTCTAGAAATAATCACTGAAAAGTACGGAATAGAAAAAAGTACGGGTTTTCATATGTTTCAAATGAAAAATATTTTGATGAAGTTGTGGATCTGGGATACGGAAAAAGTTTTCATTTGCTTACAAGTGAGCATTTATTACAAATGACTATGTTTGAAAATTTGGTTGAATTTGACATCTTCTACAGAGATCCGAAGAAGTATTTGAGTCCATTAAGAATTTCCATACATGATTGGCGAAAGATTGAATTAACTCGTGATAGAAGCTACAAGAAAGAAAAATTAAAGGTTCAACATGGTAACTTAGCTCTGTTTAGAAGAAAACACGGTGTGGCACATGGAGAAGAAAGTGACAAGGAACTCGAAAATTAGCTTGTTTTTTGATTTTTTGCACTTTTTTCTCAGGTTTCCCATTGAATTGTGAAATTTTTTTTTACGTTTGAATAAAGTGTTCCTGAACCAAATTTTAGTTTTTAAAGATTTATCAGTGTAAACTTTCAAGTGCACATTTGAAAACAGTTGATTATTTTATCACAAAGCTTACATAATCACTATGCACAGAACCATGACATTCAATTAAGCAATCAATAATCTTGAACAAATCAGATGCATATTTTGAGTTTTGAATTTTTCGAATTCTATCCAGAAACACTGAACCAAGAGTTTGTGTGGAAGCCAGTTTCTGGTTGGAACATAAAAAATGTCTCATGATTTTTTTCCGAATTAGTCGTTTCCTTGCAATACTAGGCATCTTTTCGGCTCCTTTCCATCGTAAGTTATGTTGAACTGCTCGTCTAAGCTGATTGAACTTTTCTCCGCTTGACGTAACAGTACTTGAATGAAATCTGTGTTTCAACAGAATGTAAAGACAGTCAATTTCTTGATATATGTATACATATTTATCTAATCTTTGGCTAAGAGATATTCCTATTAAAACCAAATGGAAATTACAATTTTCCAAAGAACATCAAGAGTTGTGGGTAGAGACACAATAATCATGTGTTACTATGTATTTCTCGTAAGAATCACATGAAACGGGAATAAATAGCAATTTTTTAATTTTTTATAATAATCTGAATAAAAGCTGGGAAGAGTTTGACACATAGCAGCAGCCATTGGGAAGAATGATTAGTAGTAGTATAGTAGTAGTAATATATTAGTAGTAACGCCTACGCAATTTCCATTTAGCGAAAATCTTTCCATATTCGGTACTACTCCCATATAATTCCATACTATGTTTCGCGATGCTGAAAACCTTGGATTCGTACCTATACATGAAACTAAATCTGGTAAAGAATCAACTATGGATGAGGAGCTCGACATCTGTAATAGAGTATATGAAATAGCAACACACAACATGAGGAGGGTGCGTGTCACAATCTACAAGTACAATGTGAACAAGCCTTCCTACATTCAGATTCGAATCTTCGCTGCAAAGGAAAATGAAGGCCAGAAGCAAGTTGCATACGTCAACTATACTTGGAATGAATCAAAGAAGTATCCCAAATTTTGGATGAATTTATGTTTGTTGATAATTTTAAGCTTCTACAAGGCTTTGTAATGTTTTGTATGTTTGATAATTGACATATTGTTGGTTCAAAACTATTTTTTTTTCACTGAAGCGTATACTTAGAGCAATGATAACAAACATTTTATATTCAAAAACATAAAATTTTATTCAAATTAACATGAAACATTAACCAATAATCAGTTAACTTTCCAGTTATTGCTTAAAAAAATGCAGAAAATTTTATTATGAGAATATGAGAATTGTGAATTTATTTAGGAAAAGTAACGCCTACGTGATTTCCGTATATGTAAATTTCAAACAAAACATTCCTTATTTGGTATTACTTCCATAAATGGAAATCATGATGAGTCATACTTTTTACTTCCATTTTCATTTAATCTCAAAATCACTTTTCTGATTTCTCTCCATCTGATCAGTCTGTTCTTCAAAAATGTACTCAAGAAAAGACACTAGTCCCAAATATATTGAGTTCTCAAAAAATCAAACAAGATTTGGGAGATGTGTTTGGTTTCAGAAATCCTACAAGGGGAAATTTTATTTTGAGCCCTGCTTTCAACTATTCAAAAAATTAACGATTTGGGACAATTTGAAAAGTCCCAACAAGTCTCTCTTAGTGAAAAGAAGGTGAAGCATTATCGACAATCCGGAATACTGTTATTCACGATGCTGAAAACCTTGGACTCGTACCTATATATGAAGCCAAATCTGGCAAAGAATCAACTATGGATCAGGAGCTGGAGATCTGTAATAGAGTATATGAACTAGCAACACACAACATGAGGAGGGTGTGTGTCACAATCAAGAAGTGAAGTTTGACCAAGCCACCCTACATTCAGAATCGAGTCTTCACTGCAAAAGAGAATGAAGCAATGAAACAAGTTGCCTATGTCAACTATATTTTGAACGAATTCAAAGAACTGTCCCAAATTTTGGTAGACTTTTTGTTTGTTGATAATTGTAAGCCTCGGTAATTTGTATGTTGTTTTGTATGTTGGTTAATTGAAATATTGTTGGTTCAAAACTATCTTTTGTCACTGTGCACATTTAGAGCTGGGATAATTGAGGAAAAGTCAGACAAAACGTAAAAAATTAATCAAAATTGACAAATAACACTATCCAATTATCAATAGATTTTCCAGTATTTGTTTTCGAAATTACAGAAAAATTTATTTAATTACTGTTTTTGTCAAAAGTTAAGAAAAATTTGTCCTTTCTGAACAAAATTACAAACAAAATTTATAGTTAGTTGTAACATTATCATTATTTTTCGAAATTCTGGATTTCATTGGTTGTTTTCAATTGCCTTAATTTGAGGTTTTGATCGGCTACATGAATTAACTTAAAACTAATCAATCTCTAAATAAGGTAAAAACTTTTTATGTTGATTACAAAATAAGTACAAAAAGGTTCATCAAATCGAGTTTTTTCAAGTTTTTTCGTTAATTCCAGTAAGAGATATGTTTTTATCAAGGGCGTTTTCAAAGTCTGAAATGAACATTTGTCAGATTTTAAGGTTGAACTACGACAAAAAACTAAACGAGTGGTGGACAGATGACGTTGATGAGGATTGTATTAGTTTTAACTTGTATAGAAACACAGAAACTTCAATAATTCTGTTTAAAAAGATGGAGAGGAGATTTCAGATAAGAAGAGTACTGCCAGATTTATCAACAATGTTTTTATTTAGAAGAACTAACTCAAATTGAGTGGTCGGTCAGGAAAAAAGAATAAAGAATGGAAGATTCTATGAAACAAATATTGAAGATAAGGAACATCATTTTGAATACAGTTTTGAAATTGATACAAATGCAAAATCTAGATTTGTCAGATTATCTTTCAATCGACTATCCAAATTTTAAAAAACTTCCGCTTGTTTATATTACAAAATACCAGAAAGAAAACAACAAAAATGTATGTTTTGGTAATTTCTCTTTTCACTGGTCAGAAATAGAACAAATCGAAAAAACTTTGATTGAAATTTCAAAATTTCAAATGAGCATCGAAAAAACAATATAAACCAGACAAGAAATCTCATTTATCTCACTCTTGTGTCAATTGTATATGTTAGTTAGTTATGTAAGAACAATTCAATTAAATTGATTGATTGGGAAATTTCATAAACATAGTTTGGTTCTGATCTACAAAGTACTTTAAAATCTGTGAATACTTCATTCTGATTAGGTATTACCACAAGTACTACCTGTGAAGCAATCCTTGATATCTACAAACAATGTCAAAAATGTTGAAAAACCCATGAGAATTAGAACTCAGTTTTGATTGGCTGGCATAAAATTTATTGAAAATTCCATGATCATTGGAAGTTGATTCTGATTGGTTGATATCAGAAAAGATAAAAATTTCCTTATAATTAATGCACGATTCTGATTGGTTGATAGCAAAACTTATGAAAACTCTATGGTTAGATTGCAAAAGTTTCATTTTAACTCGGCTAAATAGTAAATCCATTCTGATTTTCTTTCGCGTTAAAAGCAATTGGTTAAGAAATTTGCTTTTCTTTTTCATTTTTATTCATTTTTTGAGGTTATTCAACTTTTCTTTTCTAGAAATTTGGGACTTTCTAAATCTCCCATTTTTTCTTTTTTCTTCTTATTGCGATGCCATCACTGAATAGAAGCGAAGGAATTACATGTCTTGATTGTGGAAGAGAATACACTCGCTTACACGCATCAAGACATCGGAAGCACTGTGGCGTTTTAAAGTGTTCCAATTGTAACTTTTATACATATAGCAGCGAGGAACTTACTTATCATATCAAGAAGAAGCATTGTCAACATAATGTTAAATTATGTGCTCAGCAGTCTCAAAACACACTCCAAGAGAAGGTAACATTGATATATTTTTATTAAAAACATAGTAGAAAATACTTTGACTAATAAATTTTTACTGAATCTGAAAAGACTTTACACTATATTTGAAAATATCTAGTAAAAAATTTACGGTGTTTTCATCAGTATTCTTGTTTTGACATATTCAAAGGTTCTGATTTATGATAAAACCAGCAACAACCGATTTCAAATTGTCTTGAAACTTTCAATGGAAATCGATCCGAAAATCTTCAATCTACTGTAAAAACTCCATCGGTTACCAGCTTGCGGGGATTTTGTTGCGATAAATTTGTAGTAAAAGTGAATCACATACGCTATCGAGAGCTTATGTATTTGTTGAAATACTATAAGAAACTGGATATTTATAAAACCTTGATTAATTGAAAGGTTTTACCTATAACCATTTTAAACTTTTCCTTGCTTAGTGCTTGTAAAAGTAATCATAGAGTAGTGCGTAGCAGATAATGGGGATTGATGTACTAAACATTTTGGTTTCTTTTGCTTTTTTTTCCTACGATTCAGAACAGAAAATGATAACTGTCCTGGAAAATGTATGTTCAGCTAACATTTTGAAAATTCAAGATAATAAAATACGTCATTCTCAACCAAAAATTTACTTAAAAATAGAAATTCAGAGTTGAAACAGCAACATACAGTTATAGGTCGAGAAAATAATTTGAAGTTTTTTTAAAAAAGATTTATGTTTTTAATTCTGCTTCGGATTAAGGAACGTTGGTTGAAATCATACATTTTCCCCTCTGAAACTCAATTTTCAAATAAAACTTTGTTCGAGTTTGATTAAGTTGGAATATAGTAGATGAAGCAGAAACTCAGAAAAATCAAATTGAGATAGAAACTCAATTTAATTCTTCAGGAGTTTAGAGATTTTTTAAAATAAAATTTAGCTTATTTATTACATCTTCAGAAAAAATCCAACATAAAAGTGTAATGTTTAGAAAATTTTTTATCATTTGATATACTAGGTTAACTTATATGAAATTTCAGATTTTTGAAAATATTTTGTTGTCAAGTAAACCCAACTCCAACATCCTTTGGAAGATGATACATGAAGCATAATTCATAATTTTGCTTTCAAGATCTACATTTCATTCTTTTGGATAAAAATTTTTGATATAGAAAGTTTTTTAGAGAAAATAGTTTGGAGTCTGCTGAATACTTCTAAACAAACTAATACTTTAGCAGAACCAGATGTATGATCTCCTAGATCTATGAATTCAGCAGAAAAAAAAGTCCAACTAGACACAGAGTAAAAATTTAGTTCCGTTTAGCTTCAATTTTTTTAAATTAGAAAATTATGTTGAATTATTGAGTTTTTGCTTAATGAAGTTCGCAAAATTTTTCAAATGTTACAGTTTGCACCATGATTTTCTTTCCTTAATTGCTGTTTTTGAGAACGGATCGTTTAGATGTTATAATTGTTGCAGAAATATGGAACTAATTTCGCTTGCGTATTTCCACTTCAAAAGGTTTTGCAGATTATAAACATTAAAACTGCTCTTAATTTATCTGAGAAATCAACGTAATAATACACCTTATTATTCTCAAATTATACATGTGCTTTTGAGTGCTTAAAATAGCAGCGATTCTTTCTCACTTCGACATTTTTGAGAAAACTTCCGACAAAAGTCAAGAACAAAACGCGAATTACAAACTATTTTGCAAGAAAAAGGATAATTAATGATCTCAAGAGTTGGATTTCTGCTAAAATAGTTTGATGTAGAAACTAAACAAGGGAACATGAAGAAGAACATGTTCAAATTAGTTGGTAATAGTTAGACGTTATCAGTTCTAACTTTATCTCTGACAACAAAGTGTTCGTTCAATTGATACTATTTTCTCCTAAATTCGTCAGTTCTGACAAAAACTTCTTGCAAAGTGAGTTCAAGAGCGAAAATATGCAATAGGCAGAAAGCAAGAATAAGCTTAAGACATAGAAAATTTCCACGGAAAAACCATGAAAATAATGTTGTAGAAGCAACAGAGAGATTATCATCAGTTTTGAAGAAGATTTTTTTGAATATCATACAATCTAATATACTGTTAAGAGAAATATACCCCATTTTTAGTCAATTTTAGCGGTAAAATGTTCAATTATTATCAATGATCTGGAACTTTTTATTAATAATAATGTTAAAAATGTCTCAGAAGTTGTAACTTTTGTACAAGTTTGGGTGATTCTTTGAGAAAAAATTGAGGAGGAGCTGGATCATGGAATTTGATCTAGAAATTTCAATGAAAATTGTTCTTATTGTTTGATTGAATTGAGATACTAAGGTTCATTTTCCTTGAATTGAACAAAAAACCAGTTAATTACACAATTGAAAGGTTAAAAATGGAAAACTTTGGATAGATTTGATTAATTTTTTCTTTCTCGAAAATTACGGTTAATTACCTTACTTTCGGAAGTATCAATATTGATTCAGCTAATATAAGCTTAATGTGTTCAGAGCATTCTATAAACCTCTTTTTAGCTGAAAGTAGGGTGTATTTTACCGTATTTGATTATTTTTAGAGAAAATTGTGCAAAAATCCATATTTCCATTCAAAGTTCTGTATCAGTGTCTCAACATGATGCCAATTGAAATACAATTTGAGCCTAATTTTAAACTCTACACATATCCATATTTTCAAAATTAGATCAGAAGCAACAAAAAACTTGCCAAAGCATTGAGATATCTGCAATTTTTTCCAAAATTTTTTCAAAAACTTTGAAATTCTTGCAATTTTTTCCAAAAACTTGAAATTTTTTGCAATTTTTTCCAAAAACTTGAAATTTTTTTTAAGGTGTCAGTAGGTTTTAGCATAGTTTAAGCAAATTGAGTACAGTTGCAAAAAAAAGGATCATCTAATACAGTAGTTATTCAGTCAAATTATATCAAATCTTATTGTGTTTTGAAGTTTTTTGAAAATTATCATTTTTTTAAAAAATATATTCCAATATTTCCATAAATCTTACCATGAACCAATAAACATAACCTCTTGATTACACATTCTACATGTAATATCAAAAATACATAATGCATGCCGAGATTTTTGCGAAAAATATAGTCATTTCCACAGAAAATCCAAAAAATACCGTTTTTCTTACCATTTTCTTACCATCACACTGAAACCTTACCATTCCCTATCGTATTACATTGGGAAACCTATTCCCTATGTTAATAAATTAATTTCTAATCCCTATACATAGGGATATCTATACACTATCCTAATACATGGGAAATCTAAACACTATCTTACAACATGGTAAGATCGGGCGCCAAAAGTTTTTCTGAAACCTGCCATCTTACCATCTGTAACCTGCTATCTTAACATATTGGGAAACCTATTCCCTATCTTAATACTTGGAAAATCTATTCCCTATCTTAATAGATAGCTTGCAGACCGGATGCTCTATTCCCTATCTTAATATATGGAGTTCTGCAACCAACCCCCCCCACTCTCCCTCACTCTTCTACTACTTATAGGTTTACTTATGCATTGAGCTGGGTAATAACAAGATGTTAAGGTGGTAAGTTATAGTTTTTTTATGGGTCAAGATGTGCCATTCCAAGGCAACTACTCGTTTTGAGAAATATAAGAGTTATGTTTTTACATTTTGCTCGATTTTTCTGAAACTACGATAAGAAGCTATACTGAAAACAAACATCAGTTTCGAAAAAAATCTGAAAAAACGTATAAATCACCGCATTGTATTTGAGGTTTATTGCCTTTTTATAGTAAAATTTTATGAATAAAAAACACAGCAAGACATTCAAGCAATGAAACGTTGAATTATTTATATGTAATTGCATCGAGTGAATCAGTTGGCAAAAAGATAAGTTTTTCGAAGCTTGCATATTAAGCGATGGATCTTTGAAAAATTCCCACGTAAAGAATTATTTTACAAACTTATAAAAACTTATAAGCAAGTTTTTCAAGCGAAAATTTTTTGATTTAATTTATTTTATTTCAATTTGCTTTTCTAAGACTGATAATCAAGCGATGAAATGTTTGAAGATTTTCAAATAGGTTCATAGAGCAAAACACTTGCGAAAAGTTTGAGTTTTTTTAACCAAGCCAATCTAGCGATGATTTCTGGAATAATTCATATTGTTTCCATTGCTTGAAGCAATTAAAAAACATAGGTATTACGCTAGCTGAAAAGCACAAAATCTTATGCTGAAGTGTCTAGCAGCATATCGAGCAGTGAAAACTTTGAAAATTATCAAATTTTGATAATAAAAATCCATTCGAGAAAAAATGATGAGCTAGTTCTCCAGGCAAAGAAACTGCAAAAAAATCCAAGTTAATATCAGAGCTAACGGGTATGCAAAAAATGAGTTTCAGAAGCAAAATGATCAAGCAATGAAATTAAGGAATGTTTTATGTTTTAAGTTGAAGCAAATCGGTTTGCCAAAGGTTTGAGTTTTTAATTACAAGATTTTTCTCAACAATCAAGCGTTGCGAGTTTGAAATAGTTAAATTTAAACTATGAAGCAATTAAAGTAAAGTTTTTCTCAGCAAGTTATCCCACGGAGTAACTTTGAAATATTTTGAATTATCTTTCCATGGTTTTGGTTTTCTTTCTTTTTTCATTCTACGCAAGATATTGAAGCGATGAAACTTCGGATTTTTTCAATTTAATCAAACTTGCGAATCTATAGTAAAAATTATAAGTTTTTATAGGCAAGCTTTTCCTGCGACGAGACTTGTAAATACCCTAAGTCGTCTCAGAGATCAAACAGGTTTGCGAGGTATTTCCTAAACAAAAATTTGAATCATTTTGATTTATTTTCTTTGCTTCATTTGGTTCTTAAAAAACACAATTTTCTATGCAAATTGATGAGCACAAAAAAGAAGTAATTTGTTTCCTTATTTTGACTCAATTTGTGAAAAAACCGTTCCATCCAGCAGCCTATTGAGTAGGAAATGTTTGAAACATTTCAAATTCAAAGCGATTCCCACAACTGACAAAACTCGGATTAGTTTTTCAAGTAACAAAACTTCGAAATATTTGGTTTTTTTCATGGAGCGAAAAGTTTCATGTCTATATATCGGAAGCGAACTGTTTGTGTTCATTCTAATTAGCTTTTGATTCTTTGCCAACAATTAAAGTAAGTGAAGAGTTTGCTCAAAAAATGAGTCAAACAATTAATACTTACGCCGACAAGTTGTCCCGTATTGTTGATATCCAGTACAGCACTTGTATAATGTTTCATATACGTCTGTGTATTCCATCCAGCAACGAATTTCTGAGCTTTAAAAATAGATTCAAAATGAGACAAGACTGCTCGTATCAGGGCGAAGCCCTGAATGTTCCGACTGCCTATTAAGGTTTATAGAGCAGTAATAACATTAAAAAATTAAAAGTAATAAAACAAAATGAAATTTTTTTTTAATTTGAAATTTTTTTAAACAAAAATCATCCACCCACACGCCATATAAAGTACAAAAGGATAGAATTCGCCACTTGTAACAAATCATTTATGGCAAATAAGCTTCGTTAAACCAATTTGGAACGACTTCTAAGACGGATTAACTCTCCGCTTACGCGTTAATAGCGCGAATTATATCGCGCGTTAATTGTCCCAAATTGGCCAAAATGGCAATCTTTAAACCCCCATAACTTTACGAAAAAAGATCAGAGGTGAAATATCTTTTCAATTTTGAGCTCAACAACAACACTTTTCGAATGATAAAAAAAAATTCCGTCAAAAATGGCTAGTTAAAAAGTCGAAATTTGTCTGAAGAAAAAAAAACCCACCCCGAGCACAAATATTCCGTTACTTTCGTATCGAAAGTCGGAACAAAAATATGCCGTCATTTGCATCAAATAATCTATACTAAGTCGGATTTAGTTTTAAAACCGCAATGGTTAGTTTTCAATAGGTTGATTCTGGCTATGTTGGTAAAATGATTACACGTACCGAGAAAATTCTTTATTTCTTACCTGAAGTATTTTATATCTAATCTAATTTCTGGTCAGAAAACGGTTTTGAAATATTTAAATAAGACAGGGCTTTTCTTTTAATTTTTTGTTTTTCATCTTAATTTTGATCAAAAAAACGCTGAATAAATGCTTTTTCCACCGAGAAAAAAGGCTCATGGTTGGGCTCAAACCCATCAGTTCTACCAGTTTTTTTTTGCTGAAACCTTTCAGACCACCAGTTTTCAAGTGGGATCAGCTAACCACTATGCTACAGAACTTGATGAAGACTGATAGTTGTAGCAGAGTAAGAATTGTTATAACAAGTGTTTTTTTGCATTCTCTTGGTGATACTCGAAGCGTGTATATATAGTTGCGGTTGCAATTTCAAGAAACTGTATATTTCTAAACTAGAAAACAAATAGATCTTTTCTGCGCAGAAAGATGAGAGAACTAGATTAGATAATCTATATAAAACTTCTATTTGAAAAAAAAAGCCTCTGTTGGTACGGGTAGCAATAAATATAGCGATCTAAATAAATATAACTAATGGTCCCTATGTATAACTAATAATCCCTATGTATAAGTAAAAATCCCTATGTATAACTACTGATCCCTAGGTATAATTGATGAATTGGATATTTAACTGATAATAACTTTACAAAATGAATGATCTCTGTGGTAGCTAATGATCTCTGAGTATAACTTGTGGTCTCTTTGTACAATTATTGATGCCCATATATAACTAATAATCCCTATGCTTACCTAATTACCCCAATAAACAACTTATTCTCTCAATGTAATACTAATGATTCATATGTAACACTAATGATTATTTTATATAACTTACAATCCCTACGTATAACTATTTATCCTTAAAAACAATAATTGATCCCTCTTATAACGAATGTTAACAAATGACCCCAAGTTTACAAAACGTTGAAACTGTTTAGTCAAAATTCAAATTCGATCGAATGCACTAGGATGAATTGCTGAACCGCGCGATGAATGAACGGAGGCATGGATGGATTGATGGATAACTGCGATAATGAATAGTTGAATCAATGAAACGCTAAAGAGAAAGATGAACGATAGATGGCTAACTGGTTGGATGGCTTGATGTTCGAATGGGTAGTGGGTTGGATATAAATATGGATGACTAGCTGGAAAATAGGATGGCTGGGCAATGAGTTGATCGAAGGACGGACAGCTGGATAGATTGCTGATTGATGTATTATATGATGATTGTCTAGATAATCGAATGGTTTGGTAGATTGTTGGCTGGATGGACAGATTACTGATTTTGATTGATAAATCGTCTGATGGATGGATGGCTAGATGGACGGACGGCTTGGTGCATCATTCAATCTTTTTTTCGCCCTATAAAAGCTGTTTTATACTTATAGAGCAAGATATAAAATCCTTGCTCCTGCATTTTGCTCATTCAAAACAAGATAATTGCAGAAATTTCACTAGTTTATGTAAATTAGCTTTTTGGGTGATCAAATTTTGAAGAGAAAAGCTACGTGTTTATTTAACTAAGAAGTTCATTTTTTTAAATTTTTTCGCATAGAAGAGATAAAATGAAACTATCTATTTTAAAATGAAACTATCTTTTTTTAAAAAATTTTGCATCGGACTTCCAGTTTGAAAGATAAAACGTTTGAATAAAAAAATTTTAGGCACGAAAGTCATCTAATTACCCACCTTCGTTTGAAATATTTCAGATGATACAACTGAGCATGGGTTCCACTATTTTCTCCATTTGATCTTTTACTAGATCACCGTAATGAACAAAAATCATCTCAGTGTTCCAGTACAACATTTTTTTTTCAAAATTTGGCGCAACATGATCATCAAGGACGTTTTTCATCACACTCGTTTTTTTTACACGTTGGTTGATCTTATTGACAGTTGTCGGACAAAAGGTCGATGGTCCATTGCGGTGGTTGTTCAGTTGGAGGATCGGAACTGTTGCTAGCGTTAGTCTTATCAGCAAAAAAAAACATGAATTACGTGGAATAAATTCTTACAGTTTGGTTTTGAGCAGTCTAAATTTGCGGTTCAACTGTCATCAGCAACTGAGCTCATTTTTTGGAAAAAGTTGTTACATTTGATACTCATGGGTAGAATTGGTGTCTGGAAGACGGGAACAATATTTTCGTGTTGTTATGTTTTCATATTTGAGCTTAGATCTCCATAACAAAGAACAAGTTATAATAGGGTTTGCTCTATTGGAATTTTGCATTATGTCCATATGGTTGCTTTTTGTCTTTAACTTTCCTAGAGTTCCATCAACTTAAAAGAAAAGGTTTTTGCAATATGAAATTTAAATCCACTTAGAAACTGTGGAAGCTGAAAAAGCAAAAAGCGAAAAGTTAGTTGCTTTCATTTTGTATTATTCACTGCTTTGATCTGTGCAGGAATTGTTTACGATTACTTGTGGTTGTTCATGTCCTTCATAGAGGTTATATTTTGGAACCTGTCCAACTCCTACCTCGTTATTACTGCTTGGTTTGAAAGAACAAAGTTTTTGCATAAAGTGACGAATTTGATACAAAGAACAAAGATTAAAGATCACTGTTCATAAACTTGAAGAAACATTTTTCAAATGATTTACAAATTTTATTACACCTGATGTAATATGGATTAAAAAACACGAAAAGAACTTCATGAAATTTTCTTTTTCTCTTTGTTTATTGTTTTAAAAGCCGGCAAGTAAAACAAAAATTATGCCTAAACTGTCTGATATGAGATCTTTTTATTGCATGTTTCATGACGAAAGATCTATTTTTACAACCTCAGCAATTCTTTGCGCTACAATGATATATTGTAATTTCGTGTGAAAAGAAAAATTAATTCACGTACAAAAGTAGGATAACTCGGTTCGATAAAAAAAGAAAACGGATGTCACGAAATCTAGACAAAATTGGCTATGTTCATAGGAAATTTGGTTTTGATTGATTATTCTGGTGCTTTGAATCCCAACTGGGTCCCATCATTTGAATCCCAAAAATTGAATCACACACCTTTCTGTTTGCTATAATCCGTTGGAAAAAAAACTATAATCGTTATGAAAAACATCAATTACTCAATTAACTGATCAATTCGATTGCATATCTCTCTGCGTTTTTTTGCCCTCTAAATAGGCAAAGAAATATTTAAAGTATGAACTCTTTCTAAGATTCCGAACTAATGTAATAATCTCGAATGTTTGTAATTTTTGATTTATGCCCGTTTGTTTGCATGTATTTATGTTTAACTGTATGTTCGTATATATTATGCATGTAAAAAAGCGTACACGTATCTAATGGGTGTAGGTTTGTCTGAATATACATGGATCCTACGTGTACGATGATTTTTTTTTATTTATGAATTAGTGTCTGTATGATCTATGTATATTTTGTAAACGGTTAACTGTCTTTATGCGGTATGTATCCATATAAAACAAGGTTGTATTGCTAAAAAATCCAAGAGTACTTGACTAGATACTAGACGTTCTATACTTGTTTCTGTGTGTCCGTGCCTATCTGATATTTATTGATTTATTCTTCATGTCTAAATGATATCTCGATTTATGTATAAACGGGACTTATCGAAAAACTGTACGTACACATGGATGAATGGATGCTCAGCGAAACAAGGTGTAATTTATATTTCTATGATAATTTGTACAAGTAGCTGGTCCTTTTTATGTCTGATGAGCCAAACTGAGACATAAAATTTCAATGAACATCTTAAACATTGAAATTAATTCAAACTTATTACGCTGAAAAGTGTATAGGTATCAAAAAGTTCCAGATACTTGTGGATGGGTTGACTTGGTATGTATGGTCGAGTAAACGTATGTGCTTTGGTAATTATGTAGTTATGTTTGCTTAGAAATTTAATTATAGATTTGTTTTGTCAATTGCTTACCAACACCGTATAATGCATATGATCTCAATCATAAATTTGACTATTTGTCCAAAACAGTCAAATTTTTTCAAGAAGACTCCAGATTACTCACTACAAACAATTAATGAACATCACAGACCAGATACATAATGTGAAGCTGTAATTTTTTGATGAATGTTTGATCTCATCTAGTTTTTGATAAAAGAGTTTTATTGTACATGCTAAGCGAAGGCATTTTGAGACGCTCAAAGAAAGCTATAGGTTTATGTATAGCCCAAATTTCAACTTATTAATATATTTTGTTTGAAAAAAATCAGAGTTTTGCACAAGATTCTATGCATGGACTTTCATGCAGCAGATATTACAGCTCTACTCTTGCCGTTGGATTTTTGTTAAATTTGTGTTTGCGTATTTGAGTTTTGTAAGTTTATTTGGCTGCTATTTTTTTGAATTCTTTTGTTCGTATGTATTCTTTTTGGTCTGTTTGTATTTTTGTAACTTTAGCAATGTATATTTCCCCTATGCTTTTAACAAAAACCTTTGAGACGTAAATCAGTTACTATAATAGACCTAATTTAAACTCCTTATTGTTTTTGCTGAAATGTCTCAAAAACTCAAATTGTCTCTAAGCTATAATAGTATTTGTGAGAACAGAGACATTTTGCCTTTGAAACGCAAAAATTGGGAACACAATTGCATACATGTTCAATACAGAAATTTGTTTCTCGCTAATGCACTTTTTTTTGAAAATAACAAAACTTTTCGCGGACAAATAATGAGACAAAACCATTTTTGCTTGAGGTTTAATTTCCAATTAAATTTTTTAGCGTCAAATTTAAAAACTAAAATTTTTTTTTTGCAGAATTTATAAGAAAGAAGAGTGATCACTCCACCATAGTTAAATACAGAGTTTTTAGCATCCTAAAAATTAATTTCATTTATATCTATCTTAAGAAATTTTAATTTTATCTCGTCAGATAAATCTTGTCATGGCTTGTAAAAAAACTATTTAATGATTTTAACATCCCACTTTGTTAAGTTATATCCTTTTTTTAAACTGTTAATAATAGTGACCAAGTTTTTTTTTTTTAGGCGTGGTAGCAATTTTAGTAACTCCAGGTTTTACTAATAAAAATTAGATATTTTTTAAATGGCTTCCAGCGATTGTACTTCCTGAAGAAACGTTTGTTCCCCAAATGACTTAGGAAATACAGGATTTATTGTTGTTCAGCCGTTCGATTAGATTTCACTCAGCCGACTTTTTTTCTCAAGAACTCTTAAGGTATTTTATAGGTTTCCTTTATCTGAGTTCCAAGTTACAGTAAAAAATCTCAAGAACATTTTTTCGAAAAAAAGCGTTAAAAGAAAACATTGTTATGAGACAAAGCCTAAATTAAGGTTTTCACATTTTTGATTGATTGTTCAGACTGCTTTCTTGGTAAGTTTCTCTTATCTGAAATCAAAGCGAGCGGTCAAGACTTTGAAACTTTTAGTAGGAAAACTTGAGTTTTCTTGAGATAACTTGAAATACAGAGAAAAGAAATGTACCAAGATAACAGTCTTGACAGTCGAAAATATGAAAAGATTCTCGAGTTTACAAAAAATCTGAGCGTTATCTCATTAAGTTTCAATAAGGTTTTCATAGTTGTCAAGTTCGAGAGAATGATTTAGAAAATGATTAAAAACTTACTCAAAAAGTCACAATGTAAAAAAATTGCATGAAAGCAACTGAAAGAAATATGGTGGAAAAGAGTATATCAAGAGGTTGGTATCCATTTTGAAAGCATGAACAAAACTAAATCAATTAAAACATTGCACAATATATGCACAGTTTCGATATGAACCACTAATGACCGATCTGTCGTATATTCTGAAAACTAAAAGCTAAACGTTGAGTCTTCGAGTGTTAACAACTAATTCGAGTGGTAAATCATTTGGTTACTTCTGATGATGTTACATGCACGCCTGCCTAAAAAATTGAAACCAATCAACAGAAATTTCAATTTACAAGATTCGAAATATTTACACAAAAAATCACAATTGAAAGAAAATCTATTAAATACGTCGAAAGAAAGTGCTGGTGAAATTTAAAAAAAATAATATAATTTTTTTTCTAACGAATTTCATCCTCATGTTTTTATGTCGTTAGTTCGTTAGCAAAGTAATCATCAGATAACCACACAAAAATTCAAGGTGAAGATTTTTGATGGTTAAGTGCTTAAAAACTTATTCAAAAAGCTAATTTTCTTATATTTTGAGATCATCTTCACAGTGCCAACTTTCAATACTTCCCATCTTTAAGCTATTCAAGGGAAATGTGATAAATTAAGGTAATCTTTGGCAAAGGGAACTTTAAAAAAGTTTTAAAATAACCTTGCTTAGCATTTTCACAATGCTGGGTTTCTAATTTCCTTACCAGGGCTTTGTAGTAAAACGTAGCAGTTACTTTGAGTTTCGCGAGAACAAGACATTTCACTAAGTCATACAATTTTATCAAAGTTTTTTGAGCCCAAGTTGTTGTTTTACTTGAAGACTGCAGTCAGTATTGCGGAAAAAAAATACATTTCTAGCTCTACAAAACAATTGAGGCATGGCCGGTTTGTTCAGCGGGCAATAGCTAACCCGACGTTGCTCGTAACTACGCTCTCTGGGGACGCATCTCACTGGTGTAGTCAATGCATTTACATTTTTAACCGTATTAACATTGAAGGCTAGTGGAGCAAACTGTATGCCAAAAAATTATCCGAAAAAAATTAAGCATAAAACTATCTATCTACTAAATTGATAGTTTCCTATTCCTTAAAAATGATTCAAAATTTCTTTTATTTTCTTAAAAAAGTGAAAAATGACTCTAGTTCCCAATTCAATTGCTGTTTTCCCTGATTTTGACGTCTAAGTTAAGCGAGAACGAAATTGATTTACTTACTTTTTAAGGAAAAACATGAAAATTATAAGCACTTCCTTTCGAAAGGATTGAGAAACTATCATGTTAGTAGATAGATAATTTTATAATTCGAATAAATATTTGGCATACATTTTGCTCCACCAACTTTCAATGCTAAAACGGTTTAAGCTCCTTAGCCTTGTTTACACCAGCGGGAGGCATTCCCGCGGAGCATAGCGATAAGCATCGTCGGGTAAGCTATGTCCCGCTAAACCGACCGCCCACGCCTCACTGTTTTGTAGTGCTCGAAGTGTATTTTTTTCAGAACTACTTGCAGGCTTCGGGTAAAACAACAAATTAGGATTTAAACATATTGAGGAGTTTGTATGATTTTATTCAATTGTATTGGGGACGTGCAACTCAAATTATTTCTTATGTTTTACTAAAAAGCCCTTGTGTGGAAATTTGAAGTTGAGCTTTGTGAAAATGCTTAGCAAACTAATGGTTATTTTAACATATTTTTGAAAATTCCCTTTGCTGAAGTCTATGTTTCATTTTTTCTTTGAATAGCTTGTGTAGGTGGGAAGTTTTGAAAGTTGAAAGTATGAAGATGAACTCAAATTTTCGGAAAACTAAAATATAAGCACTTAACCGTCAAACTTTTTCACCAAGAGTATTTGTTTAGTTATTTTTTGAGTACTTCGCTAACAAACTAACGATGTCAAAACATGGGGAATTAATTCTTCGAAAACTGAAATTGGACTTTCTTTAATTTCACCATTACCTTTTTTATTTAAATTAGGAATTTTTTTCAAAAGTGATTTTTAGGGCAAACTTTTTTTAAATCTTGTGAATTTTTGTTGATTGATCTCCACTTTATTCGCAGGCATGCGTGTAATTTCATCGGAAAATAGGTTACATTTAGGCTCAAATAGAAACCACTCGAATCAGTCGTTAACACTCGATGGCTCAACATTTAGCTTATAGTTTTCAAAGTATACAGACAGATCGGTCATTAGTGTTTCAAATCAAAAAAGAATAGTTTTTGCCATGTTTTGTTGCATCATTAATCATTTATTTAAACTCCTCAGTGTGCATATATTGTGCAATGTGTTTAATGATTTAATTTTTATCATGCTTTCAAAATGGCTACCTACTTCTTAATAACTCTTTTTTCCGAATTTTCTTTCAGTGTCAAGCAGATTCAA
This sequence comes from Symsagittifera roscoffensis, assembly GCF_963678635.1. Lineage (NCBI taxonomy): Eukaryota > Metazoa > Xenacoelomorpha > Acoela > Convolutidae > Symsagittifera > Symsagittifera roscoffensis. The sequence goes on from NC_087071.1 coordinate 40,102,757, forward strand.
GGGTCAAATTTGTGAAAACACTAATTTAGGATTTATCTCATAACAATCTTTTCTTTTAACATTTTTTTTGAAATAGTTTTCTTGAGATTTTCTAAGGTAACTCGAAACTCAGATAAAGGAAACCTACCAAGATATCTTAAGAACTCTTAAGGAAAAAATCGGCTGAGTGAAACTTAAGCAAAAGGCTCAACCATCCTGTTTTTCCTAAATTGTTGGGGAACAAACGTTTCTTTAGAAAGTAAAATCGCCTGCAGCCATTCAAAAAAAACCCTATTGTTTATATTAAAACCTTGAATTACTAAAAACGTTACCAAGCCTATTGTAAAAAATTAATTCCTTATCATTAAAAGTTTAAAACAAGGATATAATTGAACAAAGTCTGGAAAAAAAACCATTAAGAAGTTTTTTAGCAAGTCAAGACAACGTTTTTTGAGGTAAAATTTCCCTTCTTAAAAAAATATTAAAGGAAAAGTATAGGTTTTTAAATTGAAGCTAAAAAACTATGTAGTTAAGTATGGTGCAGTAATTAATCATCAATTTTCTAAACTGTGAAAAAAATAAGAGTTTTTGAAGTTGATGCAAAAAAAAATGAAAAAATTTTATGCCTTAAGCGAAAAAAAAGTCATGTATAGAACATGTAAGGAAACTGGTTCCAGAGTTTTGAGGTTCAAAAGCAAAAAAATCATATTTTCAGAAAAACTATTACAATTACACACTTAAACAAACATGCAATTTCTTGCGTAAAATCTGTTGAACATTGTATCTAAATTATATCTGGAGTCTTTAGCAAGATCAATATGGAGTTTAAATTAGTTCTACTTATATAACACATATACGTCTCAAATAATTTGGTTCAACGACATGTAAAAATATACATTGATAAAGTTATACAAAAACAAACAGAAAAAGATGAAAACATATGAACAAAAGAAAACAAAAATAGAGCATACAAAAAAACTTACACTAATCAAATACGCAAACAAAGACACAGGTAGGCAAAAGAGAGCTGTAATATCTGCTGCATGGAATTTCCTGCTAAGAATCTTTTGCAAAACTCTGACTTTTTTCAAAGATGAAACTTAAAAAAAGATGAAGTTTGGGCTAAACTTATACTTATAGCTGTTTATGATTGTCACAAAACCTGCGCTTAGCATGTAAAAGAATTTTTTAATCAAAAACTCTTTGAGATCAAACATGCATTAAAAAGCACACACAAAATGAGACGTCCAGAAAGTTATGATCATATATGTTGTAAAAATTAAACCTACACATTATGTATCTGGTCTGTGATGTACAATAATAGTTTATAATGAGGAAACTGGAGTCTTCTTGAAAAATTTAGACTGGAAAAAATTATCACTGTTTCGGGAGAAACTTAAACTGTTTCGGGAAAGTAGTCATACTTCTGATTGAATTCATACGCATTATACATTGTTGGTAAGACAGAAAAAATCAAAAAAAAATTATCCAAATAAATATAACTACATGAATACCAAAGCACATACAAACACTCGACCGTACATACCTTGTCAACCCATCCACAATAATCTGGTAATTTTTGGTAAAATTACACTTTTTAGAACAATAAGCTTGAAACTTCCGTACAACTCAGAAGCAATTCAAGTGTTTATACATTTAGTTGAAGTTTTATGTCTCATTTTGGCTAATCAGACACAAAAATGAAAAGCTACTTGTACAAATTACCATGGAAAAAGAAAGTAGACACTGTTCTGGTGAGCACGTGCATCATCCATTCATCCATATGTAGGTACACTTTTCGATAAATCCTGTTTATACACACATCGAGATAGCAATTAGACATGAAGAACAAATCAACAAACATCACATAGGCACGCACACACAGAAACAAATAATGAACCTTTACAGTATCTAGTGGAGTAATTTTAAATTTACTGGCAAAACAACCTAGATTTTTAGCTTAGGATTAGATTCCAGTTGTAGTTACTCATATCAATATGCTTTGAAAAGTTTTCAAAACTTTAGCCTGATTTTTTTTGGATACCGCATAAAGTCAGTAACAAAGTTTAATTAAATTATACAGACACTAATGCATACACCAAACATACATACAGGCGTGCAGGCATACAAACGCCAAACACGTAGGATCCTTGTACATTTTAACAGACAAAGCTACACCAATTACATGTACGCTTCCGCTTTTTTACATGCATAATCAATATGAACGTACAATTAAACATAAATACATGCAAATAAACGGCGGGCACTCAAGCATATTACATTAATAAGGATACTTAAAAAAAGTTCAAACTCATAAAATTTCTTCGCATATTTATAGGGAAATTATAACACAGAGAGATATGAAATCGAACTAATCAATTAGTTGGGTAATTGATGTTTTTCATACCGTTTTAAGTGTTTACCAACGGCACATAGCAAACAGAAAGACGCTCAATTTATGGGATTCAAATAATGAAACCCAGTTGGGACTCAAAGCGCCATAATATTCAATCAAAAGCAAATTTCCTTTGAACCAAGCCAATTTTAATTAGGCTTGGTCACATTCGTTTTCTTTTTCTTTTCAAATCAAATTCAAGTCATACTACTTATCTACAAGCAATGGTTTTTTGTTTCTTACAAAATACAATCAAACCATTAAGGATTGGTGAGATTGTAAAAATAGATCTTTCGTCATAAAACCTGGAGTGATTAGATTTCGCATCTGACAGTTTAGGCATAATTTTTATAATCCTTGCCGGGCTTTAAAAAAATAAACAAAGATAAATGAAACTTTCTTTAAAAATTGTTTCGTTTTGCTTAATCCATATAACAGTAGGTGTTGTAGTAAAAACTGTACTTGAATTCAAAAACATTTTTTCTAAATCATAAGAGCAGTGATCAAACACTATCAGTTATCTAACAAAACATATAGGAAACTTCAGTGTGGAGTCTGTGAAAAACAAGTTTCAACATAGGTTATCTGATAAAATAGGTGAAGATTTTTTAAAGTTTAAACATCGGAACAGGAAAGTATCACTGAAAAATTGGTCTTGATTTTTTGGCCATGATGAAATTAATTGTATTAGTTTTTGAATATCAATGAAAGTACATAGTTTTTAGGTATAAAAACAATGAGCAAAAACTTTCAATTAACTGGTGAAAAATAGAAATATCAGATCAAACTTTCAAAAATAATAATTTCATGTTTGATTTAAAACATATAAAACAATGAAAAACTTCCAAGTGAATATTTAGAAAAACAAATATACTCTTTCAGACAACAATAAAGAATTTTCTTTTTCCACTTGTATACATTTTAATGTCTTGACACCGTATGGTTGCTTCCTGTTTTAGAAAAAACGTTGCTTAATTGCAAATGTTTTTGCAAATTAGAACCAATCCGGCGCTTTTTTACCAAGCTTGCCATCACCCCGCAATTACTTTATATGTTGTGAAATTTTCTCACACTAAAAGTTTATGTTGCTTTTTGATTGCAATCAGAGCACAAGTCAAAAACATCATGGGATTGACTTCTGAACAGTATGTATAAAAACTGCACATTATTAAATTCCCTTAAACCATTTGTGGCGACTTTCCATATATTTTGCAATTGTCACTTTATGCAGAAACCTTCATCTTTCAGACCAAGCAGTGCTAACAAAAAAGTAGGAGTTGAACACGTTCCGAGGTATATCCCCTATAAAGGACATAATAACCT
>NC_087071.1:40106653-40161146 GCF_963678635.1 Symsagittifera roscoffensis
GTTAATAAATTAAAACCTTTCTATCAATTAAGCATTTACTTGTCAGGGAGTAACTTACATGTCAGGGCACAATCGGTAGAGTTGACCATCCGAACAAACACATTTCGTCGGAATCGTTCCAGTTCTTAAACATAATGATCGTTTTCTAGAAAATTATTTGGTAAAGGTAAAAACAAGAAATCTTAAAATCTTAAAAACTAGAAGAAATCATTTTTATTAAGTACTTTATCAATTGAACTGATAGCTTGTTATGTGTGCGACAAATAATGTCGCAACTGTTAGCAGTTGTCAAAGTCCACTCTTTGAATTTGATCTCCGAAGGTCTGACGCAATACAACACTCCGTACTTAAATCTCTGTCAGCGGTGATAAAACACACAAAACACTAGGAGTCACAGATTTCGTAGAGAAATTAATTACAACCAATAACTTTTCAAGTTTCCATACTACAAGTTTCCAACACATTACAAGTTTCCATCCGAAACTTCGAAACCTACTTTTTTTTCAAAAACCAACCAGCGAATTGAAACTTGTTTAAATATACGGCAAATAAGCTTTCTTGAATGTCAAAAATTATTTCCTAGAAAGAATTAATAATTTGAATAATTATACTCGGTATGTTTCACATTGGTGTCGAATCAATGGAGAATGTGGAAATTGACCAAATCCCTAAAAAATAGAACAAGAAAGCAACCATCATTACGGGCCAAACTGTGCAATTTGTGAACTGTAAGCGGATTCCGCGTCAAAAAAAAATCAGATCAGTCGCGGAATCCGCAACATCGCTATGTTTCTTTGATCTTCGCTGCTCTTTTGGATTTGACGGACAAATTGCTAAAACAATGTGCTGCTCAAAATAGCTCCAAAAACAGTCAATATTGCGAAATCCGCAACAAAATGTTTGGAATCCGGAACCAGTTGTGGTATCCAGGAACAAATAAGAATATATAGCTTTAGTAACTTTAAGCTGTCGCGAAATCCACAACTGTAATTGGAGTCCGCAAATTATAAGCAGATGATGCAAATTGTAAACGGACTCCGCAAATTGTAAGCGGAAACCGCAAATTGTAAGCAGAATCCGCATAAATTTTCGGATTCCACTTGCATTTGGGGAATCCGCCTACTTTTGCGGAATCCGGAACAACTACCTATGTTCGCTCGTTGCGGAATTCGCAACAAAATCAATGTGCCGACAAATATTTCGTTCTGCTATTTATACGCGGAATCCACTGAAGTTTTAAGTGGAAATCCGCTTACATTTTGAAACATGTTTAAAGACTTGTCTCTAGAATCCAGAAAATACAGACATAAAATCGTGCGCCTTCTCAGTGCACAGTTTGGCCTCGTAACGAACACCATGAAACTTTTGATGAAAAGTGAAACCTTTGCATCATTGGAGCCAAACGCCTTTATGAACAGTACGCCAGAGAGGAAGGAGGGAATGTCGTTACAAAACCAACAACCTCAAAGAAAAAGACTTTATTATTTTCTAGCATATTTTACCGAGATTTGTAACGAAAGAAATTCAAAAGAATGTCTAACAGCAATTAGGTTGATTGAATCTAACTACCTCTTTTCCAGATACCTCAAGAGACAGCCTACGTTAAGGTTGGCGTTCGTTTTAAGTTGTAAAGTTACAATAGATTTGGTATTAGGAGTACCGGGGCGACTGTCTCCCACGGCATGGAACAAGAAAATAACATTCGTTGAGTGGCCAGAAAGTTTCAGTTTTAGTTATTAGAGATTGAAAACAAAACAACAAAAAAACCCTTGTAGATGTTCGTGCTTCTAGAAGGAGCGCTCTCACAAACTGACTGCCCTGAATTATGCTATTCTGTGGATTGCTCACTAATTTGACTAACGTGACTATAAGAGAGCAGTAATACAATGAGCTGAAAGTTTTTCGCGCATGATTTTGGAGTAGCGAAAATTACCGCGCCTCAAAAACTTTTTAAATTCAACTGAGACAGGCTGATTTGTCTTAATAATTCCATACAAGATTTTAAATTTTCACCATAAGTTTCAAAGTTTGTCAATTTTTGATTAACCAAAATTTATTACAGAGATTTTCGGATGGACCTTATCAACATTCGGAGATTTTCTTTGATACGAACAGTTATGTGTTTTTTTACTTCTACCACGGGACTTCACGCTTAGGAAGTATTCATGCCTCTGAAAACCTTGCGAGACTAACTTCGAGAAAGTTTGTCCACATTTTAACAAAAACTTATTATAATAGACAAAAACGCCTAAAATCAGATTTGTTCACACTAACCTTTGAAAATTGGGCTTAAAGTTTTCACTTAAAATTGGGTAAATTGAGTTATCTTTTTATATCAACTAAGATTACGGAATTTTGAGATAGGTTTTTTGGTTAAAATTTTTGAAGAATGTTGTTTTTTTTTCTGACAGTGCTCCTCAAAACTGTTTGAATGATTCGGCGTCCTAATCTTCCAAGCCATGTTTACTTGAAAATTGTTGTCGGTGTTATTTTTGTAGCCTGGGTAAATTATATAAAACATATACTTCATTTCCGTCGAGTACTTTTAAATCCCGATCTAGATTTCTTGGCAGAATTTCTAAAGAACGTGTATGATGTGGCACCGAAGTTCTGAAAAAAGTATCCCAACTGAATTTCGGGACCAGAATTAATCTAAATAAGAAAAGTCGTCTTCTGGTTTTTGTTTCAATATTTTCACACTAGCTTTGAAAGAGCGTGATTAACTAGGCCACATGGCCTGATAGAAACTGAGAGTTGAGTTTCATAAATCTCGTGTTCAGAAAGTAGGTTGATATAAATCTATAGGGCGCCAAAGTTCTCGTATTCGCAGCTTTTAGCAAAACAAATTTGATCTTGTCGGAGTAGCTCTTAAAGTTTCAAAATCAAATTTTCATTAATAGTTTTTCTATCAGAGTACTTGTTGTTTTACAAACATCGCAGATTGATTCAAAAGTTTTTGAACAGCTTCGCTTAATGAAATCCAATTTTTGATTGAATGAGAGATTGGTTGAGCTGATTTTTTTCGAGACAAACATTTGTCATTTGATAACATCTGGAAGCTAATGAAACTAATAGCTCAAAACTTAAAAATCTCTTTTTTATTTTTTTTGAGTTCATCTTATACTGAATAGTTCAAGAAGGCTATCATTTGATTATTTGATCAGGCTCAGAAACATGCATTCATTATTTCGAGACAAAACATATGCTTCTATATATAATAACTTTGACAGCTATAATTTCATATTTCTTTACACTAATAAACCAAAAAAGAATTAAAGATTACGATTTCGATCAATTTTTCTGAACCAAAAAAGTGTTTTAATTACGATAAAAAGAACTTTTCCCTGTTCTTGAAAAAAAAACTATTTGGTCTAATTTGAACCTAACTCACAAAACCATTAAGCAAAATCAAGGAAAATGTCCTTAAGATATTTGAAATAGTTTTCAGTAAAAAAAAGATTGATCGAAGTCTTTTACTCAAAAAGATTTTTTTTTATAAACGCTTGTAGAATTAATTGTGATAATTATGAGAAGTTATAGACTGGAATACAAAATCAGTCTCAATTAATTTGGTTTTTTAACGCAGAGAAATCCCTTTCAATCCAATTTCAGAAAAAAAATCAATCTTCAATATGCACAGTACACAAACCTTGCATTTGGAATTTTCAATTTTATATGTGATAAAAAAAATTGCAACTGATTTCACAACAGATATAATTAAAATATTATAATCCAGGAAACAAAGACACCAATTCACAAAAAAGATTATCAACCTACTGTTTTTTAAAACAGTAGAAATCAAATAGAAAGCACTTTGATGAGAGGAAAAGAAGGTAAGATCGAGTGAGGTAAAACATCTGAAAAAATTTGAAACAATTAAGCCAGGAAACAACCCGACGTTGAGTCTCAACCTAATTTTAATCAGCTCAAATAAGTTTCCAGTTTTTGTTTGAAATGGAAGTTTTTAAGCTTCTATTACAACGTTTTGAGCAAAAATAATTAAATCGACCGAGAAAATTTTATCATCAATTTGTCAAATAAACTGCATAGATTATCAATAAAAAACCACTAAATTTTTCCGATAAGTGACATACATAAATTTTCAATTTTAAATATCCCCTGATGCTCACTTTCAAAAGTTTGTCTATATTTATCTTAACCATAATGTTTTCATTTATGTAAACGTCAAGTTTATTCAAGTTTATGTGATTTGGCCTTGACAAAATCAAAAAAGTTGGAAAGCAAAGAGTTAATCCCAGAAATCGACCTTATAAAATTAATGTTTAATTTTTTGACTGTTTGGTAGAACTAATTTTTTATTTGATCTGAGGGGTAGAATGAGAATTGATCTGAAATTTAAGCTGTCTGTGAAAGTTATTGTTCAAATGTTTTAATTTTATTCTTTAAAATGACTTTGTTTGTATTCAGTTCCTGTGAAAAGAAACGACAGATTTGTGGTTCAGGCGGATTTTATCGCTTGGCTGCAACTATCCAATATCAGTTAGTATGCTTGTTTAAAACGTGTTTTGCGCTATAGGCTGCCTTTTGATGATTTTTTTAAAAAGACACCCAAATAGATTTGATCACGAGGTCATCAAAAAATAGTGATAAAAAAGTCACATGTGATAAAAACCAATTGCAACTAGTTTCACAACACATACAATTAAAATCTTGTAATCTAGGAATCAAAGACACCATTTCACAAAACAAATACTATCACTTGATAACATGCCGCCCAAAAAAACGTAGTAATTTTTAAAACAGTAAAATCCAAATAGAACGCACTTTGATCAGAGGAAAAGAAGATAAAATCGAGTGAAGTAAATATTTTTGAAAAACATATAAACAAATAAACCAGGAAAAAACTCGACTTTGAACATTATTCTAATTTCAATTAGCTCAACTAAGTTTTTCGTTTCTTATATTTGAAATTGAATTCGTGAAAGCTTTTATTACAACGCTTTAAGCAAAATTAATTAAATCGACTCAAAAAAAATTTTATCATCGATTTGTCAAATAAATTATATAGATTATCTATAAAAATTACTACCTTATTCCGAAACGTGACATACATAAAAATACACCTTTAAGTATCCACTGATGTTCGTTTTCAAAAATTTTATCTATATTTATTTTTATCATAATCTTGACTTTTTAAAATAGTCAAGTTTATTCACGTTTAAGTGATTGGGCTCAGAAAAATCAAAAAGTATGAAAGCAAAGAGTTAGTCTCAGAAATCGAGTATACAAAAGTTAAAAATAATTTTCTTGAAAGTTTGGGAGAACATCTTTTTTTTCTTTGCTCTGAGGGGTACAATGAGAAGTGATCTGAAATTTGAGCTTTCTGTGAAAGTTACTATTGAAATATTTTTGATTTTATACTTCAAAATGATGTTAAGTTTGTTTGTTTTCAGTTCCTGGAAAAAAACGATAGATTTGTTGGTCAAGCGGAATTTTTTGCTTGGCTGCAACCATGCAAAATCAGTTATTATGTTTGCTTAGAACTTGTTATGCGTATTGCGCTGTTTCTCGATGAGTTTTGTTAAAAAGACACCCAGATAGATTCAATCACAAGATCATCAAAAAATTAATTATATTAGCGTTAGAGGCCATTTTTACATTATCACAAAAGACAGGTTAACTTAAATCTATTTCAACCTAATTTCAGAAAAAAAACTTTAATCTTCATACTGCACAGTACACAATTCCGATAATTTAGGTACTTGCATTTGGTAGTTCGATTTTTAGGAGATAAAAACAAATTGCAACTGTTTTCACAACACATACAATTAAAATCGTATAACCTAGCAATCAAAGACACCACTTCACAAAAAAAAATTATCAATTGATAAGATCATGCCGCCTCCAAAACAAACGTAGTGCTTTTTAAAACAGTAAAAACCAAATAGAAAGCACTTTGATCAGAGGAAAAGAAGATAAAATCGAGTAAAGTAAGTTTTCTCAAAAATTTTTGAACAAATAAACCATGAAACAACTCGACTTTGAATCTCAACCTAGTTTCAATTAGCTCAACTAAATTTTTTCGTTTTTATTTGAAATGCATGATGTGAAAACTTTTATTGCAACGTATTAAGTAAAATTAATTGAATCAACTCCGAGACACTTTTATCATCAGTTTTTCAAATAAAACAATTGAATTATCAAAAAAATCACTAATACATTATTCCGAAACGTGACATACCTAAAAATTCACTTTTAACTAACCACTGAGGTTCACTTTTAAAAGTTTGTTTGTCGATTTTTTTGCTTATCATAATCTTTTCATTTATAAAACAGTCAACTTTTTTCAAGTTAATAAAATTTGGCCTTGACAAAAATCAAAAGTTTGGAAAACAAAGAGTTAATCTCAGAAATCGAGCAAACAAATTTAAAAATTTTGTTTCCTTGATTGTTTGGGAGAACAATTTGTTTTTTTTTGCTCTCAGGGGTACAATCAGCATTAATCTGAAATTTAAGCTGTCTGGGAAAACTACTGTTGAATTATTTTTAACTTTATTCTTCAAAATGACGTTATTTTTTGTATGTTTTTAGTTCCTGGAAAAAGAGACGACAGATTTGTGGGTCAAGCGGAATTTTTCGCTTGATTGCAGCCATACAATATCAGGTAATATATTTGATTAGAACTTGTTTTGCATATTACGCTGCCTTTGATTAATTTTGTTAAAAAGACTTCCAGATAGATTTAATAAGGAGATCATCAAAAAAAATAATTATTTTATCGTTGAAAGCCATTATTACATTATCACAAAACATGGATTAACTTAATTTTTAAAATGAGAAATCTCTTTCAATCTAGTTTCGGAAAAAAAAAATATGCATCAAACAGCACAGTACACAATTCAGATAAATTAAGTGATTGCATTTTGTGGTTTAATTTTTGTAAGTAATAAAAACAAATTACAACCATTTTGACAACACATACAATTAAAATCTTATAACTTAGGAATCAAAGACACACCTTCACAAAAAAATTATCACTGGATAAGATGATGCCGCCTCCAAAAAAAACATAGTATTTTTTAAAACAGTAAAGTCAAAATAGAAAGCATTTGATCAGAGGAAAAGAAGATAATATTGAGTAAAATAAATTTTTTGAAAAATTTTTGAACAAATAAACCAGGAAACAACTCGACTTTGATTCACAATCTAAGTTCAATTAGCTCAACTAAGTTTTTTGATTTTGTTTGAAATGCATGATGTGAAAACTTTTATTGCAACGTATTAAGTGAAATTAATTGAATCAACTCCGAGACACTTTTATCATCAGTTTGTCAAATAAAACAATTGAATTATCAAAAAAATCAATAATACATTATTCCGAAACGTGACATACATAAAATATCACTTTTAACTGACCACTGAGGTTCACTTTTAAAAGTTTGTTTGTCCATTTTTTTTGCTTATCATAATCTTTTCATTTATAAAACAGTCAATTTTTTTTTCAAGTTATTGTAATTTGGCCTTGACAAAAATCAAAAGTTTGGAAAGCAAAGAGTTAATCTCAGAAATCGAGCAAACAAATGTGAAAATTTTGTTTTCTTGATTGTTTGGGAGAACAAATTTTTTTTGCTCTCAGGGGTAGAATCAGCATTAATCTGAAATTTAAGCTGTCTGTGAAAACTACTGTTGAATTATTTTTAATTTTATTCTTCAAAATGACGTTATTTTTTTGTATGTTTTCAGTTTTTGGAAAAACAGACGACAGATTTGTGGGTCAAGCGGAATTTTTCGCTTGATTGCAGCCATACAATATCAGGTAATATATTTGATTAGAACTTGTTTTGCATATTACGCTGCCTTTGATGAATTTTGTTTAAAAGACTTCCAGATAGATTTAAAATGGAGATCATCAAAAAGGAATTAAATTATCGTTGAAAGCCATTATTACATTATCACAAAGATGGATTAACTTAATTTTTTAACATGAGAAATCTCTTTCAATCTAGTTTCGGGGGAAAAAATATGCATCGAACAGCACAGTACACAATTCAGATAAATTAAGTAATTGCATTTTGTGGTTTAATTTTTGTATGTAATATAACAAATTACAACCTTTTTCACAACACATACAATTAAAATCTTATAACTTAGGAATCAAAGACACCACTTCACAAAAAAATTATCACTCGATAAGATGATGCCGCCTCCAAAAAAAACGTAGTGTTTTTTAAAACAGTAAAGTCAAAATAGAAAGCACTTTGATCAGAGGAAAAGAAGATAAAATTGAGTAAAATAATTTTTTTGAAAAATTTTTGAACAAATAAACCAGGAAACAACTCGACTTTGATTCACAATCTAAGTTCAATTAGCTCAAAGTAACTTTTTTGTTTTTGTTTGAAATGAAAGTTTTGAACGCTTTTATTACAACCGTTTATGCAAAATTAGATAAATCGACTCCAAGATAAATTTTATCATCATTTTGTCAAACAAATTATACAAATTATCAGTCAAAAATCACTACATTACTCCGAAACGTGACATATTAAAAACTCACTTTTAAATATTCACTGATGTTCACTTTCAAAAGTTTGTCTAATGTTATGTTTAATATATTCTTTTCAAAAAAAATCAATCTTCAATATGCACAGTACACAAACCTTGCATTTGGAATTTTCAATTTTATATGTGATAAAAAAAATTGCAACTGATTTCACAACAGATATAATTAAAATATTATAATCCAGGAAACAAAGACACCAATTCACAAAAAAGATTATCAACCTACTGTTTTTTAAAACAGTAGAAATCAAATAGAAAGCACTTTGATGAGAGGAAAAGAAGGTAAGATCGAGTGAGGTAAAACATCTGAAAAAATTTGAAACAATTAAGCCAGGAAACAACCCGACGTTGAGTCTCAACCTAATTTTAATCAGCTCAAATAAGTTTCCAGTTTTTGTTTGAAATGGAAGTTTTTAAGCTTCTATTACAACGTTTTGAGCAAAAATAATTAAATCGACCGAGAAAATTTTATCATCAATTTGTCAAATAAACTGCATAGATTATCAATAAAAAACCACTAAATTTTTCCGATAAGTGACATACATAAATTTTCAATTTTAAATATCCCCTGATGCTCACTTTCAAAAGTTTGTCTATATTTATCTTAACCATAATGTTTTCATTTATGTAAACGTCAAGTTTATTCAAGTTTATGTGATTTGGCCTTGACAAAATCAAAAAAGTTGGAAAGCAAAGAGTTAATCCCAGAAATCGACCTTATAAAATTAATGTTTAATTTTTTGACTGTTTGGTAGAACTAATTTTTTATTTGATCTGAGGGGTAGAATGAGAATTGATCTGAAATTTAAGCTGTCTGTGAAAGTTATTGTTCAAATGTTTTAATTTTATTCTTTAAAATGACTTTGTTTGTATTCAGTTCCTGTGAAAAGAAACGACAGATTTGTGGTTCAGGCGGATTTTATCGCTTGGCTGCAACTATCCAATATCAGTTAGTATGCTTGTTTAAAACGTGTTTTGCGCTATAGGCTGCCTTTTGATGATTTTTTTAAAAAGACACCCAAATAGATTTGATCACGAGGTCATCAAAAAATAGTGATAAGAAAGTCACATGTGATAAAAACCAATTGCAACTAGTTTCACAACACATACAATTAAAATCTTGTAATCTAGGAATCAAAGACACCATTTCACAAAACAAATACTATCACTTGATAACATGCCGCCCAAAAAAACGTAGTAATTTTTAAAACAGTAAAATCCAAATAGAACGCACTTTGATCAGAGGAAAAGAAGATAAAATCGAGTGAAGTAAATATTTTTGAAAAACATATAAACAAATAAACCAGGAAAAAACTCGACTTTGAACATTATTCTAATTTCAATTAGCTCAACTAAGTTTTTCGTTTCTTATATTTGAAATTGAATTCGTGAAAGCTTTTATTACAACGCTTTAAGCAAAATTAATTAAATCGACTCAAAAAAAATTTTATCATCGATTTGTCAAATAAATTATATAGATTATCTATAAAAATTACTACCTTATTCCGAAACGTGACATACATAAAAATACACCTTTAAGTATCCACTGATGTTCGTTTTCAAAAATTTTATCTATATTTATTTTTATCATAATCTTGACTTTTTAAAATAGTCAAGTTTATTCACGTTTAAGTGATTGGGCTCAGAAAAATCAAAAAGTATGAAAGCAAAGAGTTAGTCTCAGAAATCGAGTATACAAAAGTTAAAAATAATTTTCTTGAAAGTTTGGGAGAACATCTTTTTTTTCTTTGCTCTGAGGGGTACAATGAGAAGTGATCTGAAATTTGAGCTTTCTGTGAAAGTTACTATTGAAATATTTTTGATTTTATACTTCAAAATGATGTTAAGTTTGTTTGTTTTCAGTTCCTGGAAAAAAACGATAGATTTGTTGGTCAAGCGGAATTTTTTGCTTGGCTGCAACCATGCAAAATCAGTTATTATGTTTGCTTAGAACTTGTTATGCGTATTGCGCTGTTTCTCGATGAGTTTTGTTAAAAAGACACCCAGATAGATTCAATCACAAGATCATCAAAAAATTAATTATATTAGCGTTAGAGGCCATTTTTACATTATCACAAAAGACAGGTTAACTTAAATCTATTTCAACCTAATTTCAGAAAAAAAACTTTAATCTTCATACTGCACAGTACACAATTCCGATAATTTAGGTACTTGCATTTGGTAGTTCGATTTTTAGGAGATAAAAACAAATTGCAACTGTTTTCACAACACATACAATTAAAATCGTATAACCTAGCAATCAAAGACACCACTTCACAAAAAAAAATTATCAATTGATAAGATCATGCCGCCTCCAAAACAAACGTAGTGCTTTTTAAAACAGTAAAAACCAAATAGAAAGCACTTTGATCAGAGGAAAAGAAGATAAAATCGAGTAAAGTAAGTTTTCTCAAAAATTTTTGAACAAATAAACCATGAAACAACTCGACTTTGAATCTCAACCTAGTTTCAATTAGCTCAACTAAATTTTTTCGTTTTTATTTGAAATGCATGATGTGAAAACTTTTATTGCAACGTATTAAGTAAAATTAATTGAATCAACTCCGAGACACTTTTATCATCAGTTTTTCAAATAAAACAATTGAATTATCAAAAAAATCACTAATACATTATTCCGAAACGTGACATACCTAAAAATTCACTTTTAACTAACCACTGAGGTTCACTTTTAAAAGTTTGTTTGTCGATTTTTTTGCTTATCATAATCTTTTCATTTATAAAACAGTCAACTTTTTTCAAGTTAATAAAATTTGGCCTTGACAAAAATCAAAAGTTTGGAAAACAAAGAGTTAATCTCAGAAATCGAGCAAACAAATTTAAAAATTTTGTTTCCTTGATTGTTTGGGAGAACAATTTGTTTTTTTTTGCTCTCAGGGGTACAATCAGCATTAATCTGAAATTTAAGCTGTCTGGGAAAACTACTGTTGAATTATTTTTAACTTTATTCTTCAAAATGACGTTATTTTTTGTATGTTTTTAGTTCCTGGAAAAAGAGACGACAGATTTGTGGGTCAAGCGGAATTTTTCGCTTGATTGCAGCCATACAATATCAGGTAATATATTTGATTAGAACTTGTTTTGCATATTACGCTGCCTTTGATGAATTTTGTTAAAAAGACTTCCAGATAGATTTAATAAGGAGATCATCAAAAAAAATAATTATTTTATCGTTGAAAGCCATTATTACATTATCACAAAACATGGATTAACTTAATTTTTAAAATGAGAAATCTCTTTCAATCTAGTTTCGGAAAAAAAAAATATGCATCAAACAGCACAGTACACAATTCAGATAAATTAAGTGATTGCATTTTGTGGTTTAATTTTTGTAAGTAATAAAAACAAATTACAACCATTTTGACAACACATACAATTAAAATCTTATAACTTAGGAATCAAAGACACACCTTCACAAAAAAATTATCACTGGATAAGATGATGCCGCCTCCAAAAAAAACATAGTATTTTTTAAAACAGTAAAGTCAAAATAGAAAGCATTTGATCAGAGGAAAAGAAGATAATATTGAGTAAAATAAATTTTTTGAAAAATTTTTGAACAAATAAACCAGGAAACAACTCGACTTTGATTCACAATCTAAGTTCAATTAGCTCAACTAAGTTTTTTGTTTTTGTTTGAAATGCATGATGTGAAAACTTTTATTGCAACGTATTAAGTGAAATTAATTGAATCAACTCCGAGACACTTTTATCATCAGTTTGTCAAATAAAACAATTGAATTATCAAAAAAATCACTAATACATTATTCCGAAACGTGACATACATAAAATATCACTTTTAACTGACCACTGAGGTTCACTTTTAAAAGTTTGTTTGTCCATTTTTTTTGCTTATCATAAACTTTTCATTTATAAAACAGTCAATTTTTTTTCAAGTTATTGTAATTTGGCCTTGACAAAAATCAAAAGTTTGGAAAGCAAAGAGTTAATCTCAGAAATCGAGCAAACAAATGTGAAAATTTTGTTTTCTTGATTGTTTGGGAGAACAAATTTTTTTTGCTCTCAGGGGTAGAATCAGCATTAATCTGAAATTTAAGCTGTCTGTGAAAACTACTGTTGAATTATTTTTAATTTTATTCTTCAAAATGACGTTATTTTTTTGTATGTTTTCAGTTTTTGGAAAAACAGACGACAGATTTGTGGGTCAAGCGGAATTTTTTGCTTGATTGCAGCCATACAATATCAGGTAATATATTTGATTAGAACTTGTTTTGCATATTACGCTGCCTTTGATGAATTTTGTTTAAAAGACTTCCAGATAGATTTAAAATGGAGATCATCAAAAAGGAATTAAATTATCGTTGAAAGCCATTATTACATTATCACAAAGATGGATTAACTTAATTTTTTAACATGAGAAATCTCTTTCAATCTAGTTTCGGGGGAAAAAATATGCATCGAACAGCACAGTACACAATTCAGATAAATTAAGTAATTGCATTTTGTGGTTTAATTTTTGTATGTAATATAACAAATTACAACCTTTTTCACATACAATTAAAATCTTATAACTTAGGAATCAAAGACACCACTTCACAAAAAAATTATCACTTGATAAGATGATGCCGCCTCCAAAAAAAACATAGTGTTTTTTAAAACAGTAAAGTCAAAATAGAAAGCATTTGATCAGAGGAAAAGAAGATAAAATTGAGTAAAATAAATTTTTAGAAAAATTTTTGAACAAATAAACCAGGAAACAACTCGACTTTGATTCACAATCTAAGTTCAATTAGCTCAAAGTAACTTTTTTGTTTTTGTTTGAAATGAAAGTTTTGAACGCTTTTATTACAACCGTTTATGCAAAATTAGATAAATCGACTCCAAGATAAATTTTATCATCATTTTGTCAAACAAATTATACAAATTATCAATCAAAAATCACTACATTACTCCGAAACGTGACATATTAAAAACTCACTTTTAAATATTCACTGATGTTCACTTTCAAAAGTTTGTCTAATGTTATGTTTAATATATTCTTTTCAGTTTAAAAAGTCAAGTTTATTCAATTTTTTGTGAGTTGGCCCTGACAAAATAAAAAAAAACTTGGAAAGGAAAGAGTTAATCTCAGAAATTGAGTTGAAAAAATTAAAGTTTCAATTTTATGATTGTTTGGGGGAACAATTTGTTTTTGCGATGAGTTGTAGAGTCAGCATGAATCTGAATTTTAAGCTGTTTGTGAAAGTTATTGTTGAAACATTTTTGTTTTTACACTTCAAAACGTCGTTGTTTGTTTGTTTTCTGTGCAGGTTTGTGGGTCAAGTGCTTGGCTGCAGCCATGCAATATCAGTTAGTATGTTTGCTAAGAACTTGTTTTGCAGTACACGCTGCCTTTTGATGATTTTTTTGAAAAGACACCCAGATAGATTTAATCGCGGGATCATCAAAAAAAATGTATTATTGTTGAAAGCCATTTTTTCATTATCACAAAACACGGCCTAAATTAATTTTTGAACGTGAGAAATATATTTCAACTTAGTTTTAGAAAAAAAAACAAAGCTTCAAACTGCACAGTACACAAATCTGATAGTTTAAGTTTTTGCATTTGGTAGTTTCATTTGGTAGTTTGCATTTGGTAGTTGCAATTTGTTTCATGTGATAAAACAAATTGCAACTGGTTTCTTGGTTTCTCAACCCAAACAATTGTATTATCAGAAAACACGAAATCGCAATTTTTTCAAAAAAAACCAGAAAATATACCAATATACGATCGGATAAACTAAAACCGTACAATCAATTCTGCTTATTGACAGTCAAATTATCAAAAAAAAACACCAACAGAGATTTAAATAGAACTATTCCCATTTCTGCAATGTTATTGGTTTTTCAAGTTATATGTTTCAATGATCTATCCAGAAAAAAAATTTTTGTTTATTTTTTTCAACTAAATGCAAGCTGATTTAAAGAAGTAGCATTTTCTGAAGCGATCCTGAAAGTTGAGAACAAAACTGTTCAAGTATAAGCAAGTTTCAATTTCGAAACTTGTTCGTAAGTGCAGTTCAACTGAGTCTACAACAAACTTGAAAGAGAATATATGTTATTGTATAAAATTTAATGACATATAGAAATCAGAGGACCAAAGTGCAGCCTACAAGGGTGTGTTTATTCTCGTATTTGCAGCGCTCGGTCTATAATTCGAATTTGATCAAACCAGAGTACCTCATAAAGTTGAAAAGGTTCAAACTGCGCGTACTGATTTTTGTATAACAATAGTGGTTGGCTCATAATATTCGCAGACTTATTCAAATATAATTAACAGCATTGTTTAAGAAAAAGCTAGAGCTTTCGAATTTGATAACACTGACAGTATACATGTAATTGTGCTGAATTTCTTTTTCTCGAGAGAAGTTTTTAATACTATGAGAAAGGAAGCTGTATAGTTACATTTTTCAAGTTTTTTTACCTGTTATCAGTCGTTTTAATTTGTTGCCAATTCTAATAGTTCATATAACTAGAATTTTTTGCGCATGGAGAGCAAACGACGAAACGAGCATGCGCGGAACATGTTATGAGTTGATTTGATAGAACACATAGATTCGATAGTTTCCTTAAGATATTCGAATTTTTTTTTCAGTTTAAAAACTTGAATAAATCAAAATCTGATTTTAAAAGGGCTTTTTGATAAACGCTTGAAGAAAAAGATGTGATTCTTGTGACGAGTTATACACAGGACTACCAAATTATTCTCAAAAATTTGTTTTTTCAACGCGTGAAACCTTTTGCCACTTAACTTTAAAAAAATTTAAAGTTTTTTGTACAGTACACAATAATGATAACTTGTAATTGGCAGTTTCAAGTTTATTTGCGATACAAGCAAATCGCAAATACTTTTACAGCACTTATTAAAAACATCCTATAATCTGGGAATCAAAAGCACAATTTCACAAAAAAGTTTATCAATTGATAATATCACGCCGCCAAAATCAAATCATGTCTGGTGAATCACATGAAACCATCTCTATCGAAAACCACAAAAAAAGTTGAATATTTCTAACGTTTAAGATTTTTAGTACGAATAATTGTTATTTTCAGCTCTAAATGACTGTAAGCACCCTTATTCGGAAATCATGGCTGGCGAAAACTTGCTTAGTGTTATTCTTTTCATTCGCTAGTGGCTCACTTTTCTTGCTTGCACAAAAAAGCAAGCAAAAACAACGACTAAAACTACTGTTATGACTAGCTGGAAGAAAAATCAGTTTTGCACAGCAGTCGTAGAGAATAGTTTGCAATCGGAAAATGAGATAGTGGCTCACTTTACTATTCTCTACGACTGCTGTGCAAAACTGATTTTTCTTCCAGCTAGTCATAACAGTAGTTTTAGTCGTTGTTTTTGCTTGCTTTTTTTTACAAAATTTTTCATAGAATTAAGGCTTAGATGGTCGTTCCAGTCTTCCCATGAATGTTGTCATTATGCAAAACTCCCCTGCGGGAGCTTCATTTTTTGGTTGCGCAATTTTATATCAAATTACAAACACAAAGAACACAAAACAATCAGCAAAATTGACTGAGAGAGAGAGAGAGCAGACTAAAGTATAACAAAATATTTTCTATTCATGATAAACTGTGTATTTATAATTGAGTAACCATTGCCAACAGTGAATTGTTCGGAACGATGAGTTGAATGTAGTTTCAATTCAGATGCAATCTGTTAGGAAAAACGAAAGGCTCAAACTAATTAAATGTCACAACGGTGTTTTATATTTTCCTGCACGTTATTTGGTCTTTCTTTTACGATCTTTGATTTATTAAAGACATGGGTTGTTCAGGCAGAAAAAGAGACTGATATGTTAGACAAGTTCAACGTTTCGAGTTGCTGCAATTATTCATCAGCAGATGGTATAGTGTTATCGACCTGTTATCGCATAAAAAGGTTATGCAACTCAAATGGATGAATAAGCAAAAATTCGAATTCAAGAATAATCTACGTTCAGCTTTATTCCCATTTTACAATAACTCAAAAAAAGATAAGTTCAGCCTCATTTTTTTCTCTTTTTTAAATGGAATCATTGATTCGAGATTTGTGGGCGTACTTAGCGTTATATTACCCTAAAGTGAGTCGGCCCGATTCAGATCTATTACAGGAAACACTTGAAAAATTTTTTCTTTTACAAACAACATAATCCAAACCTAGAATGAAGTCAGACATTATTATCTACTCAAACTAAGAATGAAACTGAGTGAGGTAAACCTTCTGACAAAATTCAAAAAAATATACATTGTACCAACTCAAAGAAAACAATTCAACATGGTCCAAACTCTAATTTGAAGTTGCATCTTTTGTTTTGTTTAGAGGGTTGGAATTTAAAAAAAATCAGAAAAAACTTTTGAAAAAAATTTATTTCGCATAAATTTCAATTTACAACTTATTTTCCGTTTAGAAACATTTTTTATACAACTGCTGTGCAAGTTTGACTTATTTTCAGCCATTCAAAAAAGGACATGGATATGAATATAATTTGCCAACTCAAGGAAACAACTCAATTTGATCAAAATTCAGCTTGAAATGACCCCTCCCGTTTTGTTCAGAGTGTTGAACCTTTGAAAAATTTACTCGCAAAAAATTGAACGAAAACATTTTGTTTTTAGATTTTTGATTTCCAACCCAGTTTCTGATTGGAAATTTTTCTCTACGATTGCCGTTCAAGTGTCACAATTTTCGAAAAAGTTGATTTAGTTGTTGTTCTTGATGGCTTTTTTGCAAAGTTTTATATAGTATGAATGCTAAGAGGGACGTTCCAGTCTTCCTATGGATGTTTTCACTATGCAAAACTCCCATGCCCGAACTTCACTTTTTGGCTGTGCTATTTTAAATCAAAGTATGAATACTAAGAACGGAAAACAATCTGTTAAAATAGACAAGATAGAGTAGGTTAAAATGAAGCAAACGTTTATATGATAATAATGAATTATGTATTCATAAACAAATTATCTTAGGCAACAATGAATTAACCCGAACGATGAATTTATTGTTTTATCAACTAAGATGCAATCTGTTAGGAGTAAGCAAATTTTCAAACTAAATAAGTATCACAATGGTATTTTCTAGATTCCCTTGCGGTTTTTGGTCTCTGCCTTGAGGTCTGTGAAGTGGCAATGAAAGGAGTACTTCAGATAGAGAAAAAAACGACTGATCTAAGGGACAAGCTCAAGTTTTACAATCATTCATCAGCAGATGGTATTGTGTTATCGACCTGACATCTCATAAACGGAAGTTGATGAATATGCAAAAATTCGAGTTCAAAGAAAACCACGCTCCGCTTTGTTCGATTTTTACAGAAGCTCAAATATAAAAAACTTAACCTCACAATTTTTACCCGCTAAATATTACCCTTACTGACTCTGTCCCATTCAGGTGTAAGATGGAACAGCACTTGAACAATTTTTTCATTTTTAAACAATATGATCCAAACCTGGAATAAAATCAGAAATTTCTGATTAATCAAACCAAGATTTAAACTGAAAAAGGTAAGCATTTTGACAAAAAAAAATATGTTTTGTTCCAACTCAAGAAAACCACTCAACTTGATCCAGTTTCTAGCTAGAAAAGACGCCTTTCGTCTTGTTCAGATAGTTGAAGCTTTGAATAACTTTTATCAAAAAAATTTTGAACGAAATTTTTTTTTTATAATTTAATTATGAAGAAAGTCGGTGTACAACCTCTTTTTGTCCTGAAACATTGATATTTTATATGTTTAATTTTAAAACAAGAAGTATCAGCAAAATTCAAAAAATGGGCAAATGATTTTCTTTTTAAAATCCTCAGGCTAGTTTAAAAAAATGTAGTCTCCATTCCTTCTGAGCAGATTTAGTGAAGAGGTTTTAGCATAACACAGGCTGTTTTTAACAGAAAGAAATTGCCAAAAGTATGTTTTTAACGGTTTATCCAAAAATGGTTACTTACTTTTTTTCATATGAGCACGAGTTAGCTGTGCCAGCAGGAACATCTGCAGCTATCAGTGAAATGGAGGATAAAAGTGACAGAATTCCGACAAAAATCATTTTCAAAATTATTAATAAGTGCGGTTTAACAGATTGTAGAAAAATGGTAACCAAAAAATTCAATTTGGGCCGATATGTAGGTATTAAAAGCCAGAGATTTAGTCTTCAAGCTTGTTTAACTTCTTGAATTTGCAGCGATTTAGCAAAAAAAGTTTTGCAGCGACGTAGCAGAGCTTCAGATTACAAGACTACAAAATATTTTTAAAAGTCGAGAAAGTTCAAGCTTCATGCGCTGTCTTTCTTACAAGAACACTGGTTAAATTACGGGCGTCGCCGACTGATCTCACCGTAGGTAAAATTATAAACTTTTTACTCGTAGAAACATTTACTTGTACTTTACCGTAGTTTAATTTTACTTGTATCAAAGAACGAAACTTGCCGCTAAAAATCAGTTTATTGTAAATTTACTGTTGAAAGAATAGTTGTTATTGATTTTTGTCATAAATTTTCAAATTTTAAACAGTTAAACAAAATTGCGATTGGGCTAAATTTATAAACAAAAGTGTTTTTTTTTTAAGATTTTTTTTTCATTCTTTGAAAATGTATATCTTCAACAAAACTTCAATCTGATAGGAGCCATTTTGGCGCTAGTTTTTAAGATTCAAAGTTTCGTTGCTGAATGAATTTTTTTCTAATAATGCTATATTATTTATCCATAAACAAATTATCACAGACAACAATGAATTAATCCAAACGATGAGTAAACAAAAGCTCAATTTTAATAGATATCACACTGAATAATTAATTTTAATTTTCTGTGCTGTAATTGATATCTGCCTTAATGTCTGTGAAGTAGCGAAGGCAGGGGTAAATCAGATAGAAAAATAGACGACTAATCTGTGGGACAAGCTCAACGCTTCGAGTTGCTGCAATCATTCATCAGCAGATGGTGTAGTGTTATGGAACTGTTCTCGCAAAAAAAATTATGCACCTCATGTTGATGAATATGCAAAAAATCTAATTGAAAGAAAAATCCTGCTGCGCTCGGTTAATTTTTGCAGAAGCTCAACTAAAAAAAATAAATTGAACCTCAGTTTTTTTTCAGTGATTTATAAAATGGATGGTGTTGTACTTAACTTTAAGTTTTTGCCTAAAATGATTCTGGCGACTCAAGTCTAAGATGGGGAAGCACTTGAAATTTTTTTTCGTTTTTAAACAGTTTGATTTAAACCTGCAATAAAATCTGAAATTTCTAATTACTCAAACCAAGAATTAAGCTGAGTAAGGTGAACAATCTGACAAAACTCAAAAAAATAAATATTTTGTGCCAACTCAAGAAAACCACTGACCTTGATCCAAAGTCTAGCTTGAAAAAACTCGTTTCTTCTTGTTCAGAGGGTTGAAATTTTTAAAAATTTCAACACAAAAAATTTTGAACGAAAATAGTTTTTTATTATTGATAATAATCGTTGTACGACCTCTACATGGTCCTGAAACATTGATAAGGTAAGTTTTTGTTTTAAAATAGAAAATATTAGCAAAAATCAATCCAAAAATTACGCATATGAGCTTAATTTGGAAATTTTTGTGCTAATTGAAAAGATCAATTTTATTTTCCATAGATCCATATTTTTTTTCAATCAACAAAGGGTCTTTATTAACAGCCTTATTTCAATACTCATTGAAATTTCCCAAAGTCTCTGCAATTAATTCGGCGGACTATCCGTTCATTCTGAGCAGAGTTATTTAATAAGTTTCAGCATTGTCAAGGCTGTTTTCAACAGAAAAAAAATTGCGAAAAAAATGTTTTTAACGATTTATCTAGAAAAAGTTAATTACTTTTTTTTGATAAGAGCACGAGTTAGTTATGAAATCAGGAACCTATCTGCAGCTTCCAGTGAAATGGAGGATGAATCTTACAAAGTTCCGACAAAATTCTTTTTCAAAGTTATTAATACGTGCTGTGCTGTTCAACAGATTGTACAAAAAAAAAGAAGAAAAAAATTAGATTTTTTAAATTCAGACAACAAATAGGTGTTAAAAGCCAGAGATTGAGTCTTCAAACTTGTTTAAGTTCTTGCTTTTGCAGCGATGACTTTTTCACAAGAATACTGGATCAGAAGTTACAAAGATCGCCGACTGATCTAACCGCAATTAAATTTATAGTTAAAATTAACTTGTATAAACTCTTGCTAGTTTGTTTTTACCGTAGTTGAATTTAGCTCGTGACGCAGAAAAAACCTGCCGCTCAAAATTCAATTTATTACTACAAATTCATGGTTGAAACAATTGTCCTTTTTAATTTTCGTCATAATTTTCAATTTAATCAAAATTGCGATTGGACTGAATGAGTAGAAAATGTTTTTTTCTGAATTGATTTTTTTGTTTTCTTTACAAAAAAGTGTATCTTTCGGAAGATTTCGATCTGATATGAGCAACATTTCCGTTAGTTTTTCTTTTATAAATTTCAAAATTGCGTTGCTGAATAAAACCCTAATTTTTCAACCTTTAGAAGTATTTGTGATTCAATTAGGCCGTTTTTGTTGGATTTTTTTCGTTATTTTCAGTAAAACTAGAAAAATATCCTCTAGACAAAGACTTCATCGACTTTGAAAAACTGAGAAAGGGTGAAATTAAAGAGCAACAAGAATTGAAAAAAAATCGAATCAAAATTGTGCTTTCATCTGATTGGGAAAAATATACACTTACAAGAGACTGGATGAAACACGAAATGTTAGTGTTTGAAAACTTTTTGCATTAGCACAACAAAATGGAATGCAAAACATGGTTCGATTTCATTCCAATAAAGGAAGTGAACTGATAAAACTTGTATGTGCACTTGCAAGCCTAACTAACATGTCTACAGAAATCAACAAGTTATAAATTTATTCATATTGCGAAGTTGACAAGGATGTGTGTGAAAAACTAGGAGAAGAAATGACCGGTGGCCCTTCCATCGTGTTTACTCGAGAAGCTGTCGTTAATGAGAAATTCATCAGAAGTTCAAGAAAAAAAACTAAATCGACTATTGGAATTGATGCAAGCCAGCTTTACTCATACTCAAAAAGTCAAGATACGCAAACAGGACTGTTTACGAGATACATTTTGACACCGATATACCGCATTTCAAGGCCATACGTAACTAAAATCGCAACATTGAGGATAGGGTCATATCTTTTCACCAGAAAACAAGACCTGAATAAAAAAAAAGAAAGCCTTTTCACATCTGAAAAACGGAAGAAAATTGATCAATTTTTTGTGGACGGTTATTGTGATCAGTGTAATACAGTACTCCAAAGAATGGGATTTTACTACCACTTCTTTTCCTGTCAAGAAGCTCACCTTCCCTAACAGAACAGGATATTGAGCGAGGTAAAAAAAAAGAGAGAGATGGATGACATGAGACGGGAGCAATTTAGAGCAAAAGGATATAAGTTGAATTAATTAGGAGTTGTGAGTTTGAAAACCGATGACAGAAACAAGACTCATATCTGAGCCAACTTTCCATAGAATACACCTCTTTCTCCAGACTCCCCTCTATCAAAAACAAAAGAGTGTTCTCTTTTTGGTTACACTCAGTGCAATTGAATTGTTCCAGATGAACTAATTTCACAACCTGCCAATTCATCCCAATTTTAAAGAACACCGAAGTTGATAACTAGAATCAAACTGGAAAATTAAACATTTATAACCCCATTCCTTTATTCATTTGGAACATTGTTTGCAGTATACCAAAAACCACCGTTATATTCAATATTCTCCTCGATAATGTTTCAATGAATTCGTTCAATTAGTAGATGATGATATAAGAGAAGGAGACGAAAAACCTCTATCAGGAATTGTAGCAGAAACAGTGAAGTTTTTGGATAAATTCTTTTAAGGACAACAGATCCTTGACAGGTCCCGACATACAATCACGAAGTATCTCAATGATGAAAAGACTGACAAGGCAATCATTGAACAACTGCTCAAAAGACTAAACACAGTTGAGAAAGCTTTGCATGAGGTAGAGTTGCTGAAATCCATACATTTTGACAACTCAAAATCCTCGACTGGAATTCCATTTCAACTACTTGTTTTCGTTGAAATCAAACCATCGAGCGCAGAGAACTCATCACATTTGTGTTTTTCATATTGTAGTATGTAAAAAAATAAGAAAGTTGGAGCTCTTCTATAACTTCTCTAACAAGTTTTCCAACGTTAAAATGTTGAAGAGTTGGAGATGGACAGAGTTAGTTTTGCCTTGATTAGCTCCTACTGAAGTAAACTTATACGAGAAACACTTTCACCATGAAACAAACACTGAAACCATACTAGTTCTATTTCGCACCTTAGTAAATTGTATACTCGAAACTAACAAACAGCCTGCTGAATGCATAATCTATTCTTTATCTTGATCATTTCCACCTGATCATCTCACATGTCTACAACTCACTTGGCATTGTTCACTAATCCCAGTTTGGTCGTTTTCGCTTTCTAGCATAGCAGGTGACTGTAGCATCCTTGAAACTTTTATCAGCGAAATCATCCATATCAGTGAAGCAATAAGTCGTGCATCCAACCCTTTCAATAGTAAATTAAAACAAGACTCTTTTGATTCTGTCATTAATTAATTCCTCAGTTCAGTCTTTCCGTACATTCTTTCAACCATTTCAATAAATTGTGCTGAATTTTGCGGGTGAAGAAAAAGTACAAATCCTTGTTGCTGTCACTTTCAGGAGAAGTGCAGTTTTTTTAATCAGCGAAATGTTTGTAAAGATTTAAGGAAGAAGTAAAAGAGTGAGCAGAAGTGGGTTGAGGGTGGTGGAAGAACCTTATGTTTTAAGATACAGAATTGAGCATCAGGTCTCCCAGCTATGTTTTAAAATTTGGTGTAGAGTCCTAAATGTAATAATCTAGGGAAAAAGATTCGTAATGTTTGATGGTTTGCGTGATGATAAAGGAATGATAAAAAAAAGGTATTTTTGTATTTTCTCTAGTTTCATCGCAAAAACCTCGTCACGCGTTACGTAATTGGTAAACCTCAGTGGTCAATCACGTGTAGACTGTGGAAGGAAAGTATTATATTGTGTTTTTTGGCTCAAGGTAAGTCAATGCTAAGAGTTTTTGCGCAAAAGCTTGGCATTTTTGTCATAAAAACAAACTCAAATTTTTCAGTAAAACTTGAAAAAACTTGATAAGATTTGGTATATCTTGACCTATTAAACATTTTGTTATTACTTAATCATACTTGATAAAACAGTACTCTGTTTACCTAAAACTATGGTGAAACCTTCTGAAAATTTGCAATAGATTCATCGCCGAATGGCTCTAGGAATCTTTTAGTCAATCCCTTGCTGCTCAACTTCATTTTTTCTGATCTATTTTCATAGCAACAATAAAATTTGCTACATAAGCTTTTCCGTACAATTGAATTCTTCTTTAAAAATTCTAGGCTCTCGTTTATTGTGTTTCTTGTTAACGCTGCAACATGTTCGTGGAAGAAAATTCGTCTTTGAAACTGCAATAAATGAATCTCTGCATTCATTTTTGTCAATTTTTCTAGTCATCTTCTTTGTTCGAACGAATAGAATCATACAAAAATTCCTGAGTAAGAGCTAAATACATCAAATTAGCGTCCATTTCAATTCCTCAAATTTATTTAGATCAAAAAATTGTCAAAAAAAATTGTATTAAATCTCCAGCATTCTCATCTTTGCATACTGCAGAAGGAAAAAGTCGACACTTATGGGTTCTCTGTGCTCAATTGTTGACTTTAGTAACTCAATCTCGTACAAATTTTTCTGAACAGTTATCAAGTGTTTGACGAGTGCTTCATTGATTGCTTTGTGAGTTTTCTTGTCTTTTAACTAACTTCTGTTGTATGTCTCGATATATCCAATATCTGGTAGCCGTAGGATCAAAAACCTAAAAATTTCATGGCTTCTGCAACAACTCCAGATAAAGAGTTCTCGTCCCCTTCCCTTCTAGAATCAACAACTGGCTGGAAATCTTGTTGTAGGAAGCAGTAATCTTTTGTTAAGTGTAAGCCAAGTTCTCTAAAGAAATTGAAGAGAGGAGTAATGGCAGAGCCATTTTCTAGTTTGGAACTAGATATTAGCATTCTTTTAGGTAGGATCATTTTGAACGGCATAATTTTGAAATAATAGTTTCTTCTAACTTCAGTAATTCTAAAAATTTGAGAATAATGAACAAACTGCTTTTCAGTTCATCTGAAACACTTAAGTGACATTTAATATAGTCATAAAAAGATCCATCTTTTGTTTTTTTCCAATAAAAATTCAGTAGAGAGAAATTTTTTTTTAGAGAAAACAGGTTCGCAAATGATTCTTAAATTTTCATTTGTTTTGACGTTTTGCCACAACTCACATTTCCTTATCATCTCGAGTTTGTGTCCTTTTTCACGAATATAGTCCTGCGTCAAATCATTCAACTCCCACCTTTTGTTTCCGTTCTCAATATCTTCACCGCTCAGGCACAGAAGTGGTAATAGCTTTCCATATCTTTAAACACCATTTTGCAGTATCCATCTACAACAGAAAACAGTAATTGTTTTATTTCCAGACGTGTGGAAACACATATTTGCAATCTGGTCTTGTTTTTTTATAAAAAAGACATGACTTTTTTCTCAAAGATGCGAGATTGGTTGTGTCTAGCCTGAAGTATCTGCAAATATCGGAATATAATTCTCATTATGTGAACAATCTTGTTGACATATATTGACACATTGATTAGGGGTAAAGCTGGATCGCATCAACTCCAACGATTGATTTGCAAATAATTGCTGAATTCTGATTAAGGTTTCGTCCACAACAGCTTTTCGCGTGAAAACAATTGATAGTCCACCCATCATGTCCTCCTTAATTTTCACTCACAAGCTTTATCAATTTGACAAAAAGCGTAGAATTTTTCCTTGGTAATTTTGTCAGACAAATGAATGCCAGATTTTGAAGAGTACGAAAGTCTTTTTGTCTCACTTGCTTTATAGCTTTCGAGAAAAGAGTCTTAAGATGTTGCCCCACCCAAAAAATTCATGATATTCAGAAACTGTTTGACTGCAAACTTGAAGTACATCAAATTGTTAGCCTTTTTGATAATCATTGGTTGAGTTTCTTTATCATTAATTAAGTAGTCAATCAGATGGCTCTTGATCTAGTGTAAATCATTTTGACCACTATTAAATCCTAATACACGTGACGTGTTAATATACCTCTCCAGGTTTTTGTTTCAAATCAATCAGCTGATTTTTCTGCATCCTCAAAAACTGGGTTGACCTATCAGTTTCCTCTGTGTCTTCTGCACATTCTTCTTCCTTTTCAATGTTTTTAGTTGGATGGTTTCGAATTCTTTCACTCAACTCCGGTAAAAAATTTGACGTCCGCTATTCTACTACGTTTTCCTTATCTAGAAATTTAGTTCTCATTTTGAGCCTACTTTTTTCTGCCAAAAAATCAAAATTGATTCAAAAATATATAATAAGCTTTTGGGCTTCCTTGCTACAAAGAAAAATTTGTCCATCTATCAGTTTTGAGGATTTTGATGCAGACATTAGAACGTGTTCTCCAATCCAAATTGCTGTTGTGTAGATTTCAGCTCGTCTGTCGGAGCACATTGTGAATCAAAATCGAAAAGGCTACATTGTTGAATACTTTGTTATCTTTTGAAACTGAGATATTGAAAACGTCCAAATTTTCAAACAGCGTTTCTTGAAGTGTGTTTACTTTTATTGGGTAAATGTGTCGCACTCCGTCTTAAATTTGATAAATTCTCTGTTGAAATTATTTGACCTGTATAAAAAAACCACCAGAACTAGGGCATCGAAAACACTTGAAAAAAAACTATCATCATCGTTTATATGAAAGATATGATTGGTGAATCACAATAGTTAGACTGTTTTGTCAAACCTTCAATTAGCTAGACGAGCCAATTCTCCGACGTGATCTTGTACATCAAAATCTAATTTAACGATGTTGCATCCAATCATTTCTTCAATAAGAGGTAAACCTTCAACGCGAACTCCTTGAAACTTTTAAAGATCGTGTCCAGACTTGGATTAAAACTCATTTCAAATAAAGTATTTTTTGTGTGCGTAGTAAATCCGATGTTTTTCTTTTCGACATTAGGAAGATCAAATCTGAAGCAATAATTATTTTTGCTACGGAATCCAGCTTATTGATTACTTCATCCAGGTTTTCATTGATTACTGTAGTATCTACCATAGACATTCGGAAGTTGATTGTTTTATGCCTCCAGTTTTCCATTTCTGTATCTTTGAGCTTCTCTCCTTCTTCCCCTTCCTCTTCCATTTTGTTCAAGTCTGTATCACCTGATTTCCGTTGCTTAGCTCTAGGTTCCCTTCTCCGGTATTGATGGAGAGAGTAGTAACTCGGAAACTCCTTCTCACGAGACGAACAAACCTTCAACTACACTCAAAGCTAACAAATAGCCTGCTGACTGGATGATCTATTCCGTATCTTGATCATTTCCACCTTATCACCTGACATGTCTACTACTCACTGGGCAAGGTTCACTAATACCAATGGTCGTTTTCGTTTTCTAGCATACCAGGTGACAATAGCATCCTTGAAAGTTTTATCAGCGAAACAATCCATATCAGTGAAGCAATAAGTCGTGCATCCAGAATTTTTCATTAGTAAATTAAAACAAGACTCATTTGATTCCGTCATTAATTCATTCCTGAGTTCAGACTAGTCTTTCAATCATTTCAACAAACTGTGCTGAATTTTTTGGGTTATGAAAAAGTACAAATTCTTGTTCCTGTCACTTTCAAATGCGAAAGTGCAGTTTTTTGAATCAGCGAATTGTTTGTAGACTTAAGGGAGAAGTAAAAGAGTGAGCAGAAGTGGGTAGAGGGTTGTGGACGAACCTCATGTTTTAAGATAGAAAATTGAGCATCAGGTCTCACAACTATGTATTAACAATGAATTCAGAGTCTTAAATGTACTAATCTAGGGAATAAGATTGTTAATGTTTTCTGGTTTGTGTGATGGTAAGGGAGTGTTAAGAAAATGGTATTTTTGTATATTCTCTAGTTTTATCGCAAAAGTCTCGGAGCGCGTTACGTAATTGATAAACCTCAATGGTCAGACTTATTACAACAGTATTTTGTCTGCCTAAAACTATGCTGAAACCTTCTGAAACCTCAAAAAAACACAAAAAAATTGACATTCATTTTTTTGAATTTTTGCCAAAACTCACATTTCCACATAATCTCGAGTTTGTGTCCTTTTTCGCGAATATAGTCCTGCGTCAAATCATCCATCTCTCACATTTTGTTTCTGTTCTCAAGATCTTCACGGCTAAAAGAGCGACGAGTTTCCTGACAGTCACAGAAGTGGTAATAGCATTCCATATCTTTAAACACCATTTTGCAGTGATCGCAATATCCATCTAGAATAAAAAACAGTAATTTTTTTATTTCCAGACGCGTGTAAACACATGTTTGCAATCTGGTCTTGTTTCTCATTAAAAAGACATGATCGTTTTCTCAAAGATGCGAGATTGGTTGTGTACGGCATATCGGAATAAAATGCCCATCATGTGAACAATTGTGTTGACATATATTGACACATTGATAAGGGTAAAGCTGGATCGCAGCAATTCCAACGATTGATTTGCAAATATTTGCTGAATCCCTGATGAAGGTTTTGTCCACAACAGCTTTTTGCGTGAAAACAATTGATGGTCCACCCATCATGTCCTCTCTAATTTTCTCTCACAACTTTTATCAACTTGACAAAATGTGTGTAATGTTTCATTGGTTGTTTTGTGCAGTCAA
The DNA here is from genome assembly GCF_963678635.1 of Symsagittifera roscoffensis. Classification (NCBI taxonomy): domain Eukaryota; kingdom Metazoa; phylum Xenacoelomorpha; order Acoela; family Convolutidae; genus Symsagittifera; species Symsagittifera roscoffensis. Next base: position 40,134,951 of record NC_087071.1, read on the forward strand.
ATAAGCGCCAGATTTAGAAGAGTACAAAAGCCTTTTTGTCTCACTTCCTTAATAACTTTCGAGACAGGAGTCTTAAGATTGTTGCTCCACCCAAAAATTTCATAAAATTTAGAAATTTTTTGTCTGCAAACTTGAAGAACATCAAATTGTTAGCCTTTTTGATAACCATTGGTTGAGTTTCTTTATCATGAATTAAGTAGTCAATCAAACCTCTCCAGGTTTTTGTTTCAAATCAATCAGCTGATTTTTCTGCATCCTCAAAAACTGGGTTTCCTGTGTGTCTTCTGCACATTCATCTTCACTTTCAATGTTTTCAGGTGGATGGTTTTGACATCTTTCACTCAATTCCAGAAAAATTTTACACATCCACTATTTTACTACTTTTTTCTGATCTTGAAATTTAATTCTCATTTTGAGCCTACTTTTCTCTGCCAACAATTCAAAATTGATTTAAAAATCTTTAATAAGTTTTTGCGGGTCCTTGTTACAAAAAAAAATGGTTTATCTATCACTTTCGAGGATATTGATGCAGAATTGGAACTTGCTTTCTACTCCAAATTGTTGTTTGGGTAGATTTCAGTTCGTCTGTTAGAACACATTTTGAATCAAAATCGAAAACGGCTACATTGTTGGATACTTAATTTTTTCGAAACTGAGATATTGATATCTTCCAACTTTTCAAATAGCGTTTCTTGAATCTTGTTTACCTTTATTGGGTAAATGTGTCGAACTCGATCTTACATTTGATTAGTTTTTTGTTGAAATAGTTTGACTTGTTTAAAAAACCACAGAACTAGGGCATCGAAAACACTTGAAAAAAAATATCATCATTGTTTATATGAAAGATATGATTGGTGAACCACCATAGTTAGACTGTTTTGTCAAACCTTCCATTAGCTAGACGAGCCAATTCTCCGACGTGATCTTGTACATCAAAATCGAATTTAACGATGTTGCATCCGATCACTTCTTCAATAAGAGGTAAACCTTCAACGCGAATTCCTTGAAACTTTTAAAGATCGTGTCCAGACTTGGATTAAAACTCAATTCAAACAAAGTATATTTTTGTGTTAGTAGTAATACCGATATTTTCCAGTTTCCACATTAAGAAGATCAAATCTAAAGCAATATTGTTTTTTTTCTGCGGATTCCAGCTTATTGATTACTTCATCCAGATTTTCGTTAATTACTGTAGTTTCTAACATAGACATTTGATTTTTTCTCCTTCTTATCCTTCCTCTTTCATCTTGATAAAGTCTGTATCACTTAGTTTTTGATGCTTAGCTCCAGGTTCCTTTCTCTTATATTGATGGAGAGAGTAGTAACTCGGAAACTCCTTCTCACGAGAAGAACAAACCGTCGACTGCTTGGAAACTGATGTAGCATGCTTCCTAGCCATTGAATAGTTCATTTCATGCTGATTGTAAGTAAAATAATTACAATCTCGACAAGATTTAACTCCTTATTTTGATGTCGATCTGCCTTTTGACCAACACACATGTTTTCAAAGTCTCCAAACTTCTCATTCTCCTTTCGATTATGAGCAGGCATTATCTAAAAACCAGAAAAACATAAAGTGAGACTTTAAAATTTTTTTAATTTGAAGTACAAATTTAATCAATGAAAACCCTATTTTTTCTTTTTAAAAAAACTAGATGTAAGTTTTTGAAGTTAAATTGATTTGACAGTTTCTGATTGGCAAACAAAACTGATGATTAAACCCAAAATAACGTAATTTTTCTATCAAAAAAACATCATATTTATTCTTTTATGGGCTTGACGTTTTTTCTTGTATACAATTGACATCAAAATCTACACAAAAGTTTTTTTTTACTGCAACGATGTCATTCCTAGTTAAGAAGTGACGTCACTGCCCACGTAAATTTCATTCAATGGTAATGACGTCATTGCCCACTAAAACTTCCTTCGAAAGTTCTAGCATTTTCCGGAAACACATTCAACCGATCAGATATCAGTTTCTAGACCTAACTTTGGATGAAATGTAATCACTATTTGAAAAATGTCAAAAAAAAAATTTGATTTACTCAAGAAAAAGGAAAATAGCTGCAAATTCCTACTTTTTTACAAGTTTTTGGACGTTTATATTGTCCAAAGTATAAATCTGTGACTATGTAAAGGTTTATTTAGGACTGCATACTCAATTAAAGATTTTATTTTGAACAGAGTTTTGCGTATCAAAGCTTTAGTTTTACCACTGAGTTACACCTGACAAGAATTGACATTTTTTTAAATTTAGAAAATTTGAAGTTAACCAAGAACTCAAATAAAAATAATTCAAACACTTTATTTATTCCTTTCCCCATTTCCAAATTTTTCAAAACTCCCCAGCAAAGTTCTTTAACCCCTCATTTCTCTAAAATATTTCAAAGTACAGAATCTTGCATGATTAACTTTGGTATGAGCCTTGTTTGGGTATATTCATCAACTTCGAGCTTTCCTCTCAAATCCACATCCAAGTCAAAGAAATTGTCTATCTCCTGAAAAGTCAGCATTTTTCATTTGTTTTATACAAAAATTCAAATGAGCGATGAGAAAACTTGGAGAAATGCTACTCGTTTCTTTTTTCTTTCTTTTGTTACTTATATCGGCATTATTTCTAGTTTTTATAGCAACACCTTATGTTCATTTTTTTTCTCTTTTTTGTGTATTTTTACTTAATTGGAAGATTTAGGTCCTTAAACTGTAAGAATTTGTCTTATTGGAAACGCCACCATAAGATAAACGAACCTTTTTTTGTGATTGCAAATGACAAAAAATTCTTAAAATGAGACTTTTATCTGATTTGATAAGACTTTTTTTATCAAAAATTGCCTAAAAAGAAACTGAATTTTGAATAGAAACGACTTGCATTCAAACACGGAAAATCTACTCTGATTGGTTTAAACCACACACTCTCAGTCACTTCTCATTTCAACTTGCTCCTTAGTATGATTTTTTCAGTTCATAAAATCAAAATTAGGTACTCGGTCGAGTTTTTTTTTAACCAGAAATGATGACAATCAAGGGTGAGTCTCTGGAATTTTCTTGGCTCGATTAGAAGTCCCAATTCAAGTGTGGCAAATGATCAAAATTATGAGGAGAGACTTCCAGGAGCATCGCGGAAAATCAGATTGGAACGATGGGATTTATCTCACAGATAGCAGAACAAGTTGAAATGGACTATCCCGGGGTTCCTGAATCCTGACTTCCTTTACCACCGGAGATTTTGATAGGTTTCTGAACCATGGAATCCAGTGAGCGGACCATCAAGTGAACCACCGGCAATAGAGGCAAAACCATCATGAGAAATTGCTAATTTTGAGAACTCAGCTGCTCGACAGCTCACAGCTCTTTGATTTGTATTTTTTGTGTTTGTCGTCTTAAAAATTAGTTTTTTTTTCATGAATTATGTATATTTTTAAGAGATAGGAGCAAAAAACACAAAAAAAAATAAATTTAACCAAAAAGTCATGAAATAGTTTAAAAAAAAAACATTTTTGCACACGGATTAAGAAGTTCTTTTAGTTTTGCAATTTGCAAAAAATTTCACAACGTTTTTTTTTTCAAAATGGTGAAAAGTTAAAACAACTTAAACGTGTTGTAAAAACTTTCAGATCACTTTTTGCACAAAAGATAGCAAGAAATGATAACGTTTTTCGCCCCTCGCTTTAAGGAAAATCTCGCATTTCGAGAAAGACGACTTCACTAAATCTTTTCGCATTTTTTTCTTGCATCTCAATAACTAAAGATTTTGAGTTTCTCTGTTCTAAATTTGATCGTCAAGAAATCATTTTTTTTGCTTGTATCATGTTTTAAAACCTCAAATGAGCAATTTAATAAGATAGGGAAAAGCGCTCAAAGTCAACCATTTTGAAATTTTCCTAGCAAATATTTAACATCATTTTTTTTCAAAAAAACTTTTGCGTTTTTTTTGCATGTGCAAAAGAAAAATGAAGTGAAGTTTTTACTTATTTTTTTTGTTTGAAAACACAAAAAACTTGCATCAACTTTAAGAAAATCATTAAAAAAATTCGCACAGTTAATAGAAAAACTCAAAACAAAATTTGCATCTTGTAATTAATATATTCATCATTCATTTGAAAAAATCAAAAACAAACTCAAATCGAACTCATGTTAAAAGTAAATCAACTTAGGCGATAAAAAAATTTTTATTTCGGATTAGTACTTATTTCGGATTAATCAAATATTTAGTTATTAACACATAAATTGACACGATCACTATTTAAAGATCCATAACCATAAATGAAACAATCAACAATTTCCAACAAATCAGACTCATACTTTGAGTTTTGAACTTTCGAATCCTTTCCAAGAAAAGTGATCTAAGAGTCTGGGTAGACGCAAGCTTCTGGATAGAGCTGAGATGATGTCTTTTGATTTTTTTTTCGGAGAATGCGTTTCTTTAAGACACTGGTTATTTTTTCTAGTATTCTAAATTTTAAGTTGTAATATACTCCTCAATTCAATTGATAAAAAAATTCACGTCTTGATCAAACAATATTGGAACAAAATCTGTATTCGTACAAAAAAAAACACAGTCAACAATTTGGTAAGTGAAATGATAGTCATCTAATCTTTGCAAGGTTTGATCGAGAGATGATTAAATGATTACTAAAAAAGATTTGCAATTATCCAAGGAGCAGATTTATGGGTGGTCAGATACAGAGTAGTCTTGAGTAACAATGAACTCTTTGTAGAACGTTTTCAGACAGAGATGAAAGGAGTAGTTGCATTGTAGTTCGAACAGTTTGGGTAACAAGTTTATCAAATACAGTCGGTTATATTTTACCTTCTCCCAAAATTTCCATAAAACTTCGCCCAGAGAAGAAGTTTTTTTCGGATCATGTCCAAGTGGTTCTGAAAACACTTTTTTTTTTGTTTGGTTAAAATTTAAAAATTGATACAACTATACCCATCTTTGTCAGAAATTTCTACTTTTAACAACATCATCAAACTCTCTATAGACAAATAAAAAGAAATACCTTAAATTGATCCAAGGATTTGATAGCAAACTGATTGAAACCCTTCCCAACAACAGAACAAAAAACTTATTAGTTTTTGATGACTCATGTGAAGACATTTCAAATTCTAAGCAGTATGTAAAAATTGCTACAATTGGAAGACGCAGGGCACTGAATACAATATAAATTAAGCATAACTTGATTCATCAAAGCAAATTGGGAAGAGTTGTAGAATTACAAAATACACGCTAAGTCTTGTTCAAATCACTGATTATTGTTTTTCAAATCAGAACATGGAGTCAACAATTAGGTCTCGGATCTCAATTAAAAGAGTGGTACCAAGATGCAACATCTATTCCTAATGGTCCTTTACTTATTGATTTAACTCCAAAAACAGTTCATTTGCGAAGATTTTGCACAAACAGTGGTTCAGTTCCATCAAAAAAATTTTACCATCAGGAAAAGGAACTAAGTTGGAGCTATGAGCATACAATACGTCTCTATACTCCAATTATTCAAACATTTTTCGAAAACTTTAAAAACAACTCAACTTCCACTGCCCAAAAAATTTCAATCAGTTCCTCGACGGATTTCTAGTGAATTTGCAACAAAAGGATCTTCAGGATCGACGAAAAAAGACTTAGTAAATTATCAGATTAAAAATATGAGAACTCCTTGGAAGGACAACTTCACTGCATAAAGGGAGAACTATTTTATGCTCGCCTAAAAGCTTACAACTAAAATCTCTTATCATGCCTTTTGTCATTAGAAAGTTGACATAGTAAGGACCAGTTTGTTATAATTCCGTACTCAGTTTATCAATCACAATTTACCCTTCCAAGAAAAAAAGTGGAACAATAGCAAGAAAAAGAGGAGAATTTTTTTTGAATCTAATTACAGTGCCACAAATTCGAAATTGAGAACGGCAAATAATAAGAATCTTATTGATATAATTTTGATTTCTCCTAGAATTAAGCTAAGTCAGTCGGAATATATTGTATTAGGTAATCGAGACAAAAAACAATCTATTGACGACGTTGTGTGTACACTAAGGTAAGAAAACACCGACTTTCGAGATATTTACTCTCTCAGTTTGGAAGTCACTCATATGTCACCTAAACTGTTATCAACCAGAGTGTCAAACCGAAAAAACTGAGGAATTTGAAACCCTTTCAAAATCTGAAAAGGTAAGTCCTAGCAGATTGTTTTCCACGATTAGAGCAGCGTAGCGAAACTTGAGTAAAGCAAGCGGTTCATCCAAAAAGATTAAAGAAAAATTTTTACAAACCAAGACATCGTATAAAAACTGGGTCCTCCAGTCGGACGTTTGCGAAGGTTGCAAGCTTTTTCAAAACATTTCATTGAAATTGGTTGTAAGTATCTGACTTTTTTGGACAAATGGCGAGTCAAAATGGAGTCAATATTTTGTAGGCTCCTTGTGATGTTGTTTCGCGATTTGTCAGAGTTCAGCAACGAAAAAAAAATCCAAAGACACTTGGCAGGCTATGAAAAAAAAAAGATTTCTCGAAGAAAAACTCCTGAAAAACTTGGCGTTGATATAAGAACAGAAAATACGGAATTTTTCAAAAAAATTTGCAAAGCGAAAAACATTGAAGTTTACTGAACAATGATTGAAAAAAAAGCTGGATTTGCAGAGAGAGCTTTTCAATCAACAAAACACATAAATTTTTGCTACATTGAAGATAAGGGTAACAATTCGTTCTCAAGTTAACTCAATTTGTGTCTAAAACAGATTGTCGACTCAATAGATATCTACTGATTTCTTCTCAACACTAAACAAAAAACCTCTAACAAGAGTAGTTTAGATATACGACACTGGGATGGGGGTGATCCCTACAGGGATCATTGGGTATAGATCATACCTAATGATCCCTATGTAAAATATTCATACCTAATGATCCCTATGTAAAATATTTATACCTAATGATCCCTATGTAAAAAACTTATACCTAAAGATCCTTATGTATAACTTTTATAGCTAATGATCCCTATGTAAAAAAATTGATCCCTAATGATCCCAATGTATAACTTTTATACTTAATGATTCTTATGTGAAAAATTTGTTGGTTAAAACAAAATCGTTCTGGCGAAATATTAATTCTTTCCGCCACCTTTAGCTAAGCTATATTGTATTCCTATTGAACTAAAACTGTTCAATGCGTTTTGCTGTTGAAGATCTTTGCGAATTGGTTCTTTCAATGTTTCTACAAACTCTATGGTCTTGGTGGAAAAGATATGAAATGAAATGGTTGGATTAAACACACAATCTTCTAATACAAGTGTCGTTTAAATGCACCAAAAACAGTGTGGGGTCAATTCCAATATGAAAGTTCTCAAAACCACTCCAGATAAAATAATAACACAAAACCAAAAGTGGATTTAAAGTAGGCCGCCATTACTTAACTGTGAACAAACGTGAAAAGTAAGTATAATTCAGTACACTAATTTACAACAATAAATTTTGTATTCAACTTGAATCAAACACACAACCTTAAAGTTTTTTGTTTGTTTTGCGTCTCTTTGACTGCGGTGCTGAATCTTCAACTGCTTCGCTGTCCAGGTACCATTCATCATCCGACGGCGAAGAAGAAATGACTGTATTTGGATCAACCAAATCACCTCTTTCAATATCACTCTCAGCAATTTTCGTGACACAAATTCCACTTGGATCTGGAGCTTTATAGCTGGTGATACTATTTAACAGGTCTCTCAACGATCGGCGTGAGTATCCAACACGAGAAAGCTATCTTCTGACCCGTAATTCGTATCCTGCGTGAAGATTTCTTCTTGGTTCGAGCTCTCCTGATCCCAGTAGACTATCTCATCTTCTTCCTCGAAAAGTTTCAGCCAAGCGTCTAAATCTTGATCTTTGTGGTGACTGGTGCTATTAGTTTCACTCACGTTCCTTTTGCTATCATCATCATCATCATCCTGATTGCTATCGGGAAAGATAGAAGCATTTACGGTTCTATAGTGAACGGTTCTAAATTTCACGTTTCTCGTACAGTTTCTCATAAAAGTTCGAGTTTTTTTCCGTTTTTATTTCGTACATTAGGCTGTCATTGTCTGAGTACATAAGGTGTCAGTTGAAGTTGGGCTTCATAACCTCTTAGTGAAATTTTCACATCTCAAATTTTGCTAGCTCTAGTATACACGCTCCTACAATTGTGGGTACATCCATCTGATTTTCGTTGGAGCTAATGTCAATGCATCCATGTCTTCGCCAAAAGTTTTGTAGGTTTCATATTCAAACTCGCATTGTTTCTTCTTGTATCTCGTAAAATCTTGATTTTCATTCTCTTTCTTTTTGACTCACACATTTTCCCATAAATTGTATTGATCAATAGTTTGTACAAGGCTTCTTCAAACTTGTTTTTTGCCGCTTTCCATATGTTTGTAATTAGGTTTACGTAAGGTTCGAGCCATAATTCTTGTTTGAACTTTACGATGCGATACAACTCGATTTATAATGAATTGTATAATGAGTTTTATCATAAGAAGTTTTTTACACTACCTATTGCGGGTCCACAGTTTTCATTGTTTTTCATTTGTTCTGAGATAAGTGTTTGGTATCTGCTCAACCAATCTTTTTGAACAACTTCCTTAGTGGGTGCCAGTGGATAGTCACGGTGACTTTCATGCAATAACTGAGGGTATTTTAAATCAATTTCAACAATATAACAGTAGTCTGAATCGTCAAGGATCACTAAAATTTCATCTATTGACATGAAATTTTCATTTCCGTTTTCTTGATTATTTCTTTCAATTCTAACTCCAATTGTCTCAAAATGGCGTGCAGGCAGTTTGTGAGTTTGCATTACTCCACCGTATAAATTGTTGGCATCAACCATGAAGCCATATGTAGTATCTTCACTCGCCTTAAATATTTTGTTCATTTGTATGTTGTTTGCAGTGAACTGTCGTTTTTCATTTTTTCAACCATGTGGAAGTCCCCAAAGACAAAGGCTAGGAGCAATGTGTCACATGACAAATATAAGTCATGATAGTCGCGCAGGTTCTGACAATTAAATTGATTGAAAACTTCCTTTGCTTCAACCAAGTTATCAGCATTAATAGCAATTTTATCTCCGTCTAAACTATTCGAGAGGCGGTATCTCTTTTTTGTCAAACTTTTTACGGTCGGTCATGTAATTATAAGGATAGAATCCTTTTCTACGTATGAGAGTTCTACAAGTTTGGGTTACGTTTTGAAAGTGGTTTTTCAGAATTGTAAATTTGTTGTCAGGCAAGTTGTCAACTAACTTTTGTAGTGATGGATATACAAACTTGAAAGACGCTAAAAAACGAAGATATTCATAAATGTTTTGTGTGGTTTGATCTTTTCGTGTAATGGTCTTAATCACTACTCCGATAACTAGTGAAATAGATTTCTCGTCGGTGGATGGAATGACTTGTATTGTACTACGCGAGTCACATTCGTTCAAAACTAGACATATATGATGCATGTCATAATTCTGCAAATTGTGTCCAATGACTGGAATGTAATTTATGTTTCTTTGCGCTAAATTACATTTGTCATGGGTCCATCCTAGAAATTTTTCCGAAGAGTGACAGTGATCCAGGCACTTTTCTTCGCTTTCACTGAAGTTTTCTTGACAAATCAAACAGGTTAAAGTTTCTTCTTTACACAGTTGGCTGCGATCTCCCAAATAATGTGGCACTTTCCGTTTATAGTTGTAAACGTCTGGGGCTAATAGATGTAACACTTTGATAAAATTTTCTAAACAATTTTCAGAGCTGTTAAGATTAAAAAAGAAAATGGTTCTGAGGACTCATGGTCAATAGCAACCATTGAATACCCGGAGGGTTCATGTTTTTCTAGAACGCGAGATGAAGAAATTTGTGGGTTGTTCATACATAATTTAATGGGATTCAGGAACAATTCGAAGTCGAAATAAATCACAATAGGTGCATATCAGAGAGCTTGAAAGTTTTTAAATTCATACTTGTGGCAGCCATTTTCGGCTGTTGGCATTATCACTACAGCTGGTTCATGATCTTTACATAATCGCTCATGCGTTTTATGATCAATTTCATTGTAATGAATTTGAAAACAGTTACGACACAACTGCAGGAAACTTCGGAATTTTTGCTTTCGAACTTCACAAACAAATCGGAGCAGGTCTTTCATCAAAACAAAGTGGTGCCTTCCGGGTTCATATAACAAAAGCAGATCCATGAAAAAATTATCTAAATTTCAAACTTTGAGACAATCATTGGAAATGAGATCTCCTTTTTGGTATTGAAACACGTTTACTCGAACGTTATCAAGTCGCTCGAATTGAGGAATCATGTTCAAGCTCATAGGCATAACGAAATCATCAGAAGCCTGATGCGTTCCGGGCTTTGTATAGGTGTGTGGATCTGTCTCTTCAAGTTTAGGGTCAACTAACCTCCCGACAATTAGATCAAGCCTATATCTAAGATGATAGGCGGCAGTGTAGCATAACAAAAAGCAATAGTGGTCGTTGTGATTACGAATATTTATCAATTGTCGCGTATTTGCTAATTTTGCAGGTTGAGGTATAAACGAAGAGCCTCTGATTGGTAATATTTTTCCGATTTTATTGTAAAGCTCAATTACACGCTGCAGAACCCAGCCGCTACCATGGGATGAAACTTTCTGGAACACAGCTGCCATTTTTTCGAGCATTTCGAGAAATCATTCATCAGACAAACCATTTGCATATAAGGGCGTCATCATAGAGTTAGCGAGAAATTCAACGCGTTCGTCTTCAGGTTGTTGCACGCTTTGGTCCGAAACAACAGTAGCATGCTTGATTAAAGTAAGTTTAGCCAAAAATTGTACTTTTAGTGTCCATTACAAGTTCTATCTAAAATCAAACTTGGAATCTCATTATTTTTCAATGTCACAAATTCAATAAGATCATGTTCAATATTTTGTTAGGGAATAAAAAAGTCTTTAATGTATTTTTCATGGCTGATTCATGAACTTCAATTGAAGCTGGAAAGTTATCAAAATCGCTTGCCTGTGAGATTGAGCTAGAGGGGTTGCTGAGTGATGTAAGTTGTTGATCCAAAACAGGTAGCCCATGCTCTGATTGCATGTGATCCTTGAAATCTTTAAGTTCACAAAAACCATGCCGACAATACCGACATAAATTATTATTTTTTTGATGATCTGATTCAATATGCTGTTGTAAATTTGATAGCAGTGAACTGCCAAATTTACACTGGTAGCAAGTAGTAACGGGTAATTCTTTTGCAACAGCGTGAAAGTTTCGTTCATGACGAGATCTTTTCTTTTTTAATTAAATTAGTTACACTTGAAACCCATTTCGATCTGGAACTGTTTTAAAGCGAATCAGGAAAGGAATTGAGTCCGAACTAAATACCAAAATGTTTAAATTACTGCAGCTAGCTTCGATTCCTTTTCCCTTCTCGTTTTGAATTTGAATAGCGTTTCCCGCTTTACTTTCAATTTGAACTCTTTTACCGCCAAATTTTTAATTGGAATGAAACTGAAACAAAAACGTCTAGAAACCATAACAAAATTTCTTCAATTTTACAATTAGACATTTTGAAAAAAAAAAAACATTTTGGAAGGAAATTTTTTATTAAAAAGAAGTTAAATACTGTTAGAAAGCAAACTTTTCAAATTTATAGATTTCGGTTATGAACACGTTAAATTGATTTTTCCCGCGAAAGAAATTGGTGTTGTAGCTGTTTTCCCGCCAAAAACACAAAAAATCAAACTAGATTTGCGTTCAATTTTTTAAAAAGTTTAAATTGCTTTGTAATTAGATAACCGACATCAGCAAAAAAAACATATATCTTTTCATAGGATACCTTATGAATATTGTGAAATCAAATAATACTTTTTCTGTTTTAATTAGGATATATGTGAAGTTCAAAGAGGTTTAACCAACCACTTTTTTCCACAAGAACTAACCGTTTCTTTGTTTAACCCAAAAAATATCTAGAAAAAGTTTTTTTTGGGCTTTAAACGTTGATCTCCACAAAGCTTTGCAATACAGGTTCTGACCCTAGTTAAAAATGCGTAGCTCACTGAGAGCAGCATATGAGTTGTCGGAAAACTATATTTGGACCGTGTAACAAAAAGTTAGAAAATTGATATAGGATGAGGCTTTCGAAAAAGAAATGTCTGTATCTCTTCAGTGGATTATCTGAAGTACTGATCAAAATACTGCTCACGACCAGTTAAATAAATTTGTTCAGCAATCTAAAGACTATAGGACCTCAAGTTTACGAGATAAAAATTTTCAACGTTTTTCCGAGATTTAAAAATTCAAGTTCTTTTTTGTATTCTGATTGAAGACTTGTCGAACATTCGGTTATAAAATGACTTAATATGCTCTCCTTTTCCTAGCAACTTGATAAGTGAAGCATTAAGAGACAGAGTGTTTTAATTTACAAAATGTTTATACCTGAGGACACCAAATGAAAGCTATTAGATATCAATCTGAGTTTCAAGTTTAAATCTTTATACACAATAAAACCAAATTAAAATCAACCAAACGCAACCACAGTTTTAAAGTTAAATACGATCTAAATACTCCTGAGCTTTTTCTAGTGTTGTTAGCTTTCGCTTTTTCTTTGGTGCAAGGCATAGAGAAGGAGTCAAATTTTCCATGTGATTACTCACCGTCGCTTCGGGGTTGCGCGTTGGAGTTTAAGAATCTGGTTCATCAAGCAATGGTGACCTTGTAGGAGAAGGATCAGCTTTCGGGGTAACTAATAATGGTGGTTCAATCTGTTCCATTCCCCATAAATGATCAAAAAGTTCAATTTCTTCAAAGTATTCTAACTGCTTTTCACACATCGGAGTAACATCACAATCAAATTTATACAAAATTTTTTTTACTGGTTTTGATAAAGTTGAAATATCAACCTGAAGAGCAAGAGGCTCGTCAGGATCCGTATATTTACCAGAATTTGTAAGGTATCTCAACTACTTCATGTTCAGTTCTTCGTCTTCCTTCGACTTTTTTAAGGAAAGTTTACTGAATAAATGTAAAAACTTTTTGGGAATCATAATGTGATGTGTACATGTCCACACATCAAAATTTAAACTTTTTCCTTTTCATAACGGTTTCATAAAAAATGGTTTTTTCGTGATTGGAATATACGCAATAATATAAAAAGTCATTTTTGAAAAAAAAAGTTGGAAGAAAAGGACAAACGTAACGCGGAAAGAAAAAAAAACTGAAATGAACTGTGAAAACTCCTCATGAGATTAAAATAGGGATTGTTTCTTCTAAAATTAGAAATTTCAAGACCTCCTAGGTAGTTTTTGATAAGGGAGGGCGTGTAAAATATTTATGTTACCTTGCGTGGTATTCTATGTTTATCTCAGTTGCATTCAAATAAATAGCTTGTATCAAAAATAACGTTCAAACATTCTGACCTTCAAAATCCATTAAAGTTCTTATCAGTCGGACATGCACAAAATATTTATCCATTTGAACCAAATTGCAATCCAATATCTTTGCGATATAAAGTACATGTGTATATAAATTAAAATAGACACAACGCTTTCTTTTGCAGACATATACAATCAATCGGAACCATTTTTTTCTATCCAGTTTTATATCAAGTTACTTTAAAATTTTACTCGTAACAATAACTAAAGTCAAAACAAACACCACTACAAATGCAGATAAAGATTTTGGCGATTGCAATTTCGATATTTCGGAAAACAAAAAAAGGTTAGTGCGTGCTACATTGAAAACATATGACCAAACTGGAACTTATGTATTCCTGAAAGTTTTCAAAAAAGCAACTGAAGGCGCTGAATTTGAATCTGTACAAAGACTTTCCTTAAGCAGCGAAGAATTTTCAAAATTGCTAAAATCGGAAAAGCCAATCCGAGCGCAAACAAGTGACATTTCTGATACTGTTGAAAACAAAGACAAATCACAGTCTAATTGTAAACGAGCCAGGAAAACACAAACTTTTCTCAAACACAAACGATTTCAAGCACGACTCGAATTAATTTTCTTTTACAAAACGGCAGAAGCTATGTTCGGAATTGTGTTACCTGATTATTTCAAAAAATTTCAACAAAATTTCAAATTTGTTATTACTGAAAAAGTTCCTAATTTATCTACTTTTAAAAATTTTGCTTTTGGAAGTCACTTCAAATCTAAATGTTGCCCTTTTTCAGTCAAGAATGAAAAAAACTCATTACCATAAATTGATTCAAGTAGATTCAGAGGAACAAAGAAACCATTTTTTTTCTTTCCCAAAAATGTTTCAGTGTTCCTTGTATTTTCACTTGCTTCAAACACTTAATTTCTCCTGCTAAAGATGTCAAAGGAAACGGTGAGTTATTTGACAAGCTTAAATTAGCTCTCACTTATTCGGCACAACCTGTTGCAGCCAATCTCGATTTGTTAGATTTCACTGCAATCAAAAAACGTTTATCCAAATTATTGCTTTCTGCAACGTCATCTAACAAACAAATTTCACCAAATCAAAACGTTTGCAAGAAATCTCAGGCTATTGGGGGACAGAAACGAATTAATATTACAGTTACGCCTGCTGCATCATCGACGTCAAACAAATCCGCAAAAATTTCGACTTCAGTTTTAACGAAGCACACAGAAAGCAGACATGTTCAAACAGGTGAGATGAATACGGAAGCTTTGAAAAGATTTGAAAGTTTAATTAATGAACCCCATTCTGCCGCTTTTTGTAAAATAATGGATATTTTTACAAGTGGATATGGGAAACTTGATGTAGATACTGACGTTTTTTTTGTGAAATTTTTTGTTGAAGAGAAAGTTAAGTTTTAATTGATACTTTTCATTATTCCTTTTTTATTATATTGAGTTTAGTAAACATGATTTCAACTTTCGATATAAAACTTTTTCATGAAAGATTTTTATAGACTTAAAATCACAATATCCGGATAAATCAGTCAGATTTCAGTATTTTTTAGCCACTTGTTTGTATTTGGATGCTGATATCAATTTGGATTTTGTTTTGAAAAAAAAAACAGACCATATGGTGGTTTAATTGGAATAGACAATTCGTCGCTCGACAAACACTTGAAACAATTCAAATTTCTTAGATTACATGCTATATTGCATGACGCAGCAGGAAAAAATCATTCCGGTCCTGGGTACACATAAAATTTGTCTTGTCCAATAAAAATGTTACCTGGGTCACGTGACAGGTATTGCGTTTTGCTTATTTCTTAAAGCATTCAAACCAAAATTATTTCGTTTGTTGGAATATTGAGTGAAAGTCATGCTAACCCACAGAAAGAAAACTAAAACTTTGTTTTTCAACCATCTCATTATTTTAGCTATTGAAAGGTTTGAATGTGGCAAGAAACCTTTGATCATCAAGGAACTTTCCGTTTGCTCTGCTAATTCAATTGATACAATTCATTTTCTGCCACCAGTTCAATTCAACAATTTATCAATAGAAGAGAAAAAAGCTCACAATTGGGTATCTTTAATTCTACGCGGGCTCCGTTGGGACGAAGGTGAATACCCTTACTCATACTTGGATTAAATTTTTGACAACATTCGTTCGAGGAGCCCAAATTTCTATTTTTTTGCTAAAGGTACACAAAAATCTGTTTCATTAGCTAAATACTTAAAATTACCCGTGACAAATTTGGAAGATATTGGCTTCCCAAAGATTTAACAGTTATTGGGTCAAGAAAAAAATATTTGCAAACGACATTCTCATTTACTTCCCTCGCATCAATTATTAAACCATTGTACCCGTAGAAATCCAAAGTTTTTCTCGATTGGTTACAAATGAACTGTTCAATCATGCAAACAACCTTATCTCCAAATTTGGTGGTTTACGATTCAATGACTAATCAGAGTCCTGAAAATATTTTAACACCAAGAATTAAAGTTACTTTTACGCGGACAGGCATATTAGATTGTCGAGGAAAACGTCTCCTGCAAAAACTCGAACAAATTATACTGAACGATATCGCAACCAATAATTTACGGAAATTTTTTACAGTTCTGGACTAATTTCACCTGTACAATGTCCAGACTCCAGGAATTTCGCCAGTCAATTCCGTTGTTCAATCTCAACCTGGAAGGGCTGCAACCTCAGTTGGGAGAGAGAAGACAAATCCATTTGCATGACCAACAGCTTCCAGCTGAACTGAAAGAATTAGTCAAAACTGATAACGTTGAGGAAATACATTTAATTGAAGCCACTATCAGAGTTGCTGCTCATTTTTTTGTGAAGTTGAAATCTAATTGTAACCATGACAATTTCTCAAAATATGAGTTCTTCTTCATTGAACGAGGAGTTGATTTGCCTGTTGAACCGAAATGAAGAATCACACATCTATACCAAGTTTTGTGAATCATAATAAACATATTTATTGATTGTTTTCATTTTCTTTTGATCTTGTGTGATCACTAGTTGCTAACAAGTCGTGTTTGAAAATTCAAAATTTCAAAAAAATATTGTTGTCAAAAGAAAACACACAAAAGGTGAGTTTCTCTCCCAACAGTTGAGAATTTATTAAAAGAGTTATTCGACAAAATCAGTACCAAAAACGTAGAAAAAATTGTTCGGATACTTCTGACAGACAAAAACATAGCAAGATATAGAATAAAACACAAACCAAACGGCAATATATCAGAGAGAAAAAAAGGCGATTGGTATGCAGTTGTAACTATCAACCTTCATACAAATAAGCTAAAAAAAACTTCCAGTAAACATGGAAAATGATGAAACCACCGTCGAGAACAATGATTGCGACTTTGTAGACATTGGTGGTGCCGAACAGTCTTTATCTCACGAAAACAGATCTTGAAAATTTTGTAATTCTGTTTGTCTTCCGTCTGCAGAAGTTGTTTTTTTTTCACACAAGTCTGTTTCAATTTAATTTAGCTCTCTTTATCTATTTCGAATTGTCATTTTACAACCTTAGTTGTGACGAGACTGACATTTAGCTTTCAATACTATCCAGTACAGTTGGTTACATGTTACCCAATCCCAAGTTATAATAATGAATAAGATCATTTCAACCAAAAGATTGTCTGTTTATGTCCGTTTCAGTTCCCTCGCGATCTGGCAAAACTGATTTAATTTTTCAAATGCTTTTCAAAGGTACATTCTATCCATCGTATAACAAGATATTTTATTTTTACCCCTACGATCAACCCAAATACCGTTCCTTTGTTTTTCACAACAAATTTGATATTGAATTTATAAAATTGTCCAGCTTTGAAATTGTTAATAACTTACGGGATTACATGATTGCGATGAATGATTGCTTTGATGATACCTGTGAAGAAATTTTTAATGAAAAAGATTTTGTTAAATTAGCTCAGCAGGCAGACACAAAAATGTTCATGTTATTTATGTCAAGCACAATTTACTTCAGCAAAGTAAACAATCATGTACAATAGACTTGTAAACAACTCATTTAATTTTGTTCAAATCACCTCAAGACATTCAACATATTGATTATTTAGGCAGAAAATTGAATAATGCACAATTCCTCCGTCATGCTTATCAGTTGGCAACGAAAGAAGATTTCGGTCATCTGTTGATAGACTTGGATCCCAAAACTTCAGAATGTCTTCGTTATTCGTCAAACATAGTTCCATCATCGCCAACCATTTTCTAATTACCTTCCTCAAAAACAGTTATCACATCTCTTGAAAATGAAAGAGAAAGAATTATGTATATTAAAGCAAATGCTCAAAAGTCAACAATATAGATCAATTTTGAGAGGAGCTGATTCAAATTTTTTTTAGATTTCTTTGCTATTGTTTTGTAAATGTTTTTCTTGGACATGTTCCAGCTAACAAAAGTTTTACCGAGAGTAAGAAAGTACCATTGGAAAAAATTGTTGACCCTAAGCTTAGTATCCGAGAAAAACGAAAAGTTTTGGCAAACAACATTTCACTATTTAAATCAATCGGAGAATCGTGTTACACTTACCTGAAAAACTATAAACTAAGGCATTTATGCTGAAGAATTCATCCTCATTCCTCGATAAACATATGCTCCAGATGAGAAAACTGCACCACAATCTCAAATCCTTCATAATCCATTAATTAACGACAAATCATCTCATCTCAATTACATAAAACGATTTCAAGAACGAAATATCAGCCGTGACTCTCCACCACCATTCAACCCAATATCTCCTATTCCTTTAACCCCTAGTATTGTAGTACCAAAACTTCGAAAAATATAGTTATCTGCACTTACTAATTTCAGTGGAAGCAGAAAAAAAATGTTCAATCATACAATTCTCTGCAGCAGACAAGTTCAAAGAGAATAGAAAAAAAAACGATGAAAAAAGTAATGGAAAAAGCGCTGAAGTGTTTCGAAAGGTTAAGAAAAATTCAAGAGCTTTTGGAAGCTAATAAATTGGAAAGGGCAAATCTAGTGCTAAAGCAGGTGTTCAAAGTTGAATTCTTGACTTTAGACGTTGACGGACATGTTTTATTTCAAGGAAAACCAACACTCGTTAAAATTGAATCTGTTTCGTACGATAAACAGCAAAACACAAAAAAACTTGAGGGTGTTTTTTATCCACAATTTTTGAAAGAACTGAATCTTGATCCTAGTTTAGTGTCCAACACTTATGCCAAACAAGTTCTCCGCTCGCTTAAGAGCGAAGCAGCTAAGCCCTCAACTTCTTCCTTCTTTGTCTCCGACAACCCGATAGCTGAGGAATCGAAGAGATCAAAACCCTTCTCTTCGAAGACTCGATCTACAACTCTCAAACCCAGAACCAAGCAATCCGACAAAAGAAAAACCCAGAAAAAAGAATTTTTCCCCACCAATGACGACGATGATAAAAACTATGAAAGCAGTAAAGAATCGTTTGCGACGACGTCAACAAAATAATGGAAATCCTACTATCAGTGAAGAAAAAACTCAAGATACACGAAAGGTCCAGCTGCGTTTGGATCTCAATCATCATCAACAAAGTATGGATTGTTTCGTAAAACATATCCTTGGCTAAAAGTGATTTTTAACGATATCAACGAACTTTGGTCTGTTGACTTGGCTTATGTTAATAAATTGGCTAAATATAACCGAGGGGTACGATATTTGTTAGTTGCTGTCAATTGTCTCTCTCGCTACTTACGAGTGGAACCCCTGAAGACCAAATATGCTAAAGAAACAACCGAAGCTTTCAAAAAATGATCAAAACAAATCAACCAAAAAAATTTTGGTTGACAAAGGCACCGAGTTTAAGGGAGAGTTGGAAAAGTTATGTTCTAAACGAGAAAACATCAAATACAATACTCACAGTGAAAAAAAATCAGCGTTTGCCGAAAGAAACATTCGATGGCTGAAAAGTATTATCTACAAGTACTTGGAGTTTGAATGGACTTACAGTTAAATTGGAAAATTACCAAGTTTCGTTCAAAAGATTAACTCACACGTTAATAGAGTAACAAAAATGGCTCCGAACAAGGTCACAAGAAAACATGTACCTGCTTTAGTTTCATTATTTGCAAACAGTTTATCGAAGTTGGTACAGAAACCAAAATTTTATGTTGGTGACCCTGTGCGATTAGCGAAAACTGACTTGCCTTTTAGAAAAAGTGTTACAAGCAGATTTTTACTGACGAAGTTTTTGAAATAGTTGCCATTCCTACAGTAAACCCTCCAACATACAGTCTCATTGATGGAGAGAAGGAAGAAATTAACAGAAAAATTTAGGAAAAACAACTTAGTTTAATTGGAAGCAAAGCTGATTATAACGAAAAGCGTCGATGATGAGTTTACTGTACACTCGATTTCAACAGCATCAATAGATTCTTTGCCAGACGACACTTTGACTAGTCTTAGAATTTTTTGTAAGAATTATTAGCTTTAGACGGAGATTAGACAGTTGGTCACTCAGAAATAACTTTCCCGACGAAATTAAACAAGGTTACAGATGGGGAATTTACATACATCAGAGCATCCGAAGTAGTAGCCAGTAAATCCAACGCTGGTAATCGGAATACAATTTCCAGACCTTACTATGGCGAAAAAAAAACTTATCAAATCAGGAGAGTACACTTTTATAGAACAATTGGCTATGAGATAAAAACAAAACTCACAGATAAAATTCATTTTGATGCAAGTCCTGAAGAAATCACGAATAGCATGAGCATTTGGATGAACGCAAATGAAGGAATCTCATTCCCAAGTCCCCAAATACCCAGTCTGTTAGGCTACAATTCAAACCTTGATGAGAACGGTGAATATCACATTGATTACAAAATGAGACCCTCCTTCGATACATCTTATGAGGGAAACGAACTGTACGAATCTCATTTCCCATATGACTTAGTGGGACAAGTCTAAGTTTTGTCTTTATTGACATTATTCAAAACCAATCTGTTGGAGATGCAAAGGCCCCATTGTTACGCGTCATTGATTCAAATAGACGCATCAAAAATAGTAGTGCCTGCAGCATTGAACCTAATCATCGAAAAAACTTCACTAATTTAGACTACAAAAACTAATTCACTTCATCTAAAAAATCAATATCGGTACAGTTGCGCACAGAAACTGGAAGACTAGTGCCCTTTGCAGGAACTGGTAAAGTTGTGTTGACTCTAAAATTCAAGCGCTTTGATTGAAAACCAATGGAACAATATTATTCAAAGCAAGCTTCTTTTCCTATTTCACTGGACACTACCGACAACGCGGCAGTGGATTTGGCGCTTTGGCTGCTGGTATTGGTCGTGTTGCTAAACCGTTTGCACGACGGATTATTCTACCGGCTGCGAAAAAACTGGGCAGAGAATTTTTGATGAGTGCAGCTCCAGAACTGATTGAAGTCGCTATGAAACAGAAGTATCCTAAACAAGCATTAAAAAAACTGTCACAAAAACTGCAAGAAAACAACTCGGTGGTGGTAGACGTCGTCGAAAGACACCAATGAGTGGATTACGAAGAAGAATGTCAGTAGGGGCTCGAAAAAGAAAAAACAACCATTCGACGAAAAACCAGACCAGTGAAAAGTCGAGCAGATTTTTTCTCAAACATGAAAAATGATCGCTAATTTGACCCATAGCTCTCTGGATTTGTTTGAAAAACAACCCAATTTGGTTTTTTTTTTGAAAACGCTTTCGATCAAAAAGTTGGTTCTGTCGATTCACCTAAGGACCAATGCTTGAATTTGAAGTCACCGGTGACCGCAATATTTTTGTTGACCTGCAAAAAAAACTTTTGGAAGTGCGTTGCAATACGACAACACTAATCCTACTGTGTCTGATTCACCGTTCCTCGTAAGCAACTCCCTGTATTCCCTTTTCTCTGACTGTACCCTCTGTGCTAATGGACGCAAAATCTCAAATGCCAATAGTAATTTTGCTCATAAAAGCTTTATTGGAACAGAATTTTCTAACAGCAAAGGAGCCAACAACTCATGGCTTAAGTGTCAGGGATATCGTTTTGAAAACAATCCTGCTGCAATAGATGCAGCTGGTTTCACATCTCAACTATAACTGGTCCGTGAATCGAGGAAAGTTTGGTTCTATGGACCCGCTGGAGTTGATTTTTTCACATGTGACTAGCATTTGTTGAGCGGTGTTACCCTCTGACTTTCCTACAGACGGTCTCAAGAAGACTTTCTCATTATATCTGAAGATGCTGCCAAGCATTGCAAGCTGCAAATACTCGAAGCGAACCTATATGTTAGAATAATGACTGTGACCGACCATGTGCTCTCTGCCATTGAATCAACTTTGCTCAAAACTCCTGCGAACTACCCATATCAAGAAGAAATTACAAAAACATTTCTTGCAAAGCTGGTCAGCGCAGCTGGCAACAGGAAGACATTTTTGCTCGTGAACCGGTGAGACAAATTATAATAGCATTGAACACAAATAATGCATTTCTAGGAACAAACCGAACGAATCCTTTTCATTATCAAAAGTTTGGATTGGAGCAAGTTACCTTGAGACAGAACGGTTTACCAAGAGCAAGTACACCAATTAGTACACAAGATCATAAACGTCTCTTCTTCAACACACTCTCAGGGTTTGTTGCACTGTGGGCTGGGAATCACTCTGGATAACTACCAACAGCATTTTGTTATGTGTTTCGATCTGACTAGCACATAGCAGGCAGCTCATGACTTCTTGCATCCAGAATTACTAACTGCTCAGTTTCACTCGATCTTCAATTCTCAAACGCTTTGACAGCAAACCTGGAAATTTTTGTTTGGGGTATACGCTCATCGAATGTATTTATTACATCTGACCGTAAAGTTACAAAGAACGTCCTTCCAATTTCGACCGTCTGAAAAGGGATGAAATCCAATTGCAGGATCTCTTTCATAACTGTAAACATTTGAAATTTAAGTTTCTTGGAGTATTTGCAGCGAACAATTTTCCACCTCACATCCCAATTAATATCTTTATGATTGTGAACACTTTCAGATTCTCCGGGGACACATTGGATTGTGATTTGCAACAGAAGAAATGTTATATAGTTCGCTGAACCTCTCGGTCTTCCTCTTTGGCAGTAGACCCATCTATTTAAACTATTGAACAAGAAATTTCATCAATTCACTAAAATAATGACAAAGTATCCCATGCAAGACTCAAACTCTACCATGTGCGGTTCTTTTTGTATTTATATTGCACATTTGATTTTTGATAAAAACTTTATTGGTGATGCTTCTGAAATTGCTTACATAAATGATCATGTTTTGAAACGTTTTCTCACTCAAATGCTTTCTCATTAACTAACTTTTTTATATGGCTGTTTTGTACATTTTTCAATTTCATTTCAAACAATACATATTTTTAGTAATTGAAATTTTTTACTCACTTGTTAAATTAATAGCAATAATCCGAGAAGTTGGATTACTATAAAAAAATACAAAATCGTTAATAACTCTATTAGTCGACACCGTAGTAATAACTTAAACGCTTTAATTCCTAAAGAGCTTAAGAAGATTCTTTTATACTATAAACATAATATTTATGCAATCGTTTACTGTAAGCGTATAGGCACGGAAGAAACTTATAGTAAGTTGAAAGAGTCCAGTATACTGGTTATTAATGTAGTAACAGACTTGATATCTAGAAGGAAGCAGAACCTCACTGAGTTAGGGCAAAATTACTTAGAACTACACCAGGATCCCTCTCTAGAACTGAAAAAGTTAACGATCCTTAGGCGTTATAGCAACAATTTGTAGTGTAATATTTCAAAGAAAAAAACTCCTAAGCCAGAAAATGCAAGCGGCAAGCTAATCGAATCAGATAAAAAATGCTGAGCAGCAATTAGGAATTAAGTAAAAAGCTTCTCTTATGTGTTATATTGTTTAATGAGTCATAATATAATTTATTGATACTAAAGTTAACGTCTTAATTTATTGATTCCTTTTTTTCTCTCAAATAGAGCAAATGAGCAGTTCAGTAAAAGTGAGCAAGTTTATAATGATTCAAAATAACAGAACAAAATTTACAGTCGCATAACTGAGGATTTAGAGGGACCAAATAGGAAAACAAAAATAAACGCAATAATTGAACCTTGCAAGAGTATTCTCGAAAAGCATTAGCTAAGAATAATGAACTTGTGATATTAGCTAATAAAACGGACCAACATAGCAAATTATTAACGGAGTTGGCTGCATGATTGGATAGGATAATTAAAGTTAAAGATGAAGTAACTGGTAAAGCTCGCGCTCATATGGAGTCTAATCGGATCGGTCTTCAGAAACTAGTCGTTCAAATCTTCATCGAAATCGACAAAATCCGGGTCGATTAAGCAAAAATCAATGAAATCATTGACCCCCAGTGAGCGCCGCAAAGAACTGCTCCTAACGAAGATGAAGCGCGAAGAATCGGAAAAACAATATTTAGCAACCTTAGGACTGAAACAACAGGAAGCCATCAACGAAGAGCAACAGCATCAAATTAACATGGAACAAAAACAACAGGAAATTAAACTTGAAATTGTTCGTAAAGAGCAAGAATATCGTTTACGAATGGAAAAAAGTCGACTAAAAATGGAACGATTAAGCGAGTAAAAATCGTAATAAAGTAGCTGAAGCAAAAATGGTTTAAAATTGAATATCTCGAAGAGGCTGAAATTGATCAGCATCTTGAGCTGGCGTCTTCGGTTGATTGTCGTTCTGAGAGGTAAACGATTGGGTTGATCACGCACTAGAAGCTCAAAAAGCACCCGAGGTAGTCCTCAGAAGTTTGCAACCTGTATAAAAAACAGAAAGTGGTTTGCATCAACAAAGAAATGTGTCCACAGCGGGAGCTTCACCTCGGCAGGCGTCGCCGAATCAGGCTTTGGGTTGTGATCAACAAGGTTGTCCCTATCAACCAACCTACTTCTTCAGCAATGACAATGGAATCAAGCACGGTGTATACACTAATCCTGAGCACGAAACGCAGTCATTACCTATTTCAAATAAAGCTGCACTTTATAAAAACAATGCGTTGTCATTTTTTTATCCAGCTGTAACAGCAGCTACCAAAACTCCTCTACCCCATCCTTTGTCTTCCATACAACATATATCAGTCAACAACTTTAATAACGATTCTCGAGCTGTTGGTATTTGCCCGCAATCTCCAGTCAATACTCTGGATACACCCCTAATGCCATTTTGTCACAGACACCTGCAAATTTAATCTGCAGAAATCAAAACTTGCTATCACATCGCGTGTATAGCAACCCTGCGTCAGTGAATAATCCGTTTAGCGGACAGTCTCCCGTTATTAGTCACCCGAATGTGCCACTAATGCTCCAGTGGACACCCGCAGTCGCCCAATGTATCAGTGGGGTAACAAGTGATGGTAACAAGAACCCATCAGCTGGTGTTTTTCATCCGTAACGCCATAATCTAAGCAACAATTCTCGCATGTATCAAAAAGTGGTACCGTTTACTACGGGCTCCCCAATCACGACGCATCAGCTGAAAACACTTACGTATATCACCGACAGCCTTTTGCATCTTATACTAGCAAGACATTGCCGTCGGTGCAACTAGCTCCTCAACCGCAAGCCGTGTCACTAAATGAATTAGTCCAAGCTTTGTCAGTCCCAAAGAAAAATCCCCTTCCTGATTCGAAGCTGGCTCAGTACGACGGCAACCCGCTCCAATGGCACGAACGGTTTGTCAGTTTTGCATTACTGTAGACGCAGCGTCCGTAAGCGATGATGTGAAATTATTTTTTATAAAAAACCATAGTCACTGGAAAAGCTCCGTCAGCCATAGCAGAGTTCGCATACAGTAGAAGAATGTATAAGGATGCTCTGAAAACTCTAGACAGAAATTTTGGCCAGCCATCAAACGTAGTTACGGCCCACCTCGACAAGTTGTCCCGTTTCCCGCATTTTTGAATGCACAATTCTGAGAACATCATCAGCTTCTCGATGACCATTTCAAGTCTAGTGGCTGTCTTTAGGTATCTTGACTTTGAAGAAGATTTGAAAAGTATCTCTTTTTTTATTCAAGCTCTTTCAAAAATTCTTCCAAACATGAGATGATCTTGGTGGATTTTCGTCGTGAAACGTATTTGGTCACGCCCGAACCTAATTGACTTTAACAATTGGCTAAAAGATAAAGCAGAAGCTCTTGAGCAAATGAAAAAATATGCCTGGAAAGGCCAAAGTCGAAGATCCATCCAAAACTAAAGCTGTAGCGATAGTTTTTCCTTCGACAACTACACTTGAGAAAAAATTTGAATATCTTTCTTGTATCCTCTGCAAGATGAAACATGCCTTGTGGAAGTGTTCTGTGTTTAAGGAGAAAACCCCAACTCAACGTGCGAAATTCTCACGACGTACGGAAAACAAATTGTGCTTCTCCTGCTTACAAGGGAACCAAGCATTCCGGCAGTGTCCCAGAGCAAAGAAATGCACCAAACCAGGTTGTACTAGTACCTTAGTGTACTTCTCTATTGTGCTGAACGTGAGTAGTAGATGTTGGAGCTAAAGTGGGGGGGGGGGGGGGGTTGAGGAGGGTGATTCCCAAGTATTAGGATAGGGAATAGATCATCCGGTCATCCAGTTGTGTATTAAGATTGGTTATAGAGTCTACAATGTATTAAGATAGAGAATATCAATGGTAAGGTTTTATGGTTTGTGTGATGGTAAGATAAGAGTATGGAAAAAGACTTTTT
The DNA here is from genome assembly GCF_963678635.1 of Symsagittifera roscoffensis. Lineage (NCBI taxonomy): Eukaryota > Metazoa > Xenacoelomorpha > Acoela > Convolutidae > Symsagittifera > Symsagittifera roscoffensis. Next base: position 40,161,061 of record NC_087071.1, read on the forward strand.
TTGATTTTGTGTGGAAATGTCTAATTTTTTCGCAAAAATCACGGCGCGCGTTATCTAGTTGGGAAAAATTAATTGTTAAATACGTG